>NC_072864.1:0-302608 GCF_028858705.1 Grus americana | reverse complement strand
CTCTGTGACCAGCTCCCTAGCAGCCATACCTGAGGATGGAAAGCAGCTCCTGCTGCACAGCAAAGATGGGCAGATACTGTCTCTGCTCTAGGATCGATTTCTTCTTGGCGAACTCACTGCTGGCTTCACTTTTTTCTTTCATGTGTTCAGCAAATTTCTGCTCAGTCCTAAGGAAACACCAGAAGTCCGGAAATTGCCTCTCCACACCCTTTGCTATGCCTACAGACCCTGTCACCAGCTAAGCAGGAGTAATTCAAAGCAAGCTCCTACCTGTAATCCACTTTGCCATCTTCGGTCACCATCTCATCCTTCTCCTCCTCTTTCTTGATTCCCATAATGTCTCCCAGTTTTGTGCCTGCCAGCTCCCAGTGTTTATGCTGAGCCTGGAAGGACAGAGAGCAGCATAACTTTGCCACAGCAAGCACTGACAAATCATTCTTCTCCAATCCTACTCAGGACGTTCAGGACACCAGGAAAACATATTAGTCCCGCAATTCCCCAATGCTACAATGCAGAACGCACATCCCATTGCTATATCAAGTCCCCCTCTTCCAAATGAACTGGAGCAGAGCTTTTAGACACTCTTCCCGATAGCTTTTAGACACTGGTCTAGATACAGAGACTTCAGGTGCAGGATGACCAACTGCCTCCTAAGAAAATGGTTCCAGCTACTGACCCTTCCATTAAATTTGAACTTAAACCTACACAAATCTGAACCAGATATAATCCTCCTGCTCTTGACAGGTGCTCACAGACCTCTCTCACACCTTCCTGTTTGCTCTCACCTCTGATATCAGTTTAGCTTCCACCTCCATTCCCTCATAGCATACATAACTCAAATCCAGCTCAGTTGCAACGGTCAAGGAACACATCTGTGCTTTCCCCACAGCTATCACAACAAGCTTTAGAGTAAGTCCCTAGAAAACACCCCCAAAAACTAGTATGCTACCTTACTGCATAATCCTTCTCATAACTCTTTGCTGAGACATGACAAAAATATATCCTGCGACCATACTGACTGCTGACTATCACTAAGCTACCTTGCATTCTTCTATCTGCTCTCTTCTCCCATGATCCAAATGTCCTTTGGATCAGACTCCTCTGCACAAGTGCAGAGTGATTCATGTCCCAGGCAGTGACTGAGGAAATCACATAACAGCTGCTTATGAGACAATGCAATGAGCTAGGCTGCCAGGATATCCCAGGTCATAAAAAACATGAATTCCTTATCGTCATTGCCACCAAAGCCTGTATTCTGCAAAGTCCAAACAAAGGCTGCAAGGCACTACATAACACGTACAGTGGGGTAGTAAGCCAAAAGGTCACAGCATACCCTCTTACGCTCCTTTTGCTCCCTGTGCTTGCGCACCAATTGGCTGCCTTTCCGGGCTATGATGGCCAAATCTGAGGTGGCATCCTTGACAGGGATGACTGGCTCTGGCTAGAGGAAAGAGGCATTGCTTCAGTACAGGGAGCTCACACTTGCGGGGTTCCCTGCCATCAGCGCCTTCAGCCACAGTCTCTACCTGCTTGGTGAAGACAATCCGTCCGTCTAGGAAAGGGGGCACCAGGTTGTGCACCAACAGATGCACTTTGGCCGAGTTATCCTCCTCAAAATCTTCATCCACTTCAATCCGATGAACCACACCACTGGTCAGCATGCGATTCGTCTCCCAGCGCTCATTATCCTGCAGGAAACAACATATCAGAAAATACACAGAAGACCCACAGAAAGCCTGAAAGATGACGTCAGAACACTGAGCTCAGGTCTGGGCCCCACACAGTTAACAAGATGAAACTGATGGTTCCAGCCTAGGGAGCCTGAAAGTAAGCACTAGGGAAGAAACAGTAACTGCAAGCAGCAGGGTGTGGGAAGCACAGACTAGCCATTTGAAGCACATGGTCAACAGGACTGTCTCCAAGGAAACGTGGGACAGATGTTGTCCCCAAGGTCCCTGCTATACTCAGAATACCAGGCCAGGAGGCCTGGACGTAATCCTGCTCATGTGCTGAGGGCAGCAGTCCCCAGCGTCCACTGGGTCAACAGTGGACAACCCTAGCAAAGTAACTCACACCCCAGAATAGCAAGAGCATGGCTCTCTGGATTCCTGCTGTCCTGGACAGCGTGATCCACCGCAGTCACTCTGATTACAAATTCTGCCCCACGCCAGAGACGCAGGGCTGCACTTTCCAGGGGAACTTAACAATAGTTTCCCTATGATCCCTCTGAACGAGGTCTGGGCCAGAAGACAGACTATCCTTCTCCACCTGAGAGCAAGGGCTCAGCCTTCGCTGCCAGCAAGCAGGTCTCTCAAGGGGCAGCAAAACAAGCAGTGGCCACACGTTCAACAGCAGTTGACCCCGCATCTTGCTCCTACCTCGTTGATCTGCCGCCGCTGTGCCGAGATGCGCTTCTGCCTCTGCTTGTGCAAGTGCTGCTCCCGCTTCTTCACGTACTCCTCAGAGGAGTAGGCCAAGGGGTTGTGAAACTCGTCGTAGCCCTCATCCATCATGTACCAGTCCCGGTCAGCTTGCTGGGAGGGGAGAGGTGCGGCCCTGAGCTCCGCAGGCCGGGCAGACCCCGGCAGCACACGCCCGCAGAGACGCCGGCTGGGCCGGGCCCTCCCCGCCGCTCCCCGTCTGGCCGCCGGGGGGAGCCCGCCCCCCGCCCCACCGCGGCCCGGCCAGCCCAGCCCGGTAGCCCCCAGCCTGCCGGGCACCCGCTCCTTGCCCGCCGTCGGGCTCTCACCCGCTGGTCGTCCTCCCACTGCTGCCGCTCCTCCTCCGTCTCAAAGGCAATGCCCTCCTCCCCGTCTGCACGCCGCCCTGGAGGGGGTGAGCTGGTCAGTCCGGGTACCGGCCCTGTGGCCACTCTGACAGGGGAAGGAGATTCTGCTGCTGCCCAGCCTAGGCAGCTCAGCCCGGGCTCCTCACCTCTTCCTCTGGACAGCCGCGGTGTGGCCCCCAGGTGCCTCCGGTCATCAGCCCACTCGTTGTATTTGTACGATGGGGTGGGCAAAGGTGTCTTATCTGAGTACCTGCTCCTCACAGACCTGAAAAAATGGCACGAGGGAGGAAGTGGTGCCCACAGCCAGGCACTACTCTTACACACACCCTCCCCTTTCTGCAGCTCAACAGCTCATAGCAGTAGCCCCAGGCACTGATACCTGTCGCGGTCTCTCCGGTCTGTGTCCCGCAGGGATGATGCCCGGTGACTGCGCTCTGAGTCTCGATAGGAAGGCATGGGTGAGGGAGATTCCCACTGTGAGCGGCGGGCACTGCTGGAGCCACTATCATCTTCCTCCCAGCTGGAGCGAGATGGCGTGGCTGCATCTAGCAGAGGAGATGGGGTTTGACACCTGATGTTCAAACAGTGACCCCAGGCACCCAGAGCCACCTTACACCTTCTAGCAAGGAGCACAGAGAGAGGGTACCCATTTGTGCTCCCTCTAAGAGAGGGGGCTGGCCCAGCGATTCCAAGGAAAATCGCCACATTTCTATCACATAGACCCAGAATAGACCACACTGCACGGAGATCAGCCAGATTTTCACAAACACATCTGGCAGATTACTCCCAGACCCAGGTCGACCTAGTTTTATGCTTGCCCTAAACAAAAGTGTTAGAAAATACAGGCTTTTCTACCCATGCTTGTCCTGAAAAAAATAGCAGGAAACAAACAAATGAAAAAGAACAAGCCCCTTCCTGTTAGGTTCTCACATGAGAACTCTACTGGGTTCCAATCCTACCTTTGGGCCGATGTCTGGGACTCTCTGGTTCGCTCCTCCTGCTGCTCCGCTCCGATGAGCCATCTCTCTCTGATCTACTGCTGTGACGACTTCTGTCCCGCTCCTCTGCGAAAAGAAAGTAAGATCAGGTGCTTGGTGCACAAACAGCCTTCCCAAGTGTGCTGCAGAAAACACCATGAACATTAGCTAAGGACTACAAACAGGCTGAGGGACAAGCCCAAACCCTAAACAGGAAGGGTCACACAAGGTCTCTAAGCAGTTACCGCGGTCCCGTTTACGATCATGGTCCCGGTCCCTACTGCGTTCCTTCTTTCGTTCCTTCTCCTCCTTGGAGGAGGCAAAGACACCATGTTCCCGACGCTCCCTTTCCCGCTGCCGGCTGCGTTCCCAAAACTCCTCACTGACACCCCCTGTGTAGGAAGGTGTTTCCACATGGACGGAACGGTAATGCCTGGGAACACAGAACAGAGAGAAGAAAAGTTAAAAGGTGCTGAGGAATAGCTGGCCTTTGACTTGTCCCATACAACTCTAGTTCTAACCTCTGCTATGACAGCAGCTTATGGTTGAAAGTGCTCTCTCCATCCTTTGCTAACAGCCCACCAAGTCTGCTGATGCTCTCAGACATGTGCACTTTTGAGCAGGCCACTGCCTCCAGGCATCTGCAAGCAGTCTCACAACTAGGATGACTGGTGCTTGCAGGCCTAATAGCATCTAGAGGCACTCCAGACCATAATGCCTCAGGGATGGCACCAGTGAAAAAGCTTTTCCCAGACCTCCTCAGATCTATAGAGGTGCCCCACAGTCCTCACCCTGATCTCCAGAGCTCTAGGCCACACAGGAGGTCATGGCCCCACCCGTTACAGGGCACAACCCCCACGGGCACTGGCAGTGCTCATGCTCTGCACTCACGCTCATTTCCCCCATGCCACCACTAGCACCAGGACCCCCCGTGCAGACCCCACCTGTCCTTGCGGGCACTGTGGCTTCTCCGATTGGTCTCCTCCTCGTCGTCGTCCTCCTCGGAGCTGCCCGCCTCGTCACGGCCCTCTTCCCAGTCTTTGTAGGAGGAGACCCGGGACCGCTTCCCACCGGCCGACTCCTCCTCGCGCTCCCGTCGCTTCTGGGCCGCCAACACGTCCAAGCCCAGCAAGGAGGCCCGTGGTGCCGGTGCCTTGAAGACGTGCTGCTCGGCGGCGGCGCTCCGCTTCCGCAGGACCAGCCCGCCGGCCTCAGCGTCCGGGCTCGTCCCCGCCAGCCGGTGCAGCGACTCCTCGCTCGCCTCGGCCATCGCCGCTGACCGCTACCACGCCACGCAGGGCCGAGCGGCCGGGCCGCGACGGGCACCCATGGGGCCTACGGGACACAGGTCAGCGGGAGGGTCGGCGCCGGAGCACTTGCCGATGCACTTGCCGATGCACTTGCCGCTGCCCGGCCCCGCCGCCTCCCTCCCCGCTCCCACAACCCCCCACACCTGCTTGCAGTTGCCTCAGCGACCGTAAACCAGCTCCCTGAGCGCCGCCATGGCCGCCCCACAGTGCTCCGCGAGAAGAGACACTCTAGCTCACTTGCACCAGAGACATAGCGGCCACAGCCTATAGGAACGGCAACCACCACAGAGTCCAACCACTGCTAGACAAGACGTGCTAGCAGCCCCTCGGCGGACTTCCGGCGTGAGGAAACCGTGTGGGATCACGTGGCCACAGGAGGCCTTCCAGCCGTGGAGGGCGTGCCGGAAGAGAGCGGCGGGGGGCGGGACACCCACAGACGGGGCGGGGGGAGAACCCCACGGACACCCCCGCACACGGGGGAGAACCCCCCACAGGCCCAGGCAGCCCCTGCAGACAAGGGCCTCCCAGCTACCCCCCGGGGAAGCCCTGCACAGACCCCACTGACACCCCCCCGAGGGGCAGGCACGTGCACACGCTCACCTCCGGGCACGGACACACAGGAGCGCACACGCTCACCTCCCCGCACGGACACGCACGTGTGCACACCCCTGCAGTGCTGCGCACAGACAGACAGAGCCTGCGGTCAGGTGTAGGGCAGTTTTATTCCCCCACAGCCCCACCTCAGCCAGCCGCCACCGTCTCCTTGACCCAGGCCAGGACACGCTGCACGTCCACGTATACGCCATACTTGGCGGCCGTGCAGGTCTTGTCATAGCTGAGGATGCCAGCCGCGTACCAGGTGTCATCATCGGGGTCCTGCACGGCAAAGGCGCCGCCGGCATCCCCGTAGCACGTGTCCTCCCGCAGCTCACTCATGCCCACACAGAAGGTGTCATTGCTGAGGATGGGCTGGACCCAGTAGGATTGATTCCGTGCCTCGTAATACTGCCTGCAGCTCTCACTCTCTGCCACCGGCAGCATTACATACTTCAGCATGTTGGGAAAGGCAAAGGTGGCGCCACGGCCCCAGCCTGAGACGTAACCCACCCGCCCTGGGTGCACATAGTCTTTCTGGGGCAGGCAGATAGGCATCACCTCCTCTCCAAGGAGCACCTTCTGCTTCAGCTTCAGCAGGGCCAGATCCACAGCCTCCGGGTAGCTGGGGTGCAGCACCACGCGCTCAATGCCCAAGGCAGGCTGCTTCTGGCTGCCCAGGAAGAGCTGCAGTGTAGGGGCGATCTCCTCTGGCTTGGTGTTCTCAGTGTGGTTCAGGTAGACGTTCCTGCCCGTGGTCAGCAGCCACTGGTCACCAATGAGTGTGGCCCCCACAGTGAGGTTGTGGCGGGTCACCAGCCGGCCCTGCCAAGGGAAGCTGCCCTTCCTAGCCAGCAGGCCCCCGATGATGCGCTGCATCTGCCTGGGGGGGTTCTTCGGCTTACCGCACACTGCACAGGGCAGAGCAGAGCCCTGGTGAGCCCTCTGAGGCCGGCAGGCACCAGATGCCTCCTGGCCCACCGCAGCCCCAGGGAGCGGCACTGAAGATGGGGGTTGTGAGCAGCCCCTGCAGCCCTTTGGCTGTCCAGACAGACTGCTCACAGCCCCCCACCTACCCTGTGCCTTGCAGCCCCAGCCCCTGATGCTCTGCTCTCACCTGGCTCACAGACGGGCACCTCCTTGCCAGCTTCAGGGCTTACCCATGCATGATCCTCGTCACACTTGTACGTGCCTTTGGGAGGAAACCAGAGTCAGCACCCCTGCCTTGCAAGGGAGGGGAAGGGCCCCACAGCCAGGGAGGCACAGAGGTACTTGTACCTCCCCAGGGCTTGGGTGAGCAGGGGTAGCTACTCATACCCCTGAGGAAGGTGGGGGGCTGCATCATCCAGCATTGGGACAGCCCCATGCATCCCCTGGAGCCAGGGACAAGCCCCGTCCCTGGGTGCTGTGCCCATGCCACACGCCTCACCATCACCAGAGCCGCGCAGCTGGTAGTATGGGTTGCAGCGGTACTTGATCAGGTGCTCCACATAGCCATGTTCAATCTCCACAGGCTTTGCACAGCTCCATTCTGCAGGTAGAGGATGCTCAGCTGGCCCAGAAGACCCAGCCCAGGACATCACCCCCACCTCCAGCAGATCCCTCCCCAGTCCTGTCTTCCCAGCCCAACACCTGCTCCCTGCCAAGCTGCCCCCGGCTTCGTCCGAGCCCCAGTGCTCCCACCCGTGCCCTGGAAGGTACCGGTGGCAGTTGCGGTCTCCAGCACGGTCCAGGCCACGCCAGCAATCAGCAGCACTGCAGGTCTGCAGGGGAGACAGGGCACCATCAGCAGAGGGCTCCTACCCCCCTGCTCCCAGTCAGTGGGCTCCACCAGGACCAATGCCCTGGCCAGGCTCACACCCTGTCCCCGTGGCTCCTTCCCAGGGAGGGCAGAGGGCTGACCCTTGCCCATCAGACACAGCCTGGAGAAATCACCTGGGCCAGACCTGGACCCTGCTGCTGTGGAGGAACAAGGCTGCAGAGTTGGGACCCAGAGTGCTTCCAGGCCCAACACACGTCCTGCTGCAGCCCACAGCAGGGCCAGGTCCTCAGCCCGGCAAGCAGGACAGACACAGCACCAAGTACATGCAGGGACAAATCGGCATCACTCACCCCATGCTCATAGCTCCCTCTCCTCAAAGCAGCCTCCTTCTGCAGGTCGATGCTGTTCAGGGCTCTCTCCTCATCCCTTTTATTGCCACTTCTCTTGCCCTGGTGCTCCAGACCTCCTGACCCTGCTGTATGCAGCCAGCACCTTTCCCAGCAGGAGGAGCACAAAAAGCCCCACCAGGCTCACAGCCAGCCTAGCAGAGGCTCCCGGGAAGCCTGCCAAGCCCCCATGGGAAGCCAGCATGCCAAGAGTTTCTGGGATTTTGCAGTTACAAATATGCGGGGAGGGATCTGGCTGCAGATGCTGGTGCCCTGGCGTTACGACACCAGCTGAGGTTCACAGAAAGCAAGAGCCTGCCCCTGCCCCCTGCAAAACTGCCCTGTGCCACCAGCTAGAACAGTCCTGGTGGAGGCACCCGGCAGCCCCACAGGGTGCAGGCAGCTGTCCCAGCGCTGGCAGGTAAAGCCGGGGCACAGGAGCCCGGTGCCATTCCATCCTGTGCCTGGCTGTCCCTACAGCCGGGGCGCACCGTGCTAGCCACTCCGCACAGCTGAGGCGCAGCGGGGCTCAGCGCCAGCCTGGCTGGCCGAGGCGTACAGCACATCCCACGCCAGCTCGCTGCAGGTTCCAAGGGACTGCGGCCAAGCCAACCTCCTCCCACCAGTGCCCATCCCTTCCCGCTCAGCAGGCTCCAGCCCCGCATGCCAGCAGTCCCTGACCCCTCGGGTGCAGGTTGTTTACTAGCAGAGGCAGGGGCCCAGCCCAGCCTTACGGGAACTCGCAGCAGCAATTGCTGGCCAGCGCGCTGCTGGATGCGGCTGGCCAGCAGCAAGGGTGCGGGGCAGAGCACAGCATGCAAAGATGGCCAGAGCACATCAGCCTGCTCCGACAAGCAGAGTCTGCTTCCAGCAGGAGCACAACCAAGGGGCAGAACAGAGGGGAGGGGACGTGTACCCGCCCTCTTACCTACCCCAGGGTGCCAGTGTTGCAGTGAGGCCACCCCAAAACCATCTGGAGCATGTGGGGCCAGCCCCAGCCCTGAACCATCGAAGCCTGGCCTGCCAGGGGTCTCACCAGTGCCCCTCCTGCCCTTCGGACGCTCCAGTCCTTCAGGCTCAGGAGGAACATCTGTGTCTGGTCTCAGACACTCCAGAAGAGGGCTTTCCCATCCTGTGCAAGCTTCTTCCCATCTCTTAGTGTGTCCCCCTAAACAATGAAGGGCTTGACATCTCTGGCCCAGCACCAAAGTCATGCAACCACACTTGAAACACAGAAGACTAGAATCCAGCACAGGACACATCAGGGCTTGACAGCTCAGATCCATGAACCACACCAGCACTTAGACAGATGCTGTGGCATTTGATGATAGCAGGCTTAGATAGCACTGTCCCACTGCAGCGGGCTTCTCCCTCCAGAGGAGACTGCCACGCCCTGGCAGGGGGAAAAAAGCAACATACAACTGTGCTTTGGTGCCCACTGGGCAGCCTCAAGGTTAGCTCGGACAAAGGGACTGCCTGCAGGAAGGTGGGAGAAGCTGACCCAGCCTGTCCGTGGGGCATGGACCACAGCCCACGCACTGGGCTACAGCAGCGCAAGGCCGTGCTCGAGGCCAATGCCACCAGTGACTGCCGTGGCAGTGCAAGGCAACAAACGTCTCCAAGCTCTAATCAGCTTTAGAGCACAGACAAGAATGCCATGGGACAAGGTGAAACTCGGGCTCATGCTCCCACAGGCATGACAGCCACCTTCAGAATGGGAGAGCATCTCCCAGGCCCTCTCCAGAGAAAGCACATCAAAACCTTGGCCAATGGACCAGGTCACATCCCTGTTACAGCAGCAATAAGCACCACCTATCCAAAGCTGAGAATCTAGGAAATGAAGAGGCTGGTGCAGAGTGCTGTGGAAGCAGGGGAGCAGGCAGGTGACAGCCCTGATGTGAGCTGAGGGCCACCAAGAGCCGGGTCAGCATTCTTGCTCCTCCTGTAAACAGATTTGGTGGAGTGTTGTGATGCAATCCTGCTCCGCAGGGTGGATTGTGAGAGGCCGCAGAGGGAACACTGTGTCCAAATTAAGCTGTGTTGCTCAAGAAAGGCCTGAGACGACTGCAGGGAGTCCAGGGTAAAGCAGCAGTCAACACTAGAGGCCCCAAAGACAAAACACACCCTCCAGAAGCATGAACAAACAAGGCCTTTCCATGACAAGTGACAGGGTGTAACTGCAGCTGTCTCCAAACACCTATGTACTGGCAGCAAAGGGAAGAAACGGTGCCCAGCACCTCCCAAGGGCCCAGCCTCAGGCAGAGGTCTCTGCAAGGGCAGCTCTGGTGAGCTTTGTGTGGATCCATCCCAGAGCCCAGCTACCCTGCAGCTTCCACCACCAGGAAAAGATGCACTGCCTGGGAACAGCTGAGGACAGCCAGGCTGCATCCCTCTGACCCAAGGGGTGTCCCCAGAGCAGCACACAGGACCAGGTGAGCCAAACATTTATTGACACTCGGGCAGGACCCAGGGCCTGCAGGTTTGTTACAGGACCATGTGCAGAGAGGGGAGGAGGGCAGGGAGGGCAGACCCTCCTGCAGAGGCTGCAGTGCAGGAGGACCGAGCGCCAGGCAGAGCAGGCAGCACCGGCTGCAGGGTCCCCGGCAGGACGGACACCCAATACACTGCTTGGCCCACAGCTCTGGTCAGTAACACCAGGGAAGGTGTGCCCTCCACAGGGAAGTGCTGTGGCAGGAGCCAGGGCACGGGACTGCCTACAGCCTGTGCAGCACTGTCCCTTCAGAGGCCTTCCTCACCGCCCAGCAGAGCCTTACCCAGCACTGTTTTCTGCTGGGGAGTGCAACCCGCAGGAAAGCCAAAATATGGCCCTGGACAGTGACACCAGGGCGGAGACCCCCTCCCCTGCTCTCCACCCAGCGCAGCCCCACCTTCACCCATCACTGACCCCTCTCAGGGGCTGGGACCAGGACCTCAGTTCAGTCCCAGCCCGCCCAGCACTGGAAGTGTCAGACCTGTCCCTGCTTGGCCATGGTTCCTCCTGGCTAGACCTTGGTTTTGCAGCGTGTCAGCATCGGTGATCTGCTCCAATTGCCTCCATGACATTCTTGAACCCCTGCTCCCTAACCAGAGACAGCATGTGACGTCTGGGCTGGCTGCACTGCGGCTCAGCCCCACAATACCACTGCTTGTGCACCAGCACGTGGCTGCTCAGAGCCACTCTGGGCCCAGGGGCTCCCTGGTGAGGTGCCTGGCCCCTCACTCACCTCAGCAGCTCCTCCAGTTCCCGCTTCACCGCCCCCACCACCGGTGGCCCGTGGTACACAAGCGCCGTGTACATCTGCACAAGCGAGGCTCCAGCACGGATCTTCTCCAGGGCATCGCGCCCACTGCTCACCCCACCTACCCCGATGATGGGCATCCGGCCTGTGGGCAGGCATAATGTCAGGACAGCCCCGGCAACACCAGCACATGTCCCCAAGCCCTGCTCCTACCTTGGGTGAGGGAGTACATCTCCCTGATGGTCTGTGTGGAGAGCTCCCGCAGGGGCTTCCCGCTGAGGCCCCCAGGCTCTGTGCGCTGCCTGCTCTGGAGGCTGCTGGGGCGGCTCACAGTCGTGTTGCTGACAATCAGCCCATCCACACCTAGCTAAGGGGGTAAGCAGCACGAGGACACAGCTGCCACGAGCAGCCCCCCACTGTCATCCTCAAGCTGCCAGGCCAGCACCCCTGCAGCAAGCGCCCCAGCAACATGCCCGTGGACAAAGCAGCTGCCCTCATTGCCTGGACTATCCCCAAGGTCCGGGTGATGCATGCAGGCCCTCACAGACTCAGAGCTACTCAGGACACTGTCCTTACGGCAGGCAGAGTGCTGCGGGTCTGTCTGTCCCTTCAGAGAGGTGACTTGCCAGGAGCACTGCAGTCCTGCCACCGTGCCGTGTGAGATGAGGCAGGAGGCACACCAACCCAGCTCTTTGCCAGCCTCCCCTTACTGCCTCCTCACCTCGCAGATGACACTAGCGATGTCCTGCTTGTCCTGCATGGTGAGGTCAGGAGCAATCTTCACCAGCACAGCTGGCTTGCGCTCACAGGGCAACATGTCCCTCTCTGCCAGTACCTGCAGGGGGACACATGGGCACAGAGCAGCGCATGGTGGGGGAACACCTCTGGACTGAGGAGACACGTGCACCCACAGCCACAGGCAGCACAGGGACAGGCCCTGCTCTCCTTACTTGGTGCTGCCAACAGGACAGGCACCCTACGGTACAGGGCCTGGGGCACATGACCCGCACAGGACCACAGTGACTCCTGATGCCGTGGGGTGGCTGGCTCGCTGCCCCCTACCAGGAGCAGAGCAGAGGACAATGCCTCACTGTTCACACGCCCTTTGCTGGAGTATGGTGCCCCAGTGAACTCCATGTCAGCAGCTGATCAGGGGACATCTTGGTGGCTCTGCCCACCACACTCCTCCTTGCGCTGGGGCAGACCCAACAGCTGGAGCAGAGGAGGCACTGCCAGGGGATGGGATGCATCCAGTGCTGCAGCTGTGGTTCAGGCTGGCTGTGAGGGTCACCCACCTTGGTCAGCAGGTCCCGCAGCTCAGCCTTGCCCTGCAGGTCCCGCAGCCCTGGGGTGTTTGGGCTGGACACATTCACAACCAAGTAGTCAGCCAAAGGGCCCAGTGTTCGGACCCCAGCCACGTAGTCAGCTGCAGCATCGGTAGAGCTCTTGTTCTTGCCCAGGTTGACTCCGAGGGGCATCCCCGCTGGAACACAGACACGGCTGAACCAGGGCAGCAGGACCAACCACCACCCAAGGGGCCAGAGCACCTGACAAGGGAGGCCCCAGGACCAGCTAAAATCAAGACAGGGATAAGCAGCCCACATGCTTCACAGGGGCAGGCCTGGGACTGTCCTGCAGCCACAGCAGCATCACCATAGCTGCCCCGGTAAGCACCTCCCGGCACTGCAGCCTCCAGTCTGGCCACTCGGCAGAGGCTGCCCTCGGAAACTGCCCAGCTGGGGCCCCAGTGGCTTTGACTAGTCTCAGCAGACATGTCCTGCCCAAAGCAGCAAGCAGAGCCTCTGTCACAGAGAAAATGGCAGGAGAAAGGCACCTGGTCACAGTCCCAACGGGGAGAGGCTACAGCCCCAAGAAGGTTCAGGCTGTCCGAATGCACCCTGCTCTGGCCAGAGCTTTCCTGTGCCTGGACGCTAGCATTACATACTTTTTGTGGCCTACAGCTACCTGGGAGACCCGCAAACCCACCCTGCAGACCCCAAGAGCAAAGGCTTATAAGTTTGTCTCACCACTAGTAAGCCTGAGCTGTGTCTCCCGGCGGGCCCGCAGCCTGCGCTCCACTGCAACATGGCCATGGCTGTTGAATCCATACCTGCACCAGAACAGACAAGGTTCAGGGCTGGGCTGGTGTCCACAAGTCCTGAGCAGGACACAGGAGAAACAGAAGGGAGATATATGGTCTCTGCAGCACAGACCACAGAGCCGGGACCACCGAAATACATGCCCTCTCTCTCAGCGGGCGGTCTGTGGGACACCGCAGAGCAGCCACCCTCAGACCCCACCTGTTAATGACCGCCTCATCCTCCACCAGCCGGAAGACCCTGGGTCTGGGGTTCCCCTCCTGGGGCTTGGGTGTGACAGTCCCTACTTCCACAAAGCCAAAACCCATCTTGTACAGCCCATCCACAGCCTCGCCCTGCTTGTCGAAGCCAGCTGCCAGGCCCACCGGGTTGCAGAACTGTCTTCCGAGGACTCGCACCTCCTGCGGGGCAGGGGCTGGGTCACACACTGGCAGCCAGGAACCAGGAGGGCCAGAGCCCACCGACACCAGGAGCCACAGCCAGCACCCGGCTCCAGCCCCTGCAGGAGCAGCCCCGGCCCCCTCCCCTCCCTCTGCCTCGCAGGGTGTCCTCAGCAGGTGCCTGCCCAGGGGGGCCCACGGCTCCCGCCGGGGACATCTCCTGCACCCTGGGCCGCCCCAGGAGCCCCGCTGGGCACCTCCGCTGGCTGGCAGAGCTCATCGCCCCCCACGGACCGCGACAGGTCTGGGGTCACCCTAGGACCCGGCCGCCTGCCCACGCCCCTAACACCCCCCACACCGGCTATCACCCCCCCGCCCCGGCCCCTGAACCCCACCTCGTCCACCCCGCCCCCGGTCTCCCCCGTCACAGAGCCGCACCAGCGCGGGGCCGTCGGGACGGGAAGGTGGCAGCAGCCCGAAGGCGGCGACGCGCAGGGCCAGGCCGTGGGCGGCCTCAGGGGGGAGGGCGCGGAGCGCGGGCATCACTGCCGCCGCGTAGAGCCGCTCGTCGCCCGCCGCCAGCGACGAGCCCAGCAGCAGCCCGCAGCCTCCCAGCGCCGCCGCCAGCACCCGCAGCCGCCCCTGCGCGAGGTGGTCAGCATCAGCATCGGCACCGATCCCTCACCCCACCCCGATACCCCGCCCCGGCTGTACCCCATACCGGCCCCCGCCCCAGCGCCGCCCCCATCCCATCCCATGCCATGCCATCCCCCTCCCCGGCACTGCCCGCTCCAGCCCCAGCCGCCCCCAGCCAAGTTCGGCTCTGCTCGGGCCCCCCCCGCCCCGAACCGCCCCGAACCGCCCCGAGGCCCGCCGGCCGCTCACGCGCAGCGGCGCCGCCATCTGCTCAGGCTCACACGTGGAGCGGCACTTCCGGGATCCCGACTCGGTGATTGGCGAAGGCCGGGGCCCCCTCAGCCAATAGAGACGCAGCAGGACTTGGGGGTAGGCGGCCGGATGGCGAGACGCACGGTGGGGGCGGTGCCTGGAATGAGACCGCCCCGACCCCACCTACAAGCGGGCGCGGCGACGGGCGCGAGTGAGGCTCCGCGCGGCCCACGGCGACACCCCCGGGGCACCCCGGCAGCAGCGTCCCCCACCGCCCGCTCCCCACGCGGGGCACGGCCACCCCCCAATAACAGCATCCCACGGCCCGCTCGGACACAGCCGCTCACAAGCCTAGACTTTATTAGAACCAACCCATAAGGTACAAATCAACCCAAAACTCCGAGGAAAAGTTGTGTGAGTGTTATGTACAGATACACAGAAGAGAGCACGTCACGCTCAGCAGCATCCCCGTGCATGCGAGCCGTCCTGGCTGAAGGGAACAGCCAGCGCTCAGGCCAGGGATCTCCCAGCCCCTTGCCCAGAGGTAAGCCAGGTCACTGCCACCCGTCCAGTCAGAGTCCCCGTGACCCCAGCTCTCCGGCCTCATTCAGTGCCCGCTGACAAAGGAGCTGGTGCAGCCCACGGCACAGCCAGCACAGGCCGCAGCGCTCTGCTAGCCTTCTGCCTGGCCAGCTCATGCTCCCAGCAAGTTCAGGCAGAACACACCACTGAATGGGAAAGCGCAGTGCTGCCCTCCTGCAAACAGACCCCTCACGGAGAATGCAGCAAAGGCCACGGAGGGCTCCCCAAGAGTCCAGTGGGAGCGAAAGAGAACATCGGGCAAGCTGCAGCCAGATACAGCTGGAGCCAGGGAGATGGCAGAAGTGCCAGCGTGCTGCGCAGCCTCAAGGGCAACGCCGTGTCTCCTCATGACCGTATTCCCTGCCTCTGCCCCAATTAGTCAGAAGTCTTACCAAAGGGCCTTTATCACCCTTACCATACAGGCCATCGAGCAGAGAGGAGCAGCTTGCAGATGATGCTGCCCTTGAGACCACCACAGGAGAAGAGAACGCCCCGTCCCGTTTCAGCCCTCGCCTCCCTTCTATGTGGGAAGGAGAGCAAAGCCACTGCAGAGGCAGCCAGGAATGGCATCCAGAGTGTCATGCACAGCTTTCCTGTATAGCTACCCAGACTGATGGGCTGTTCCCTGCTCCAGTTTCACAAGATTCCCCACAGTTCACCTCCTGGAGCAACAAAGATCAGAAAAGCGGCAGCACTTGGTTTAAGTACAGCAGGAAGAGAGCTCAAAAAGAAGAGCGTGTTCATTTGAGGTTAATACAGGAAACCAATTTCAAGGGGAGTGTTGCAGAGAGAAGAAGCTGTCACAGCTCCTGCCCCTCACGTTGGAGTTACAGCCCAGTCAGTTTTAGGTTTTCTTCTTCAGCTCTTCAAATCTCCGAGAAAGATCATCAAAGTCAATGTCTTCAGAGGCAGAAGAGTTGGCACCGGCAGATGCTGTTGGCAGCGTATCTGGCACAGATGGCAATTCAGGCAGCACAAAGTTATCAAAGGTATTAGGAGCTCCAGCTCTTGGTTTAGGAGAAGCTTCTGGCTTGGACCCAGGTCCTATTTAGAATAAGAGAAATATAATTTCACCTCACCATCATCACGCTCTCACCAGAGCCACACAAAAGAAAGCTCCTTCTACCAAAAAGGCGGTACCAATGTATTTTTCTGAACAGGACCAATGGTAACACACCTCCAACTGCAGGTAGACTCAATGGAGAAAACCACAAGGTTTCAGGTTCATATGGCTGCAAGGGGCAGCAGCATGGCAGATCTAGACTGGTGACCCTATCCTATGGCTGCACCACACAGTAGGAGATCCCCCTCCACTGCCCATAGCCAGCTGTAGGTGTGCTGAAGCTCCCACAGGCCTACACTAGCTGGACTGCACGATGGGGATTCAAAGTCCCAGTTTTCTCCTTCCAACACCTCCTAAAGACACATGCAGGTATCACATGCCATCACCCAGCTGTCAAACCGAAGCATACAGCCAGATCCAGTGCACTCATAGGCCTATCTTCTTCAGCACACATCACCAACACTCCCCAGAGGACTCCACTAGATTGTCAGAAACCCTTGCTGGAGCTGGCAAGGGTCCTACTCACTCTAAAAACCCTCTCCACCCTTATCAAGTGCTAGAGATAACAAGTGCTTTCAAAACACACAGAGCAGAATCACACTGTACAAGGCAGGAGAGTTGTGTTATGATCCAATTACAATGCATGAAGCATCTGGTAAGCCTTCAGGCAGATGGACCAAGGGTAACAGCTACCTCCCCTAGTCCTACTCTGCTGTATGCAACCTCAACACTGACATTAATGCAAACCTATCTGCACTCTTAGCACTTACTTCTCTCATTCTGTTGCTGCAGAACGGTACTATTTACACCGCGTAAAAATATATTATCACTTAGAGTTGTTGCTTTATCATTTTATCCTGCAATGCCCTATACTCAGTCTGATGAGACAACTTAAGCTGGAGACCCAGTACTGACTCCAAAGTCAAACTCTAGTTCTTGAGTTTCCCAGTGGAAATCTGGATCCTCTCTGTTTTGAGAGGATACTCTCCATTTCTGTCAGAGTCCTCTCTAAAGTTAAATCCTGCTCTCAAGATCTGTTGAGTTGCTCCCTGTACGGAAGGCTTCCTCCCAGGGATGCTGGGATCCCAAGCTAACCACAGCTGCTAACCACTCTATATTTCCCATACCTCTTGACATACTCACCAGCCACTGGTGCAGATGCATCCTTGTCAGCATTAGGCTCATCAATCTGGAAGAGACTCTCAGTTACTACATCTGTCTCTCCTAACAAGTACAGAATCACATAGGTGTGTAGGCACTGCTCATGGGCAGCAGCAGCCACATCCGTGCAGAGCAATGCATACCCCATACCTCCCCAAGAAGGAACACAACCAGCACACTCAGAAGAATCTGCCTCTTTTCCCAAGAGGAGGCAGTGCTTCAACTTTCCTCTCTCTCCCTGTCCATCAAAGCAGCTTCACTGGCCATATTCTAGAACTGGATAAACAGAGCATGTCCACTAGCAGGTCTAAAATATTTATCAAGGACATAAGTGGGAAAAGACTCCATCCACGAAATCACAGCTACTGCGTCCTTTCTTTCATAAATGATAGGTCCCTGCAGCCAGCAGCACAGTACAAAATGACCCCACCTCAGGTCTTGGGCAGGTTGGGACAAAGGCCCACGGCATGGTCAGTTGTGCTGGTGTAACTCCTCATTCCCTGTGGGCTGCAGTCAGTGCCATCTCTCTCTACCCAGCTAACAGCTGCTGCAGCTGTGCCTGCACCTCCTGGACTCAAAGACTGCTGTGCAGCTAGTACAAGGTGTTAGCACACACAGGTGCTTGGCTAAGCTCATCCTTACTCAGGATATGGCAAAAACAAGAATAATGCCACTGAAAGCAAAATGAGAGGCAGAACTCAGCAACAAAACCAGACAAGCATAGAAAGAGAAGACTCCAGCCTCTCCTTCATCGTTCCCAAGGTCTGAGAAAAGTCTGGGTAAGGAAGAGTGTTTAAATATACGTCATCTGGGTCAACAAAAATTTTCAACCAGACTAACTTAGTTCAAAAGCCATCATTAAACAGACTGAAGGCAACAGACCCTTCGCATTGCAAAACAACCCCAGAATTTGTGGACTCTACTTGTTAACTGTTTATCACCATTTTAACAATGCAGTAAAATAGACCTTGGCTTTCCTTTGCAGCCAAGACACAACTGAATGTGGAACTTCTCTTCACAAGTCATTCGCCCATCACGTGTACTCAGTGAGTCACCACACCCATAAGCAATGCCAAGCACCACCCCAAAAGCTCCAAAGGTTGACAGCAACATGCTTAATGAACATTTGCCTTTTCTGCGGCTACCGCTGTACTCTTTTTGAGGTTCCCTCTGCTGCCTACAATGGTGATTCAGCTCAGGCACTTACAGACTCGTATGTTGGTGGGGTTGCCGGAATTGGTGGTGGATGGATGTTAGTGAAAGGCTGGTAGGTCCCCACTGGTAGGCCATTGAAGTTCTCCTGTACAGAGAAATTACAGTCATGCACCAGACTACTCACCTGGGAGAGCAACCATGGGACACAATACACCTACAGCTGCCATGGGAGCCAGAGAAAGTAGTAGTCTAAGATAAATGCAGGCAAGTATCCAACCTGATATAGTTTATACTTACTAGGAAAAGATTCTCAAGTATTAAGTCAGATGTAGTCACCTGGAGCAACCAGACCCAGCTAACAGGACTGTGGGTTATTCTAAAGAACCAGCATGACTAAACACTTATCTTTCAAGGCATTAGAAGTACCAGGACAAAAAGGGTAATAGCCTGCCTTAAGTACACCTGAGCCATTTCTCCTAAGTGCAGTATCACAAAACAGGAAGGTCATCTCTGGTTCACTCAAGGTTTTGTATTACCCTTACCTGTAACACAACAGTGCCTCAAAGACCTAGACCTGCTGCAAGTCCTCAGCACATTTATGCCTGGGCCTTCAGCCAGCTGATGATACTTGGCCCAGATTTTCCACAAAAAAAACCATACTGCAGCATCGCTGGGAACATATTAAGACTCCAAGCTATCCCACTGTTCTGCCACTCTCCAGTCTACACGGATATCCTGTAAATGACTGAATTCAGAGAACAGTGCTCTTCTCAGCTCCCACCTTCCACCCTTGCAACAAATCATTTCCAAGAGCCATTGGCCTGGTCCCCTCTCCTTGCAGGTCCGAAGGCAGGGCACTCCCGCATTTTTCTGTGCTGTTCCCATCCCACAAAACTCACCTGATTTCCTTGACTGAATCTCGGCACACTACCAGCCTACCAACTTCAAAGTGCAGCTCCAACCCCTGGTCAAAAGCCTGACAGTCAGAAGACTGCCTCAGGAGTTAAGTCTGGACTCCTCTGTTCCCTGAAGGCAAAGAGGGCTGCTGAACATGGGTAGGAACCTCCACAGCAAAGAAGCAACATGAAGCTTCAGCTGCACTGCCAACAATTTCCATCCCATGCAGCCTCACAGCAACAAAATGGCGTTCTGACACATCAAGGTATCAGGTACAGACAGTTCCCAGTCAGAAGGCACAGGGCTAAGCACCACAATCGGAGTCTTCCACAGAAAAAGGGAATGCTAAAAGCAAAGGCACTTACCGGTCCCTTTGGAGGTGGATAGGAGAAGGGCGGATTTGGCGTTGGCATGGGCATAGGCATCATCACTGGCATGGGTACCATTCCATCATGACCAACCAGCGGGGCTGTAAATCCACCACCTCCTCCCCCTCCAGGGCCACCCTTCTTCACATCATCTGTGAAGCCCACATCAATCAGATCTGCCTCTCCACCTGCAGGGGCTTCAGCCTGGAGAGAGTGGAAGAATTCTGCTCACCAACACATCTCTATTCTGATCACAGCCCTCTGAACAGCATCAGATGCAGCATTTGTCACTGGACAAGACGGGACAACACAACAAAGACACAACAGAAGTACAGAACAGACAGCAGCTACACAGTGATATTAATGGGAATCAGAAAGAGAACCAGACTATAGCATGACTAACTACAGCCACATCCCACAGAGCTGTGGGAAGGAGCAGGGATCCTGCTACGCTAGGACTGTCTACAAGATACCAAAGCACAATCACCACCAAGTTCGCTGCAATGCCACAGCTCTGTGCTCTGAAAGCCCACACAGCACTAACAAGACATTTCAGCTAGAACTGGAACACAGAAAGGAGCTCCAGACTTACAGGTGCCTCACTCACCATCACCACTGAGTCAGGCTCATAGGGCACATTGTAGTTCTTGGCAATCTCGATGAGGTATCTCTCCACCAGGATCTTGGGCGGTGCCTCCACGCTCAGCTTGTGCATCAGCTGTAACACAAGGGTGCAGAGACACTCAGTGGGACCGGGGCAGCGCAGCAGAGCTCTGTCCCAGCCAGGGCCACCTGCTGTGGCAGCACAGTGCAGCCTTGGGGAGGCCTTTCCTCCCAATACAGCACTGCTGCAGAGGAGGCTGCTGGCAACCACAGGCCAGGGCTCCACGTGCTCGGCTCCTCTTCATCCACAGCCAGCACAGCAGGGCCCCACCTGCCAGGGACCTCAGCACTACACTCCCATGCTCCAACGCAGGTAGACTCCTAGCAGCACAGCTGGCCCACCCTAATCTGCAGTGAGCCACAGGCATCAGCCACTGGCCAGAGGAAAAAGAGGCAGAAAGCCACAGCAGGCATGTCTGTTCTGCCAGCTCCAGCTGGCTGCAATTGTTCCACCAGTTCATTACCCTGTCATTGACTGTCCCAATCTGGTTTGTCCGGCACAGCTTCCCATACTCCTTGCTGTACTTGGCACACAGCTGATCAGCAACCTGCAGCAGGAGAGAAACTTTGGGAACGTGCACACCCTTGCTTTCCCCCACCACACACTGCACTTCTGCTGTAGCCCTTTCAGCCACACACCCTGCCCCCCAGAGTGCCCCAGCTGAGCAGCCTTAGCCATCCCTGATGCTCCAGGGATGCCTATACTGGGGTCTACATCTGCAGAGCCCATAAAAACATGTCCTGTGCCTTAATGACACAGAGTCCCAGACAAAGCTTTCCACCAGCTTCTGGCAGCATCACCCCCATCCTGCACGTTAACACCGCTCAAACAACCCTACTCACAATCTTCAACTCAGCCACTTCCGACTGGAGTCGTGGTGCAGCCCAAATCAGTGTAGATACAGCTTCTGCCAGGCCAGAGTCCAGCTCCCTAAGGACAACAGAAAGGAATCCTCCCTCCACACCAAGCACCTAGTATTTGATGCCCTCAATCTGCTTAGCCTCAAAGTCCCCGTCCTCCATTCTGTGCTCCAGAGTCTTCCCTGCCTGGGGAAGAAAAGGTCTCTGGAGGCCCTAGGACACTGAGACAAACACAGGTGCCCTTGCATACCCCAGGCCTGCCCCCAGCAGTACCCCTCCCCAAGCCCAGGGGGCCAGGACCCTCTCCCACAGCATTCCCTCTGGGCCAGAGCTTACTTCATGGACTGAATCAAGCCAAAGCGGGCTAGCAGCAGATCGCAGTACAGCTCCAGGATTTCCATGGCTTCCACAAGGTAATCTTCACGGATGATGTGCTCCACACGAATCCTGGCACGCTCATCTTTTCCAGCTGCCAGATAATCTGCAATCTCCTTCCTTGCCTTCTGGGCCAACTCAGCTACAGCACATATCCCCAAGGCCAGTCACTGTGCTGGCAAGGGCTGCTGCCTCTATACCCGCCCAAAGTCCCCCACCACACACAAAGCCATCATGAGCTTTTCTCTCCCCTTCACCGAGCCTCTGCAGTGCAAGACATTCAGCCATGGCTTGGTGGAGCCCTTGTGTCTAGGTCCTAGCACACGAACTCACATGAGAAAGGAGAGTAGGCTTTTATCTGCTAGAGGCACTCCTACACCTTCAAGTTCCCTGCAGAGTCCACCAGAACCATGGATCTCATCTATGTCTGGGAAGGGCAGGACAGCACAAGTGGGGAGAGCCTCCCACAGCACCCAGGAAGATCCCCACTATGCTATGAGCACAGAAGACCCAGGAAAGCCCCCCACCCACCCCCCGGGCAAACTGGCACTTCCCTTCGCACATGGCTACCACCCCATGCACCCCATAAATTGCACTCCAACACGTGCCAGGAAGGTGGTCAGAGGCCACACTGTGGCCAGCCTGCTCCTCTGGGTACTCACACACCGGGGCAGACTGCAAGGCCTGGGTCCAGCAAGGAAGAACAAAAGGCTACTCCATACTTGGCCCATGAAAGTACTCTGACTCCAGAAAAGTCTTCTCCTCAAGCTCCTGAGCCCCAAAAGAATCCTGGGTCACACCTGCCCCCCTCAAATACTCACTCTTCTTTTTCTCCAGTAGTTTGAGGCGATTGATGACAAGGCGCAGGTTGACTCGCAAGCGCTCAGCCTTGAACCCAGAGCCCAACATGATAAACACTTTCTGCGGGAGAAGAGGGGAAGGTAATGTGAACCAGGAGCTGTTGGTCACGCTAGAAGGACACCAGTTACCGTTTTACTTGAGGAAAATACCAAACAATTTCTCCAATCAGGTAAAGGCCTGCTATTCCTCAATCTGCTTATTTACAAATGACTGGACCTACACCACTCATCATTCCCTTTCCCACTTTATAACCCTGCACCTAACCAAGGCGAACAGGAAATAGAACCTTCCTGGATAGTCCCATTCTGACAGACTGAATCTTGACCCCAGAAACAGATGTAAGATGATCAAAAACTGGGACTACTCCTTAAATAGGTACAGGGTTAGAAAACATACCCTAAAACAAGAAGTTAAAGGCCTGGGTCTATTTAATCTAGCCACATGACACTAGCCACTGATGTGAATACCAAAGTAAAGTTTTAAGAATGTTAGACAAACATCTACCAGCAATGGTCTAGGAAAATTTGATTGTGCCTCAGCTCAGTAAGCTGAGCTTACTGACATGGTATTTTGAGGTTCCATTCAGCACCAGGTTTCTGAGAAGCTCAGGTGGAAAAAACCCTCAGATTTCACAATAAACAGCATAACTGCTAGAAGACATGCTTTCACTCCCTTACTTTCAAAGGGGAGGGAAGTAAACCAATGCCTCAAGATGCCATCTGCGACAACTATCACACAGTCAAATCCTCTCTCACTTCACTGACAAAACATTTTTAAAGAAACATGAAAGTCATCTGCAAGAACCAAACCCACCTCTGTCCTATCAATATGCAAGTTGTAAAACAGCTGTATCGTTAACCCAAAGACTGTACACACTAAGGTTGTAACAGTCCTGTCATCAGAAGGAAAAAGTTGCCATTCCATATTCCCCACACTCTTCCTGCTTACTGAAAATGCGCTCTGGTAGTTCTCCAGTCTCTCATGAACCAGTTCAACTTATTAGTCCTACAGAACACTGAGAAGATGCTTTATTATGGCATTTTGTTATGCCAAGAACTGTAAATCAAAAAATCCTTCCTTAAGAGCTATTACATAGAAAGACTTTGACTTGTACCTGAAGGACACACTGAAGCAGACTTTTGGATAGTGATAGCATTTTGTGTGTAACTAGTGGTTTACATAAGATTTATTACTATCTAGAGTATATCCAGTTTATTTAGCTGGTCTTTTCACACAACAATACAGTTATTTCAATGATGCACAGAACCAACCAAGCTCAAAAAAAACATCGCTACAAAAATACATATGCATGATATAAGTCTTATGCCATAAAAGGCAAGTTTTGCCCTTCTGTGACTGAAACATACTCCTGCAACATTAAAATAACTTTATAGTGCTGCAAGCAACAGTCTCAGCACAACTTGCAATATCTCTGTAAAAGTACCTATTAAATAACTATTCTGATTAACAACCACCTGTTTTAACAGACTGGTTCAAAATACAGCCATTAAGTAGAAGCCAGCTCCCCAGCCATTCTTTCGCAACCATCCTTCTGTCATTTTAAAAAGTTGTGTTACCCCCACTTCCCCGCATAAGGCTCTCAGCGACGCTGCTGCAGAAAGGCTGATCCAGTTCTTCCTTCCCTGTACCTTGCCTTCCTGTAGACAGGCTGCTACTATGACCAGACCGAAATTAACCCTTACGCATATAGCAATTAGCCTGTTGCTAGGGCGGTTTCCAGGTGTATTAGTCGGCGAGACTCGCCGCGTAGCTGCCCAAAGGCCAGGGCTACTTCAGAGAAGCGCGCAGACAGCGCAGGAGACCCTGGGTTAGCTTTCCCGGCGCAGCTCCACCCCGACGGGGCTGAGGGAGAAAGATCCCTCTGCCTCCTCGCTGCCGTCCCAAGCGAGGTGGCGCCGAGGGAACGTCCCGCAGCACGGCGGAGCAGACCCCGGGCCTGCCCTCAGCCGAGCCAGTGGGCACTTGGGACAAGGCGTCCACCTCACTACCAGCATTTTCTCGGCCACCGAGCACGCCCCATCGCCCTCAGCTCGGCCGCCACAGCCCCACTCACCGTCCGCCCCTCCGCGCAGACTTCAGGCACCCAAAATGGCGGTCTCCCAGCCGCACCACCTCACCGCGAGCGGAGGGATCCACGGCGCCGGCACTCTCCACTCCTTACCCGGGGCACGACCGAGCTGGTGCGGCAGCTACGGCGGAAAGACCACAAGAAGTACCCGCCGCACCGACGCGGTGTCTCCTGAGAAAGAAGCGGCAGCGGCACAAGCGAGAGGACAGTGGCGCTGAGGAACTAAATGACCCAGCGGAGGGATCCTGTTCGAGCGAGTATCTGAGAAGTACTCCCGATAGGCGCCCGCCGGTCCCCGCCCCCGGGCGCAGGGGTTCCGCCAGCACAGCGTTCCGCCTGCGGCTCCCCCTACCATGAGCCCCGCCTCTACGGGGCACAGGAGACGTTCGGCTGAAGACACCGCGCGGGGTCGCGGGCGGGCGGAAGGAAGGGTCTCCGGTTCTCTGAGAGCCAGGCGGCGGTGGCGCCTCTGTGAGGGAGACTCGGGCCGAGGCTGACCCCGGTCCCAGTCCCGGTCCCAGGCTGCAGTACTGCCGCCGCGTTTCTGCGGGGCGGCGCAGCCCCGAGGGTAAGCTGTCCCGGCGGGAGTTCCAGGCGGTGCCCGCAGGCCCCTGCGGAGGCGGCTGCTCTGGAACAGACGAGGAGGAGCAGCCCAGAGGCCCCCACTCTGCGGTGCTGGGCGGTTCATTTCTAAACGGATGCACGAGTTCATAAAATTTTAAATATTAATAGTAAAATCGTGATTTTTGACCTTGCAGGGTAAACGAGATTCTGGTGAGCTCGGGTAGCACAGGAGCAGCCGCTTCCCGACCCGGGCGAGAGGAGAGGCAGCTGCCAGCGGAGGGGGCCGGAGCTCGGCGCCGCTTCCCGAGCTGCCCGCCGGGGTACGGGAGACCCGCAGCTGGCACGAATGAACTCCTTCGGGCAGCCAGGAGCTGCTGGCTGGGACGGATCCATGAAAAACAGGTGAGATGCTTCAGATAATGAAAAACTGGCACCTGGGGTCTGCAGGCGAGGTCTTCGACAGGCAGCGCGGCACTGCCGCCGCCGGGCCGGGGGCTTCCCGGGGCCGCGCCCGTGCCCGTGCCCGCGCCGCGCGCTCTGGCGGCGCCGTCGCCATCTTGCTTGTCTGTCTGTCCGGCGGCCCTTTGTCTGTCTGCGGCTCCCCGGCGCCTGCAGCGGGACCGGGTAAGGCGGGCCGGGCCGCGGGCTGGGGCCGTCCGCCCGCGAGGGGCGGGCCGGATCCCGCCGTACGCCTCAGGGGCGGCAGCGTCGGTCCTTCTGCCTGCGAGGGGCCGGGCCGGTCTGTCTGTCCGGGCTGGGTCCCCCGGTCGTCCGTCGGCATTCTCGGGGGCCTGGGCTGGGTTCCTCCGTCCGTCCCTCTGCCAGGGAAGCGGGGTCCGCTTGTCTGTGTGTCCGACCGCTTGCGGGCTGGATCCCTCCTTCTGCCGCCTCCCGTGTGCTGGGACTGCCGGCTGGATCCCTCTGTCGGTGCGAGGCGGACGGGACCCCCGTGTCCGTCTGTCGGTGGGAGACTGACGGGATGGGACCCCAGTGTCCGTCTGTCCGGGGGGGAACTGGGTTCAGCTCCTCCGTTTTTCAGTATGTCTGTCTGAGGGGACTGTTGGGATTGATTCCTTCCTCTGTCAGTCTGAGGATGAGGGGTCGGTATTTGCCCTCTTGTAACGTTTGAGGGGGCTCGGTGTGTCCCCACCTGTGACGGACAAGGGGGGGTGCGTCCCTCCCCATGGGAGTGGGCATCGGTGGTCCCTCCCCATGTGCAGGCAGGCGGTGTGTCCCACCTGCCGGTCCCCGGCGCTGCCTGCCCAGGGATGGCCTGGCAGCAGGGAGGGTGCAGCAGCCCTGCTGTTTCCTTCTCCCTGTGCCTGTCTGCGAGGGCAGCGAGGTCAGTCCCTCTGAGGGATGTATTTCTGGGGCAAGACCTGTCCTTGGGCTGGCCACACCGTTCCATCCACTGCTGCTGCCGTGTCGGGAGCTGTGACCGTAGGGTGGCTGGTTCCCTTGCCTGCCTGGGCTGGGTTATCCGGAGCCCAATGGCAGCCTTCTGGGCATGGTGGGGCCTTGGTCCCCTCAGTCCCTCTCTGGGTGGGGGGCCAGAGGTAGGGCAGGGTCTGCAGGTTTGATGAGGCTCTTGCTGTATTGGCCGTGGGAACGGAGGGGAGGGAGAAGGGTGCTTGGACTGAGATTGCAGTCACTCTTGAAGTGGGACACTCTTAGCTTTTTGTATACCTGGGACAGGATTGCTTATAACTTTGCTTGAGAACTGGGTGGCACTGCCCATACACGGTGGTTTGTGAAATGCTTGTGGATCGTGTGGGTGCTGGCACTGAATATGGCTGTGGTGATGCAGAATGAGCACTGTAGGCAGAAGGAGGGGGAATTTGGCCAGCTGCATTTGGCCAGAGGCTCAGAAGGTTCCAGTGGTGTGTGTGACAGGCTCTTCTCTTCTCAGGTGAGCCCTCTGCTGAGGGAACGAACACTCTCTGCTCCCAGGTCGGGGAAACATGTCCCGTCGGAAACAGACCACTCCTAACAAAGTTCACTGTGAGTATTATGTTACACAGCATTGTGGGATCGTTGCCCTAGCTGGATTGTTGTGGAGATGGGGAGGAGGGGAATAGTGGTTACTCACATTTTGTCTTAGGGACTGTAAGAAGAGAAACTGAACTCTGTGCATCAGGGAAGCTGGCCTTGTCCTGGCATGGCAGGACAGGGATAGGCTTGAACAAACAACTAATGCTGTAAAGGTAGGTGTGTACGTGCAAGGCCTGTAGCTGTGCTTTGCATTCACACTGTCACAAGTGCAAGTTAGTGTACTAAGAAATGTGACTTCGGGGCTCTGGCCCATCTTGGGTAGCAAAGGAAGTTCTAGGCAAGGTGGTTTGAGTGTGTGGCTGAAAGCCAGGAAGTCCTGGGTTCTGATCTTTGCCCTACCACAGACTCAACCGACTGGCCTTGGACATGTTACTTAAGCTCACTGTACCTCAGCTTTCCACCAGATAATGTAAATAAAGCCATTTGCTCTTTCCTTGCAGGGAGTGGGCTGTGGCTAAGTAATTTACTGGACAGGTAAATGCTATCTGTCAGATCATTCTTGAGCTGAGCTGATAGGATGGGTCTCTGTTTTTCCAGCATTGTCCAGACCCTAGCATTTGTGTGGTAGTGAATGGGCTGAAGATGCTGTACATCAGCACTTCTTGTGGGCAGGCTACATCAAGATGTTAGCGGAGCTGGGAGACACGTATGGATGTTTGGCTGCAAAGGGGAAACTGCATATATACAGCTTTTGTTTGACTGATTGCAGCAGGGGGAAGTTAGGGCTACTGAAGCTATGCCCTTGTTCATTCCCAGCATAGTGGCTGGAGACACATTTGGAATTTGGTCTGGAATGAGGAAAACAAATTTCCACTTCTCTAGACACGTGAAACCAAGGCTGATAAGAGGGCCCTAGGTATTGCTAAGCTGTAGTAGCTGCCAGGAGTATGGGACAGAGAGGCGAATGCTGCAGCCCTAACACTGCCTCACTTTGCTGATGCTGCTGGCTTGCATGTCTCTGTGTGTTTCTCTGTGCTGCCTTTTTGTATGGGTACGGCAACAGGAATCTGTGCATGCTGTTCTCTGTACTAGGGGAAAATACACTGTGATATACCCTAACACTTTGCACACTCATTGAGTGTACTGGGGAGAATTACCTCTGTCTGGGACTTGAAAGCACTGTTGGCTGCTAGAGCTAGGCATGGGAGAGCTGACAAAGCTTTCCTTGGTGGCCAGCGTAAGAGTCTTGAGGTGTGGCTTTTGGCATCTGCACTGACTTGTGCTCTCCAATTCCTGCTTCTGGGCACTGGGTTCAACAGTGGGAAGAGTATAGCTTTGATTTGCCTGATAGTATATTAATGACTTTGGAATTGTCTTCCTTAAAGAAATTTGATATGTCCTGTGTTTTGTCCTATGATGCCATTAACACATCTTGTGTCCACACACTTTTGCTTCTGAGAGTGCCCAGATGTTACTGCTGCCTTTTAGATCAGACTTTTAGGTAAGGCATGCACTTACGCTGTCTCCTCTGGTGTAGAGTCACGGTTTCTCGTGTACGGAAACCAAGGGATACAACAGCTCTAATGGTGCAGGTGGAGTTTCCATGGTGTTTAGGCGGGCTGTTTTCTGCACTCCACTGCATAAGGGGTTATGTTCTTCAGAAGCTTGTACTATTATATACAAAACTATACATATTATGGAGTTCAGTTGTGCACTGTTTCCAGAGTGAACACTGCTCTTTTATCTGCAATACAAGTGATTGTATCTCCAGTTTTGGTCTCAGGGGAAGCTATCTGACATACATGCTATCAGTGGGCATGAAGTTGAGGTTATGGCATCTGGTATGCCATAGAGAGGAATTCTGGGACCTGTTCACCTCCTTTACATGCAGTACATTGCTACAGAGCAACTATTCAAGAGGAGCCATCAGCAGCAACAAGTAGGACCACAAGAAAATAAAGGGACCGAAAGATACAAGAAACATGTCAATGGTGATGTCTCCACCTTGGGATGGAAAATCTTGTCTGTCTTATGATGAACACCACCAAATCGTTGGGACTTCTCTGTCTACCTAGCCTGCTGTGTATCTGGAGGGCCCAGAAATGCCATGCAGTACACTGACGAGGATAATCGGAGAGAGCATCAGCTCCAAGAACTGGGTGAGCCAGCAGAATGAGGAGTCAGGCTGAGACATAGCAGACACGTTACTGAGACTTCTTCACAGGGACTGAAGTGGTTGGGAGGAAAGGAATAAAAGGGACAGCAGGTATGCAGCTTTTTACGCAGTTGTCTGCAGCTGGGGTCTGATTTTGCAGGCTATGGGGCTGGGGAAGTGCTTTTTGGATTTGCATAAATACCACTGTGAATATCTAACTGGACAAATTTGTGGGAGGACGGTGCCTACTTCTTCCTTGCATGGCCACTCCATGTTATCTTCTTTCTTGTATTCATGAGGGCAAGCGACAGCTGCAGATCTCCTCTCCCTGGCTTGCTTGGTGCCACCTCTTTTCCAGGGTTACTTTCCAGACTTGGCATGGCCCTCATTTAACCTTGCTCTCACAACGTGGTTTGCTGTCTTCACTTAGCACAGAATCGCTTCGTTTGGCATGCAGAGCAACCAGCTGAGAAGTTGTGTGGTTTCAAGTCGAAACAGTTTTAAATGGAAGTGGATGTGTAAGGAAATTCAAAATAATACAGAAACAATGACAAAAATTCCTGTTACCACAAAAGTCTCATTGTGTATGATGGCCAGTCCTTCTACAGTTTTAATTGTAGTAATTTCCCCTTTGGCAGGGCCTCAGCACATAATTGGCTCTTAGTAATTTAATTTTGTTTTGCCACATGGTGCATGAAAAACACTTACACCTGACAAAGTGGTAACATAAAACTGTAATACTGGGATATACGTATTGCATTGCCCATTCTACATTGAATTGAAAAATACAATGCAGTTACATTGCTCCTGTGGAGACATCTTAATTGGTTCAATTTGGTCTTTATTTTCTCCCAGAGTCTAAAGTATAAAAGTATAAAATCTCTCTAAGCAATTCATCTGATTTTGCATTCAAGCCCATCCATTGCTGCACCGCCACTCCATCAGTTATGGGCGACTCACTGTTCTTGTGCTTGCCAAAATCTGCTGCAGGTGTTAGTGTCTGCTTTTATTTTCTCTCCCTCCTGTCCCATGAGCTGCTTTTTTTTCTATTGCTGTACCCTTTGCAAGTGATGCTTATTTTAGAACTCTTGAGAACAGCTTGCGTTAGTCAAATTCCCACTTCCTAGCTCTATTTGTCATGGTCCCGATATCTCATTAATCCCGTTTCCTTCCCTCTTCCTCTGACATACACACACACACATTCTGTGCTCTTCAGTGTTCCTTGAATTCTGCTGTCTATAATATTCCCAGTTTGAAGAGAAAGTATCTTGCAAGAAATAACACTCAGCATTCAAAACCGAGCAGAAATGTTACTTGCATCAAAATCCTTGGTTCTTAAAGGGCTCTGTGGGCTGCCGTTGTTAACTCTTTCAATTGTGTTGTTTTTCATTTCAGTAACCACTACAGCAGTGTGGACAACCCAGAATAGCGATGGGGCAGGTGGACTAGATCCACAGTGGTGGACAGACTTGCAAATTTCAGGTCCAGGAAAGGAACACAGAGAAGACCTACATGAACAGGGACTTTAAATTGATGTACAAGGAGGGAATAAAGTGGCTCATCTCTGAGAGACTTTTCTGTTTAGGAAGGAAGACAAGGGAATGATGTGCAGTTTATTTTGATTTTATTTTGTGGATTTTGGGGTGGGAGTTGTTTGTTTGTGTGTTTATTTTCCAGAACACCTGAGAGTTGTCCTGCATTCATACAGTTCAAGAAGGGAAGGGCTCAGGAAAAAAATCCTTTCTGGCCACCAAGTTGATACACCACCAGATCCTAGCAGTCATAACTGCCCCTGTTGCACAGTACTGCAGGGCTGCCCCCTACCTCCACAGCTGCTCACCTGGCATCTCACTCATTACAAGATTATGGAGAGGAGAACTGGAATGCAAAGCAGAGGCATTTGTATGATCTTTCACTGTCCAATGTCTCTAGCTGTTTGTAAAACAAATACAGTGACTTGTTTTGGTGTTGTGGTCAGCCTGCAGCCCTTTTTGTATTTAATAAAGAAACTTCTGGAGAAGAGTCTGTGAATTCACTATTGAGCCTAACATCCTTTACTGATAGCAGTGATCCTAAAGCTGTTGCCTGTCTTACGCCCTTTCTAAACAAATGGAAGTGTATTCAGTGTGGGGTGGAGGTGGGGGTGTAAGTGCCTGTACATGAGCATGTGTGTGCAGAAACAATAAAAGTATAACCCTATATCTATCAAACATTAAAGCTCTAAAGTTTCATCAAGGTAGGACTTAGTCCATCAGTAGATGAACAGGACACTCTTCCCTAAGTTCTTTTGGAGACAATATTAGTTTAATACATAAGGAATCCTGTATAAGCTAAAGATAGCATTTTTAAAATGATGATGCCTTTTATATACAGGCTAGTGGAGAACACACAAAATATCGTCTGCTAACAGCACTGGTTTGGTTAAGTTTGCATTTCTGGCTGTAAGCTGAGAGTTCTCTGCACTGTGCTGAATCAATGCTAACTTGGTTCTGGGTATGTTGTACAGAAAGGCCACTGGCAGATGTGATTGCTGTCTTAGTTGTGATTGATGCTAGTGTTACTGATGGGAGGAGTTCCCTCCTCTGTCACCTCATAGACAGATCACAGCTTTTAAAATCCTGCAGACTGTCTGTATATCTGAGCAGGAACCTACTTGCCATCAGACTCCAGGCTGCTGCACAGTGGAAATGTAAGCCATCTGGAAGGGGAAAGGGGGAAGAGAACACACACAACTGCTTCCACTAGCGGTTGCAGTGGTGTTTGGGAATCCCATTTTGTAACTCTGTCGCAGGCAGCACATCTCCCACTATAGTTTTACATCTGTCCTGTGTTCTGCAGGTTTCCTCATTTCACCATACTTTGTTTTGCAATGCTTTCTGGTCTCATGGACTTTTATCCTGGTGGTTTGTGGATATCTGCTTCTTGGAGAGGCACTGCAATGCTGCAGTGTCTGCATCTCAGTCCCACCAATGTCAGGTTGTGGTCCAGACATAAAAAAGCAGCACTCTGGGTTATGGAGACCATTCAGTGCTGGAATAGCTTCTGATGGGGATGCATGTGTCACAGCAATCACAATGGTACCTGCTGCTTTCTGTGACAAATAGATTTAGGGTGCTCCTCAGCACCTCTCTTCAGCCCACATGGATTGTGATCTCAAGTCTTCTCTACAGAAACCTTTCTCACATTTCTGAAATGGAATGATAAATGCCTTCAAATACTTTTGGAAACCTCCATGGGGATGTTGGGAACTAAAACTTTTCTCCCACACTCTGTTAAGCTTCTGAAGGTCTTTGAAATCTTACATAAATTACTGCTTTTTAAAGCACTGCTGGAAATTGAGAGGTAAGCACCAGAAAGGCAGTGTGAGTATGAATATGGGGCAAAGCTGGCTGAAACAGTTTAGCATGTGGGAATGTACCTGTCCTTGTAACAGGACTGGTGCTCTCTCAATGGGTCAAGAATTGAATTCCCTGGTTATAGTGATGCCAGTTGTGAACCTATACTAAAAGGTACAATTTTCTGAAAGCTTTTGTTTTATGTGAAAAAACACACTGCGTCTTCCTTAGCATTTTTTGCATTTATGCTTTGAGTGGTTCTTGAGAACTTACAAATCAGTTGATAAATTTAACCCAAAAGCTAGCCTGCTGGGAACTTCAGCACCTCATCCCAAGCGCTCCCAGATCATCTACTGAGAGAGGCAAATCATGTATACACATTTGTTTGATTTAATATGAAAATTAATGGTTGCCTTTTATCGTTAGTCCTTGGAACCAAAAGTTCTCCTTAGCAGGGATACCCGTAAGAATTTTTCTTTCGGAGAAGCACAAATAATTGCCTTCTTTCAGTGTATTTGCCATCTCCTATTGAGCTGAGGTACTAGTGATTGGTGTCTTTCAACAAAACAGACTGTAAACTATCCTAATCAATTATCTCAGCTTTCTGGGTTTGTTCCCATGGTTTTCTGTTTTAGGCATATGAAGTGTCTCTGAGATTTATTTTAGCCAGAGCCACACCTGGGCAAGGCAAAGTAGTGAAGCAAGTTATCCATCATATAAGCAAGAGAATACCAGCTCCAAGCACAAACACCTTGAAGGGCAGCTTGTCCTCAGTCTTCCTGGGACAGAGGGTGGTGACAGAGCACGCCAAGGACAGCCTCTGGTTTTAATATCACTGTGGAGAGCAGATGAGGTGCCAGGCACTCAGGGAGATACAATTTTTGTGCAAGTTGCCTGTAATAGCAGGGAATAGGACTTCAGGATTTAGAAGAACCATATAGCACTATGCCCAATTTGGGATACTGTCATAATCTCCGAGTAGCTTCCTGCCTGCCTAGAGCTCTGCTACTATAGCTCTATTGGCAGGTAGCTTGGCAGCAGAGAAAGCCACCTGACTATATATGGCAGATATATGGAATCCCACTTTTTTTTTTTTTTGTGGCTGAAGTAGCAATTAAAGAGTATGCAGAGAGCAACCTGATGCTGGACATTTCCACTAGTGAGACTGTTCTAGACACAGGGACTGGACTCGCATCAGCGGGTGCGAGAGGCTCGTGTTGCAGGGTAGGCAAGCAGAGAGATTACTTAAATGCTTTCCGAGAGGTGACTTCAGAGGTTCTGCACAGTGCAGGTGAGCAGCCCCACACGTGTTGTGTTTTTGGCAAGCCTTGGTGGTGAAAGCAATGGAATGGCACCAGTCTGACTTTTTGTCCTTGTGGCTGCCAGGGGAGCAAGTCTTTGCAGGGCTGGAGGAGCAAGCCCGCCAAGCCATGATGAAAACCAACTTTCCCGGAGCTCTTGGGGACCAAAGGCCAGCCATTCATCCACTGCAAGACCCTGACTCCAGCAGCAGTGAGTTCTGCCCCTTCCAATAATGGGAAGGTAGTGGACTGGGGAGACTGACAAGGGGTAAGGCTACATGCTGCACAGCTTGTGGGGGTCCTCTGAGGAGCATCTTGCCCATCTTCTCCTCAGGGTTAGCCCTGGGCTCTTATGTAGGACTTAGCATCAGCAAACATCAAGAGTAGGGCTGCTTCCTAAGGGAAGGCAAGCTCAGAGCCAAGGAACACTACAACAGAGATGGGGCAATGACCTTACCAGCAGGATGCAGTCCCAACTTACCAGAGCAGGGTAGTAACAGCAGCGGGTCCAGATGACAGTCCAGTGATTGTCAGGCAAGGCAAAGTAACAGACCAGGTCCAGGGACTCTGCAGAAAACTTCAGTCCCTGAAGTGTCCCAGCCTGACTTTAAATGGAGCCCCTGGTTGGAGGGAGTGGGTAGAGGCCCCAGGTGATGCTGGTCAGGACAGTTAAGGGCTATGAGTGCCCTCAGGGTCCTGACACTTAGAATAACTTTTCTGCACGTTCCAGGTGGCAGTGATGATGAGGAAACCACCCAGGATGAAGTTTCTTCCCATACATCTGAGGAGGATGGCTCAATGGTGAAAGTGAAGAAGGAATTAGAGAATGCAGAACAACCTGTGCCTGGAACCCCACTGATGAGAGAACATGAGGCAAGTGTGTACTGGCTCTGCACTTACCTTAGCCTCCCAGGGAGAGAGAAGGGTACTGTCTAAACACCTCCTCTCCCCGCCATGGTTTCTTATCTTTTTCTCCCTCACACCTCCTCTAAACAATGTCTTCTGGCATGAGGACAGGGTATTAAGAGCTCTTGGGCTGCCAGGAACAGGAGATAGCAAACTGCCATTTTCCAGGCTGGCCAAGATGATTGTGTAGAGCGTGCCCCCTTCCTTCAGTTCTGGTGCCTTTCTCTGACTTCCCCTTCCATTCCCTTCCAATCTTGCCTACCAGACCCACTGCGCTGGCAAGAGCCTGGGTGCAAGTGGAGGCCATGAGGCTTCTGCCTGTTCTCCCCAAAAGAGCAGGAGTTTTGCTCAGAGGCTACATGAAGGAAGTTTCGGACTGCAAGAACACAGATCAGCCCCAGCAGGACTGGGCACACAGTACTTGATCTGGTCAAGGCTCGCCTGCAGTGTTGACTAGATACTGAGGGAGGATGGGTGGCTCTGTGTGTGTATGTATGTGGTCTGTATGTCTTACACCAAAGTGGCTTTTCCTCCCTGTAGGTTCATGAGAGTTTGAATGCTGACCCTATGCTGGGACTGTCACAGTGCCCCCTCTGCCAGCTGGAGTGTGGAAGCAGAGAGCAACTCATTGCTCATGTATACCAGGTAGGGATGGTTCCAAACTGTGGGATATCTCTGGCCTTAAGTCCCTCAAGCCCCAAATCCAGAAACAACCCAAAGCACAGGGTGGCTTTGTCCTAGTCTCTGTAGTCACAGAATTGAACTACTAGCTAGGATGTGATTGAAGTTCACAGCAGTAAACTCTGTCCAGAGGATGTCCTGGGGAAAGAATCAGCAAGGCACCAGTCTGCATGCAGATCTGGAAAGCACAACTCTATCCCAAGGCAGTCTCTGCAAGCAGTTGCAGGCTAAGACCAGGCAGTTCCTTGAGATTAAACATAGGAGCAATTTTTACATCGTTCAGTGAGATAAGAAACCTTCCTCCTAATACTCAGTTCTTTATTTTGTACCTTTATCACAGTTCCTAGCCATGAAAACAGCTGTTCTTCCTCTGAAATGATTCCAATATTGCAGGAAATCTGTGCTGGAATTTCACAGGATTTGTTGTCAGTGCTCTCTTCACAGCACATCCAAATGTGTAAAAGAAGGAATAAAGCAGAACTGCATTGGCCACTTACCTGCACACACTCTCTCCATCTAAGCGTTTCCTCACCAGCATCCTGCCTATTGTTAGTTCAGTCATGCTTTGTCCAGCAACAGCAGCTCCTCAGATGCATTTCTGAAAATAAGGGTCAGGTCTTACGATCCCAGTGTTTTGGCCTTAATTGTTTCTTTTGCACTGGAGTAGAGCTGTAGAAAGGTTTCCTCCTTGCTGTTTGACCTGTGACACCCCAAATGTCTTGAGCTTGGCCTAGGAGCTGTCAGGCAGAGGTTTAGTGGTAAAGTGTTCCCATTTGAAGAGGGTGAACTGAATGGTTTGCCGTATCTGTTGAGCATGCCCCAGACTGGGCAGGGAGCTGGGCAATTTGTAACTAACAACATAGTGGTTGTTTTGCAGCACACTGCAGCTGTGGTAAGTGCCAAGAGCTACATGTGTCCTGTATGCGGCAGAGCCCTCAGCTCACCAGGATCCCTTGGGCGACACCTCCTGATCCACTCAGAGGACCAGCTGTCAAACTGTGCAGTGTGTGGAGCACGCTTCACCAGCCACGCCACATTCAACAGGTTAGGTTCACCCTGGCTGGTGAGTGGGCTAGGGTACCCACATTAAAGATTAGATGGGTTGCCTTAAATGACCCAGAAGTCATGGCTCTGGACCCACTAAGGCCTGTAGGAGAGTTGTGAACACCCCCAGTGAGATTCCTTCAGTCCCTTCCTGCCTGCAGCTCTGTATCACCTGCTAAAACCTCCATGGGCTGTGCTGCTAAAAGGGTGTTCCTTAGCTCTGTGAAGAACCAGAACTGTGCAGAAGGCACTGGGGTCTCCAGTCGCTGGAGAACAATCAACTGCTTCCCTTCTGCAGCAATCCATCAGAGTAGGTCTGTACTGCCCAGATGGGTTCATCATTTCCAGAGCAGGACTACAGGCAGAAAACAAAATGTTCCTTGTCCTGGTAGAAGATTATCCACTGACCAGAGGAATAGGGCTGAAAGGAGAAGTCCAGAGATGATGGGGAGGAGCACCTTGCTGGCTAATTCCTGCTCTTGCGCTCTTCCAGCCCAGACGTTGCTCTGGGCTAATCCGCTTACTACCCCCCGGATATGATGTTGCTTCATTTTAGGTATTCAGACATGTCTTTGGGCAGGAATGGTTTAGCAGAGAACTCGGTCATGGGCTGTAGTAGGGGCAGTGTTCATTGCAGCCCCTTGGGCAGTCCGAGATGGGGACTCTTCCGTCAGCACCAATTCTCTGATTCTCTGCTCTTTCTGCTTTCCAGTGAGAAGCTGCCAGAGGTGCTCAGTGCAGATCGCCTGCCGGCACCACAGAGCGAGGGCCCCTCCAGTGTTAAGGGGAGAGACATTGCCTTTCACACCCCTGTGTATCCTGCAGGCATCCTCCTAGTGTGCAACAATTGTGCTGCTTATCGTAAGCTGCTGGAGGCACAGACACCTGGCATGCGAAAGTGGGCGCTGCGTCGGCAGAATGAGCCCTTGGAAGTGCGGCTGCAGCGTCTGGAGCGGGAGCGCACGGCCAAGAAGAGCCGGCGGGACAATGAGACGCCTGAAGAACGGGAAGTGAGGCGTATGCGGGATCGAGAAGCTAAGCGCCTGCAGCGCATGCAAGAGACAGATGAGCAGCGGGCACGGCGGCTGCAGAGAGACCGGGAAGCCATGCGACTGAAACGTGCAAATGAGACCCCAGAGAAACGACAGGCCCGGCTCATTCGGGAGCGCGAGGCCAAGAGGCTCAAGCGGCGCTTGGAGAAAATGGACATGATGCTCCGGGCACAGTTTGGCCAGGACCCCTCTGCCATGGCCGCTTTGGCAGCTGAAATGAACTTCTTCCAGCTGCCAGTTAGCAACGTGGAGCTGGAGAGCCAGCTGCTGGGCAAAATGACCTTTGAAGAGCAGAGCAACAGTGCACTGCATTAAGCTACAGCCAAGGACTGTGCCACCTCTGCTGCACCTGCCACAGGTGCACTAGCAGGCTTCTACACTCAGGAGGCTCCTGTGGGTCCCTGGCTGGCTCTCCCTGATAGATGGTTCTGGTTTTCTCCTGAACATAGGAGGAGAACAGGGCTGAGAGATGTCTGCCAACGTAGCCCTGGTGGGAGCAGCTTCTGAGGATACAGTCTGCTCTGTGGGCCAAGTCGCAGCCTGTGAACAGAGGGAAAATAAATTAATGTTCACGTTTATTTAGTCCCCTTCTTTACCTTTTGTGCTTCATCCTGTTCTTGCACCCTTGCTCCATAGATTTGTTTGGGCTGCCGCAGTTCTGCTGTAGGTGAAAGCCTGCCTCACTAAAAAGGGATCTTCTTTACTGCGGCATGAATTATGGAGCTGAGGACGTTGATAGTCCACAACTCATCCAGGAGTAAATCCCTTGTAGTGTGTGTCCACAAAAAAGGAAGCAAAGGAGGATGCCGTCTCCCTGAAAGTGGCTGTGCACACCCTTTCTCTTAACACTACTATTATGTGCTTATTTGCAGTAGCATCTGTGGAAAAACTAAGAGGAAACTGAGTTCCTGTTCTAAGATATCCCATATACATACTAACAGAAAGGCTGACTGAGGTAAGCAAAGAGCAAGCAAGTTTGCTGGTTTACTCACAAGTTAATTTTCACTTGAAGAGCATTTCAGGTTTGCAGGTGAATGAGTTGATTGAATGGTAAACAATAAGGGTAGGTCAGTTCTCTAGTACTGTATGGATTTGCTTTTCCCTTTATTCAGCACTGGTGAGGCCACAGCTGGAGTGCTGTGTCCAGTTCTGGGCTCTCCAGTACAGCGGACATGGACATAGTGGAGAGAGTCCAACAAAGGGCCTCAAAGATAGTGAAGGGATTGCAGCATCTCTCCTGTGAGGAAAAGCTGGGAGAGCTGGGACTGTTCAGCCTACAGAAGAGAAGGCTTGAGGGAAGAGAGAGGGGATCTTCTCTGTATATAAATACCTGAAGGGAGGGTGCAAAGAACATGGAGCCAGGCTGTTTTCAGTGGTTCCCAGTGACAGGACAAGAGGCAGCTGGCACAAACGGAAGCACAGGAGGTTCCTTCTGAACATCAGGAAACACTTTTTTTACTGTGCGGATGACGGAGCACTGGCAGAGGTTGCCCAGAGAGGTTGTGGAGTCTTCCACCTTGGAGATATTCAAAAGCCATGTGGACACAGTCCTGGGCAGCTGGCGGTAGGTGGCCCTGCTTGAGCAGGGAGGGGTTGGGCCGGATGAGCTACAAGAGGTCCCTTCCCACCTCAACTGTTCTGTGACTTCATCGTAAGCTGAGCTCGTGCAACCATTTTAATACAGCCAAATGCAGTACTGCTGATCTAGGACCACGGATCACACTCAAATTACTCATTCTCATAGTAAATTGCTCTGTGACCAGCAGTGACTTTCAGTGGTCACTGGAGGCGGGTGTGTACATTAGTAAAGAGAGCCACGCAGATAGAAGAGAAAGTTGATTTTGCTTCCACACTCAGCAGCAAAACCAATGAGAGCAATGTGGAAAGGGGGTGAGCTGGGGAGGGGCCATGGAAAGCTGCAACAACTGAGTCTGGAAAAACCTGCCCGAGAGTAGGGAATTTAAGCCGCCTTTAGTTTATTCAAGAGGTAGCCAAGGTGAAACGTGATCATAGCCTGTACCTATATTGAAAAGGTTCCCATTGCTAATATGTTATGAAACTATGCAACTATGGAAATTAAATCTAGGCATGTTTAAACTGCGGGAGACAAAACGTTAGCACAGAAGGACTCGTGGGGCAAAGGGGTAGTACACTCTCCATTATTTGGTTTCTTTAAGAATGGGCATCTAAAAATGCATGCTGTAGCTTTGTGCCTTCCAAACATCAGCCCACCAAACACTGGTGTGCCACACGACTGTTTTGTAGCCTGAAGACCCTTACTGCTTTCATAGCATCTCCATTTAAGGTCTGCAGTACGGTCACATGGTGGTCTGAATACATTGGGAGCTACTGTCTTCTCTCCCACGGCTGTTTCTCTGCGTTAAGTCAGAAATGGTGACCATAAGACTCCTTCTTGAGATCAGGAGAGTAGAGATAAAACAAGAAGCAAAACCTTTTGGCTAGACTACTTAGAAACCTGATTTTTCCCTCTTTTTTCAGTTTGAAAAATTTTTGATTGAAGTCTCTTAAAGCCATAGTTAATGCTTAGAATAGTTGCCTTCAAATGGCATAATGTTGCATTTTTTTTCTAGATACTGAGCTAATCTTACAGTCTTGTGGACACTTGCTACAAAAAGCATTTAATCTTTTCAATGCTACAATTCCCTCCACATGCCACTTGTTTCCTCACCTTACAGAAGCTGTTTTTACATATCATTCATCACACAGAACTGACATCCAGGAGCCATCCTTGCTTCTCTCACTTTGGGAAAAGGCATCAGATCTGGAAAGGATCTATTCAGTTCCATGTTCCCTTGTTTGTATCCTCTTTTGTTCTCTGATCTCTCGCTGTTATTCTTACCTCTGTCCATTTTCATACTCAAACGACAGAGTTTGCTTCTTGCAATATTTGCTACTGCTCTATCTTGTATGTTTTGCTTGGCCAGCAGAGATGTAGCTTCACTCTGCAAACTAGCTGAAACATTCCCTGCAGCATCACTGGCACCTGATCGTTATTCCAAGGGGTTCAAGAAAGACCACATAAGAGCAAAAGTATTTGAACACAAAATCATGGCTTATAATCTGTCTGTCAGACAGCCTTTACCTTGCCCTTGTCACAAGTCTCCAGATCACTCTGTGTAAGACCAGAGAAGCCACATCCTAATCACTGATGCTACAGGCGAGCAAAAAGTCTCAAACACCAAAGGAAAAGCTATTGGTTTTTATATATATATATATATATAGATATATATACTGTGTTTACAGAGTCAACAAGTTAAATGCAATATTCATAAGAGCATTAACAATAAAAATACAATCTGTGTGTAGCCAAGTACAGACTTAAAATGGTAAAACAGGAAAAAGGATCTCACCAAAAGTACAAATATACAGTACAAATTGATTTATTTAAAACAGTTACAAAAAAAGCACAACAAAATAGAGATTATCCTTAGAATTATTAATGCTTTGTTAAAGATCAGGTAGGAGGAAAGGGGCAGGAACAAGGTCAGAGGGGAGCACCTGACTAGTTCTAAGGCTTTAGATACAATGCGGTCGGTTACATGTTAATACAGCCATTACATAACTGGGATTATAGTTGAGGGATCAGCACTTATCTACAAAGACCTCCTTGCCTCAGGGCAGCCCAGCCGGTTCCCCCAGTGCCACACATCTGTTTCTCCGCTTTGCATGGGCAGACCCTCCCCTGGCGCTAAGGTGCCATGAAAGCGGAAAACAACTAGGATGTGCATGGGTGCATTTGCAGGGTGGGGTGGCAGCAGCCTAGAAGGACGTTAGGGGCAAGTCCTGTCCTCCATGGACAGATGTGAAGACCGTGGAAGGGCCTTGACCATCAGCATTTTAAGCCATACATGGAACACACCCTGGGCCAAACTCTGTACAGAATGTGCATTCGTAGCCATCTTAGCAGCTTCTGCAAAGTTTCAGGCCCTAGGACAGCCTGAAAGACAAAGAGCAGTTGTGAGTGACGCTAGGGAAAGGCACATGTACTGCTGTGGGCAGGAACTAGCATTTGGGCTACTCAAGCTGCTGTAGTTTCTTTTACAATATTTTCTGAGTAACAAGGATTGTTAGTTCTCTACAGGGGAAAGTGACTTCAAGTGTGGGGTAGGGAAGGGGGGGGCGGGGACACTTAATGTGAAAAGTGCATTAAACTTGCGCACCTGCTGGAAAGGGGAGGCAGAGGGGCCTCTGCAGCTTTCCTTCTTTCCAGACAGAGCTTCCTCTGCATAGTCTGGTAGTGATGAGCGCTCATTGCTTGGAGCAAGTCTCGTTCCTGGAGCAACAGTGTACGCGTAGCCTAGAAACAGGCCTAGCCTCTGCTGGGCAGCTGACCCAAGGAATGTTTCATGAGGTGGGACAGATGGCTACAGACACCCATTATTGCATCCTACAGACTCTTGCCACCGAGTGTGAGCTGTGTGAGCTGGCTAAGACCAAGGCCAGGAGACCTCCTCCTACAGGTAAGACAGGACACAGCTCTCCTCCCCTTCACAATAGCAGCAGGAAAACAGTATATTTCTCTGAGAAGCCTGTCACATCTCTGCCAGCAGAAAAGCCTGGATAACCATCTCATTCCATAATGTCTTCCTGGCTTTATCTTCTCCTTTCCCTGTAAACCTAAGAAATAAAAGCCTCCTCCATGGACTCATTCATAGCCTTTCTGCCTACAGCAGAGCCTGTCTCGCTCCCTGTCTCAGGAGAGCCTCAACACACAACACAGCCACCACCGCAGGCACTGAGCAGCACAGCCCAACCCAGTAAGGACAGATTCCAGTGATTACGAGTACTGCTAAGCTGGGCTAGAGGGCCACCAGTGGCCCCCTCCTGCCCGCCGCCTTTGAGGCAAGCAGCCAGATGCCCAGATTCTTCATCTCAATGCCCCACCATGAGATGTGTCCCAAACCATTGCTTCCATAGAGGAACTGGCAGCTGAAATGTGCACAACAGTGGGACCGACAGGGAGACTGGATAGAAGCACCAAGGTCAAATTCACCCTGGCCTGTTCCACAGAGCTCAGAACTGCACTCAGCAGATGCACAGCTAACCAAAGTCCAGGGTGAGCACCTTCACAGCCTTTCAGCTGCCTACAGTACAAAGCTATTTTAGCCACACAGCGTCTTGCCTCATACATCAGCGTCTGCCCTGTCAGACCACTGTTCAGTGCGGCTGAGATCTAGGAGTAGTAGTTACAATAACACACATGAGATAAGGCAGGCTCTCCAAACCCTCTCTCTAAAAGACAGAGAATTCTGTGTTCAAAGATGGACATGAGGTGCTCTGCACCCTTCAGCTGCTCAATCCCTCTATGCGTGCAACCAGCCCATCCACATTCACACGCCATACATATGCAAGATCCCTTTCTTAGTTGCCTGCCACAGCTCTGAATCCCTCTGCATGCACCATGCAAAGAACAGGCAAGAGAACCTGGGCTCCTCTGCCTTCTGCCTTGGGCCACTGACACCCTGGATATCCTGAGCATTAAGTACTAACCAACGTTAATCGAGGTCTTTGCGTAGGAGAGTCCAATGAATAGCAACTGTGAAACACACAAGGTAACGAGGCCAGCCACCGGGGCCAGACAGTACATTTTACTGACAAACGGTGCTGTGAAAACAGCGTCTGTTCCCACAGCTGCTGCATCCAAGGAGGCAGAATCTTCACATGACAGCATCACCATGACTTCATACATTTCAAATGCAGCTGATGAGATCGGAAGCAGTGTGTCATTTGGGGGAAGCTACACGTGATAAAGGCAGCATCCTCATTCTGGAGAAACTCCCATGAGGCACAAACACTGAAGGCATGAGTAGCACATCTCTCACCTAAGGCCTGAAAATAAACTGTCCTGGTGCAGGCATTTCAAAGGCAACAGAAATGGCTAGCAACGTGCTAGGAAAACAGGACTGACAGCCTGGAGGGACGGGACATTCTGGAGACTCTCAAATTTGCCTAACACCTAGGCAGAGCACCCCTCTGCCACACAGTCAACTGAAGCCAACCAGTTACAGGACACATTCCTGGAGAGCGTGCAGAACAGCCCTGAGACACCACCACTGGAAGCTGACCGAAGGACAGCTACGCTGAGGAGGGGTGCTGACACACAAGTCATTCAGGGAAAGAGAGAAGCAGTGCCCTAGAAGCCAGGCATGCCTGACAGAAAACTTCAGGAGGATGAGAGAAGGGAGACAGAGAATGGTATGCTGAACATCAGGAGCAGCATCGGGACTCTAGCGGGGACCTGCACACTGAAAAGAAACCCTCTCAAAAGCCGGGTCCTAGCACAGAGATGGGCATCTTAATACAAGGAATTCTTAACCCAAGTTAAGTCAGTGAAGACTCTTATCGTCAACATAACAGTGACTATTTTTTATTCTAGCTAAGCAGTTAGAGCTGGTGTCATAACACACCATCAGAGAGGGCAAATTAGTATAACTACAGGAGCCTTCACTTGAATGGAGTGTTATTACCATAATGAGGTATTAATATACTTTTTTATTAAATCTCACCATGAAAAAGACTACTCTTGAATTTACCATATTGTTCTACAGAGGAACTCTAAAGTGAAGCATCAGAAAACCTAACACAAAACCACCCCGAAATGCCCTACGATGCTGTGATATTTTTTAGAGTCCCTATATTAATCATAGAACTGTACTTCGCAGAAACTTTGTACCTTGCCTGCACATGCACAAACACTTGTCTCTTGTCTAGAGCTTATTCAGGAAACTGTCTGCAGGGAAGAATTAGCCATCTGGAAAGTTTTCTTCTGATTTAATTACAAAATAGTCTCGGTCTTCTCACAGAAAAAGGATGTCTCCATCCTTCTCTAGAGAATGCTGAATATATTTTACTCCAGCTTTAAAAGAAAAAAACCCACCAAGACCCAAAATCCAACCAAACAAAAAAACCCAACCCCATTCATCCATAGGCTAAACCACCGCAAAAGCTGTAAGCCCAAGAGATTTTTTTTTTTTTAAAGTCATTAACAGGGAAAGAAAGATTTGATTTGGTGGCAAATAATGAAATGTATTTTATAGCAGTAAACTGATGTCTCCCACCCCAGCTTGTGTCCCATCCCAAGTGCTCAAGTTCCCTATTCACCTACACCCAAACCCATACTTTTGATCCTTCCTCTTGAATTTCTGTGATTCATTCAAATCTGTACATTCTTTGCAAGAAGAAAAAGCAGTTGGATTCAGTGGAAGAGACATTAAACAGAACCACCAGAGAAGCATCTCCATCCTGCCCTCAAGAGCTCCATCGGTGAACGGTCCTTTTAAAGTGCACATGTGAAGAAAAGGGATACTGGGAGTAGAGCCCCCTAAACTCCAGTGGGGACCCGTCTCTCCCCATCATGAGAAAGGAGGAATAAAATCTTCAGCAATTTTATCTGCTACCTTAAGCCATGTCTGCCCTCCTCATCTCCCCACCTGTCCTGAATGGTTAGACCCTGCCCTGCAGGGACTCAGTTATTCAGGGAGGTGTGAGAAAGCCCCAGCCTCCAACCTCTGGAATGCTCTCATCGCAAGCTCATGAGCACATCCCTGTTCTCTACCCCAGCTAGCCTGTTGCTGCTCCCTGAGGCACTGGAGCCCTCCTCCTTCACCAAGAGGAACCGGTCAGCCACTGAACTGGAATAAATCCAGTCCTGCAGGGCAGAAAGCAGCCTTGCTGGTGAACCTGTCACAAAGTCTGTGCAATTTCTCCACCTGATGGTGAGGCTCACCTACAGGGGATGCCCTAGCTCACAGCCTCAAAGGGATCATTTCCCTGCATTAGAACGCCCTTCAATAGACAGCTTGACCTCCTGGGGAATGAAAGAGGGACGGAGCAGAGAGGGCCGAGGCTCCTCTGCCTGCATGCTGTATCTTTGGAAGCCTGGGGCTGTCCAGCTGTGCTGACTGCCAGTCTCAGGCTGAGAGGGTTCTGCATGAGAGCTCTGGGCTGCACTGTCCCTATCTGCGTGGTTCTTCCTTTCAGCAGCTCTGTCAGACGGTTCTCTGGACCCCTGAGCTGTTCTTTCAGATCTCTCCCTAGTAGGCATCAACTGATCTGTGAAAGGGTAGTTAGCCTGAGAAGCGGAGTTGCCATTCATGCTCTGTAAACTGATTGATATGCAGACATCGCCCACTTGCAGCCTATGACAGGGCAAAGCAAAGAGCTGAGCAGTCCGCCCTGGGCTACAGGAGGACCAACCCTGGCCATACACAAAGAAGGGATGCTCTGGGGGCACATCAATGCTCACTTTACTTTGTTGCTCCCCAACCACAAAATGCAGCGTGACAAGCCCAGGCCACTGGCTTTCCTGAATATCCACCACGGTGCTGGAGTCGATCTTCAGGCCCCCGCTCACCTCTGCACTGCGAACAAAGTCTTGAGTCTGCAGGTCCTCTACTCGCTTCAGCTCTCCTGTAGCCAGCTGGATGATGGCTCCTTTCATGAAGTGAGAGGGCAAGTGTGAGGAGCTGGGTGGCTGCAGCTGGGCCAGGTCCTTTTCAAGCACGCTTCCTCGAGCCTGTGCATCTGGGCTCCACCTCACCAGGGTTTCTGAAGTGGAAGACCTGATGGGCTCAGATCCAGCGGGAACCAGGACTGGCTTGCCGTTGGCTATCACCATTCCTTTGGCTAATTGTCTTTGCCTAACCGGCTCTTCAGGGGACATTACATATGGACTCCTGGACTGGCTTTTCTCAGCAGCAGCCCTTTCCACTGTGTTCCTCAGCACATCCTTTGACTCCCCCTGCTGATCAGGGATATTATGGCAAAGGTTTAAAGGGCTCGGGTCATCTTTCCTCTGGGCTGCCAGAACATGATAATCCTGAGATGCCAACACCCCCACCACCCTCTGGACCTCCAGATCAGTGTCTGGGGTGCTTCTGTGAGCTGGCACAGAGACCTCTGTTCCCAACGTCTGGTAACCTGAAAGGAACTGTCCATCGACCACACATCCTACTGCAGCCCCTGGCAGACAGTCTTCAGCTTTACTGCTGGCAGAGTCCACAGCCTCGCTGGTCCTCCTCACCACATTATGCTCCAGATGTCTCTGTCCACCATTGGCAGCAGCTACCTCTGAACTCAGCTGGCTGTCTTGCTGAGGAGACTCTGGGTTTCCACCTGCAGATGTCTCATACGCTGAATACCCTGGTGGGAGGCGGGACATCTGATAATAAACAGGAATTCTACCTGGTGCAATATCTAACGGCTGGGTCCCAGCATGGTGCTGCATCTGGCCGGAAGGAGAGATTGCAGAAGCAGATTTGTTGAAGGTGTGGGTAGGAGAGGTAGTCTGGGGGGAAGGAGCGGCTTCTTCCGTGAAGAGAGAGGCATATGGCACAAAATGGGGGACATGAGAGGCGGTGAGGTTGGTGGAAGGAGACAGGAGAGGGCTAGGTAGGAAGCCAGGAGGGACAGCGTAGGGCACTGTGTAATGCGAGCCGATGAACTGTAGGGACGTTGGAGGGATCTGCGCGTAGTGGATGGGAGGGTAGGGCACCCCTGGGTGCTGGATTATTGGCGAGGTCACATTGAAGGCAGGGGGCAGGGGGCTCATGTTCACCACGGGGTGCAGACCCGTGGGGGAGAAGGTGGCGGGTGGCACTGCCACTTTGTAGAGCATCCCATATTGGTCCACAGTCAGCCCTGCCACTGCTTCTGTGGCCTCGCCAGGGCCATAGCGCAGGGCTGTGGGACCTGGCCCAGCTGTCCGGGCCCACTCGGGGCCCTCGCCCGAGGCCTGGGCACCCCCTGCTCGTCCCGCCTCGGTGCCGGTGCTGGCAGCGGGAAGATCCCGCTTCTTTGGCGGGAGGCACTCCTGGCTCCGCTCGTGGCCCGCTCTCATGGTGCCCCGTGGTGTCCCGGCAGCCCCGGCCGCGACGCTCGTTCATGGGGGCACCCGCAGGGGCTGCCACACGCCGGCTCCCAGATCCCCGCTGCCGGCCGCCGCCTCACCTGCACCAGGAACAGAGGGAGCCGTGAGTCCCGGCCCTGCCACCGAGCCGCTAAGGGCCCCGGGAGCGGAGGGAGCCCCCACGCCGCAGGAACAGAGGGAGCCCCGGCCCTGAGAACAAGCAAGGCGACGACGCTAAGCCCTACTCCGGGGCTCCGGCCCTGGGGACGGCGGGCGCCCGAGCCCGGTCGCTGGCTCCACCCCCGGCCCCAGAGCCCCGGCCGCGCCGCGCCCCGCCCCGCCGAGCCCGAGGCGCTGCAGAGGCGCCCCGCCTCCGCGGGCCCGCCCGGTGCCCACCGCAGTCCGCGGCTCACCCGCCATCGCCGGGCTCCTCCTCCGCGACCCCCATCAGCCCCGGCGCCGCCCGCGGCCGCCTCCGGCCCGACCCCTCCCCGCGCCGCGGCGCACGGCGATGACGCGCCACGCCGCGCGGCGGAAGTGCCTCTCCCGTCGGCAGGGGGCGTGACGACGTCGCGTCCGCGGCGCTCAGGGCTGACGTCACTGGGCTCCCGCAGCGCCGGTTATCGTGGCAACCGGCCACGCCCGGCCGTGCCCACGGGGCGCCGTGCTCACACCACCAGGGCGCTGGGCGCGGCGTCCTGGGCGGGTCCCGGCCCGCGCCTTCGTCAGCGCCGCCGCCGCCGGGCGGCCTGCTGGGCCGAGGTTCGCGCCGGGCACAGGGGCCCTCCTGGCGGAGAACCGGCCGGGGAGGCCGCGGCGCGGAGGGCCGTGCTCCCCAGCGGGCAGGGCGCGCTGCCAGGCCGGCCGGCGGAGGAAGGCGCCGCCGGGGGACTGGCCTGCGCCCAGACCTCGGCCCAGCCAGGCGGGTCGGCTGCAGGGGGCACAGCGCAGGAGGAGCGACGTCCTGCGGATGAAGGACGCGCCCGGTGCCCAGTCGCAAACAGCGAGTCATCCGACGGCAGTGCCGCCTGCGTCGTGAGGCGTTTGTTGTCTCGCGCGCCTTAGGCGGACTTTCGCAGGCAGCCGGCCGGGAACGCGGGAGTCACAGTGGCCTGCCTGGCTTTCAGTGCCGGGAGCCAGGGGTGCTGCTCCGGGAACGATGCCTCCCCCTGCTTGCTCCGCACAGCCTTTTGTGTGAACCTGCCCCTCGTCCTGCCTCGCACCTACGCTCCTGGCAGTCTCTTGCTTGTCTTGGTGCTGCCGGCAAGTCCCTACGAGCGTGCGGTTTCTTGGCATTCGTTGATTTTTAAGGTGACAAAACATCCGGGGAAATGTAGAGATAAGAGCTGGCCGGAGCAGGGGCCAGCTCCGGATCCCTTTCTCGAGACCCCTTTCACTGTTGCACCCTAAGCCTCTCCCGCCCAGAGCCCGGGCCCGAGCGGCAGTGTCTGTACGCCCGGGCAGCACCCACTCCACGTATCCCTTAAGGTCGGTTTGGTTTCCCCTCCCCGATGGCAAAATAAGCCTGAGTCGTTCCTTGGGTGCTGCCGTTAGTGCGCGGCCTGGCCAGCTGCAGGACTGGTCTCAGAATAACGTCCCTCACGCATTTTCTACATCAGATGCTCTGCTTCGTGCCTGCTGACTGCTGCCACGATATTGGCGCAGAGCTGAGACTCTGATGTCAGGAAAGCGCGACGCTGTCCCCGGAGCCGCCAGTGAACACTTAAAAGCAGGAGCGCAAGAAACCGGCGTGTTGGGAGCACCCTCCCTGCAGGGCCTTCCTCTCGGGCGGCGGGGCGGGCAGCCGGCGGGTTCCATGCGGCTCCCGCGGACCAGGCCCCAGTGCCGGCCGCCTCGCGCCGCGGAACCATGGTTGCGGGCGGCGCGACCCGCCCGGCCTCACCACGGGACAGCGCTCGCCGCGGGGGGACCGCCCCGCGCGTGACGTCATCAGTGACTGCCACGGCGCAGACGCACCGCTCCTCGCAAGACTGGCATCGCGTGTGCTTCCGCCAAGAAAAGTAGTGCGAGCGGCCTTTTCCGCCTGGCCGCCGCCGGCGCCGCGTCGTCCCCTCGCTGTCCCCGCTGAGGCCGCCGCGGCCCTGCCCCTCCTTGCGCGGCCGGCAGAGGCCGGGAGGCCGAGGGGAGCGTGCCGGCGCACGGATCCCTCCGCCTGCGGTATCGGTGCTGCGGCCGCGCCGCCGCCATTTTGAATGCCTGGCTCCTGCCGCTGCCGCTTCCTCCGCTGCAGGGACCGGCCCGGTGAGTGGGGCCGCGGCCGCCCCAGCCCGCTTCCGCGTCGAGCGTTCGCTGCTCGCCCACTTCTCTCCTTGTGCTGCCGGCTAGGTCAGGTCTCCGTTGCCGTAGCCCGCCAGGTCCCGACCACCTGGGGCCCCTGTGTGCTTTCGCTGCTTCTGCCCGCCGCCGAGCTCCGCGGCCGGGCTGCGGCTCCGCGACAGCGTCGTGGGCTTTTTTTTTTGCCGGCGGAGGCCGCCCGATGCCCTCCTGCGGCCTCTGCCGGCGCGGCTTCTCGCGGGCCGCGTTCGGGCCGCGGCCTGTGCCCTCTGCCTCCGCCCGGCGGTCCGGGGCCGTCTCGGACTCTGCCCCGCGCTTCTGGGCTGGCCTGCCGCCTCCCAAGGCACAGGGCAGCGCTTTTTACGTGCTTCGGCTTGTACGCGCTGGAATGGGTGGCTGGCGGGATTCTCTCTCGCCCCTTGCTACTGGGACTCGGGTGATCTTGCACAGCGTTTCTTGAAGTGGAAAGTGTAGACCTGCAGAAGTTCTGCCAGTAGGAAATGTCGCCTGACTCTGTCCGTGCTGGAGGCCCTTGGCTTCTAAGAAGTAGCTTGGACGTTTGCGTCCATCCTTCCTTCCTTTAGTATTTTATTGCTTGTGCTGCGCAACTGCTCGGTGTCACAGTTAGCATCTCTAATACTTACACTGTTTGCCTGTTGTCTTACGGTTGCGTGGATTTTAATGGAAGCAAAAAACCTATGGTCAAAGGCATTTGCAATAAACTGCAAGTATGGTTTTGTGTTAGTGGTAGACCACTGTTTGACAATCAATCTGTAAAGACAGTTTCAAGTCCTTTCTTCAAGGTTGGTTGAGCTCTCTCCTCTCATGAGCTGTAAGACAAATGATAAGTTTTTTTAATAGTAAGCATTGTTTTTAAAGTTTGCACATAGAACAGTTGTGTGGTTTATTACATTGTAAATGATGCTTAACAATGCTTAGTGATGTATTTTAGTTCCCGATGCCTGAAATGTTAGTGGAACGATATGGAATCCCAGCGGAGCACCTTTGGAAGGGTGACATTTCATGTGCATGCCCAGAAGGTGTGTTTGGCCCATGCTGGCTTAAACAAAGTAAAATATGTATGTATCTTCCCCTGCATAGTGCCCCTAGCATCTTACATTTAAAATGGTAGAGATTTTTGTGGTGTTAAACTTTCTTTTTGACTTTTTTCCTGTTCCACTTCTGTGTGATAGTGCATAGCTGGTTTTTGTATGCCTATCCCCCCCCCCCCCCCGCCTTGTTATTTTTTCCTTTATTTATTTGCATGTCCCATTCTATTGCTAAATTCTTTCTTTTGCGTACTCATGTGCACTGAGGTACTTGGCACAGGATTTGAAAACTTCAGTAGGTACCTGAGAGCTCAATGAAGGCAAGAAATTTTGTGGTGGTTTTTTTTCTGAGGGATTCAGTGTGAACCCCTTGATTCTTCCATGGTCAGAGAAGGAGGGGAAGGTATTTAAATTCCTGTGAATTGAGAAGGGGGAGGCAAGTCCTGAGTGATTGTGTTGTGAAGGGATTCAGCTTTTCTGTCTCCAGTGTGTACAATAAATTTCAGATTTCCTCCTTTTTTGATATTTTTTTTAAATTGGTCTTGTTTTGTTCCTGTGACTGCTGATCTGATTTTTTTTCCTAAAGCTAGTAATACAGGAATGTAGAGGGCCTGCAGTACCTTTGTTGTAGTGTCCTGGCAAGAGAGTAAGGAATACAAAAATGTTCTGATTCTTGATAGCTCCTTTGCATGCACAGTTTTGTATCAGCATCATTGTAAACTACAATGAGATCAGTAAGTTTGTCAGGCAATAGTGTAAAAAGGTTGTGAACAGCAGTAAAGGAACTTAAGTTGTCTGTTCTTAGGCATGCAGACAGGCTGCACTGGATAATGCAGTTTGGATTTCGAAAGTTACCTTTCAAAGTGTAAGGGCTCATGAAAATGTTAACTGCTTCTAAAGTTAATGGCACTCATTCAGTAAAGCTTCTTGTGCCTCGTTAGTGTGAGTATTTGTTTTTGGTTTTGAGTTGGCAATGTATATAATTTCAGGAGATGGGGTGTTTGATTTCTTTGTATTTTTTAATAACAGGGCAAACTGCTGGCTGAATGTGATGTTAATTTGTTATAGATAATACTCAGCTATTCTCTGAGAAAAAGGGTCTGGTCTGCCTTAATAGCAGTATTACCTCATTGGATGAGAGTTTTGGGGTTAATAAGGGAATATATGATGAGGCTGTAACTCAAAAAACTGAGTCACAGTAATGTGAGTATAAGTGAATCTGCTAATATCACAAGTAGTAGTGTTAGCCTTTATCTGTTTAGCAGAGATGATATGAGTAAAATCTAAGATTAGAACTTCCTAGGGCATAGCTGAAGTTACTTGGTATATTGTAAAGTTTATATTAATGAATGTAAAAACGTGGCATCTCATCTTTCATCTGGCATTAACCAAGGGTTTTTTTCAGAAAGTAGTAGCTAATTTTCTTTTTTTTTTTTAACTCTACAGGAAAGTGAACAGGAAGTAAAATAACCAGATTACCTTACAGATCAAAATAGCTAGGACACTAGAAGCAGGTGAGAAATACAAAGGTAGTGTAGGTCAGTGGTGATTGAAGTATAGAAACAGAGGCCAGGAAATCTGGAATTCTTAATCTCATCTGTCACACTGATCAGCTATGTAGATGGGCTAACTCTTCTTCCAAGGCTTCATTCGTTAGCTTCTAAAAAAGGGTAATACTTTTTTTTTTTTTTTTGGCAGGTGTTGCGGTTAATATTTGTACTGGTTGAAAGCTCAGTGCATCTTTTGAAGCCAGTTCAGTTGTTGTTGGGTGTGTTGTTGTGCAGGAATTGGAACCTCATCACAAGTGTTTACCTAGTCTCACTAACTTCTATTGGGCTGTAGCCACAGGAGGCAAAGAGGAGAGAGGTATGGCTGCATTTAGGTTGGCTAGCTGGTAGCATCTGTTCAAACTGTGAAGGTCTTTTAGAAAAACAGTGTATGTAACATCCTCTGTCGCTATCCTGTCTCTCGTCCTCCTCTCAGCTTCTGAACAGCATGGTGGCTTGCCTCCTGAGTACTCTTGTGCTACATTCCTTGTTTTTTGAATGCAACTGGAAATGGGACCATCGCTACTTCTGAGACTATTTTTTACCTCTTGCTTTGGGGTGGTTTCTTCCTTACTTGACCTCTTTTTACATGTAGATGTGGTGCTTAGAGACATGGTTTAGTGGTGGACTTGGCAGTTGGATTAACGGTTGGGCTTGATGATCTTAAAGGTCTTTTCCAACCTAGGCGATTCTGTGAATCTCCCCCTCTACCCTGCCATGCTGTCTTTGTATAATGCAAAGTGTAACACTGATGCCTTTTATTATCATACTGTATTTTGAAGCCCCCTGCTGCCTTAATTTCTTTTTGATTTTCTGATGTTACTTACTTTATACTCTTTAGTTCTCTGTTTTATTAAATAACTTTTTCTCAAGAGAGATTATTTTTCCACTTGGAATGTTGTATGGTTGGTTGCTTTTTCTCTCAGCTCTTTTAGGTTGCCTTTGCCCTTCTTGATGATAATGGTGCTCCTTGCTTAGGTGTTTACTGTTTTCTGTATAAATATTGATAATACTAGACCATATACCAATATCTCTGCTTTTGTTCACAGCTTTATCTCTATTTGCAGTGCATATTTCTGTTTTTACTGCCAATACATCTTTTTTTTAATAAGTATCTGATAGAAGTGTGAAGCCCAGTGATAGTGGTATGGAGTCGAGGCCATCCGTATATTGTAGTTAACCGTTGCAGTTATTCCTTTCATGTAGTCCAGACATATCTTCTGGTTTTGTGTACAGGAGGCTTAATTCAGTTATATTGAAGCAAGTAGAGGAGTTCTGCTACTGATTTCAGTTGGGAGTTAGGTCAGGCTTTAATTATGTAACTTCCCAAAAGCTGTTTTTGCTTGAGGAATGTGATTACTTATGCATGCATTGAGGTGGAGCAACTTAAGTTGTTGTTACTATAGTGTATTTTAAATGTGTTTGAAAGTGTATGCTTCTTCAGTCTTGGGTTGCTTGCTAGGATGAACCAAGTTCAGAAATAGTATTTACAGGAAAAGCTATAATTATTTATGTATATTTAATTGAAAATTCAGACAATTTCCCCAAACAGTAAAGTCCTTCTGTGACTAATTCCATGAGCTTTGATGGATTTTATGTCTTAATGCATCCAGAACTCAAGGCTAAATAATAATGGAATTTGAAAAGTCTGATAATTTGTCCTAAACAAGTTGTTAAGCAACTTTAAAAAAAAAAAAAAAAAAAACCAAAACTATATTGAAAGAGTGGTTGTTCTTTGGTTGGTGGGGTTTTTTTGGTTGTTGGGGTTTTTTTGGGTTTGTTTTTTTTTTTGGACATAAGCTAACATTTCTGAATAGTTTCCAGGGGGAAGGATCTCAACTCAATTACGTGTTTAAGGATACTAAGTCCTTTTGTCTTTACATTGCAATTCCTAATAGAGGAATATAGCTTGGCTGAAGCACTTGAACATTTTGCATGTGAGTTTTGGTAATACTAGGTGCTTCTTGTAAATATAAAAGGTTATTTGGTGAACAGTCATTTTAATATGATTGTATCCTAACAGAGACTTCTAGTAAGGTTCTATATTTAAATATTTTTGCCATAGTGGCATGTTGAATGAGATCTTTAACTTTGAAACATGACAAGCTTAACTAGTAAAAAGATCATTAAAGGGGAGAAAGTAGAGATTTAGAAGCATAATTTAGATGAAAACAAAATTTTTTAAATACTTTTTTCTTGATTAATTTTTTTCACTTTTGGATAGTTTACTAGGAATGAGTTGCATAAAGAAAGAATGCCTATTTTAATTGGTTCAGGAGAAGAATTCATGAATAGCAGAGGGAGGAGAATCACTGAGCTAACACCTTTCATGCAATCCAGAGACTAGTAAAAAGCTGGGAATTCTTTTTTTAAAGGAACTTAGACGCTAGCCACCTGTATCATTGGAAATAATCTGGGTTAGGTATCTAACTCTTTCAGAAGCTTTGATCTTGATAGTAGGTTATTCTAATGAGCAAGGCCTTCAAAATCAGAAGGGGGAAACAGACTTGATGAGGTGGAGGAATTCTATGTTCAATCCTATCAGATGCTGTAAATATTGACTGGTAGGTTCTATTCAAGTATTTGGGGATCGTCCCTGATTTCTAGAGCTTGTAGTTAGCAGAGAAATGCCAGAGGGAAGCTGCTGCTGTAAACAAAATGAGGAAAGAGGTGATTACTTTTTAAAATTGCCTTGTCACTTATGTTAATGTGCAAAGAATAAAAACATATGCCTGTACTGGTGAAAAATGTTAACTAATCCTGAAGAACAAGACCTGCTACTTTGAAGGAAGTTCTAAGCAGCATTTAGTCAGCTAAAGTTAAACTTCAGGTCTGCTCTTACTCAATGGTATGGTTGTCCTCTCTGTAAGTCATCTTGTGCAATAAAATGCATTTCTATAATATAGAGAAGTCTGTTAAAATTTATTTTTTCATGGCAGTTTGCTATTTGATAGCTTTGTAGCTTTCACCTGAAGCTGAATTTTCTTAATCTTTCACATGGTTTATAGTGTGAATTTCAAGATTCTGTGTCATTTCAAGACAAATTATATACTGAAAATTAGATGATCACTTCAGTGTTTTAATTCTTCTGAGCTCTAGATTTTTTTAATCCTATTTGTATTTTGCTTTTGTAATTCTTTAGCATTCTTTTTGTTTTAATTCTCATTATTAATCTGTTTATTGATGTATAGCCCTAATTCCCTCCTTTAGTGAAGTCTGGTCATATATTAAGTCCCAGTAAGATTTTGATACCATAACTGACTGACTGCCTTGGCAGAGCCATGCTATGGTTATGCTGTGTGTTGTCCATACTCTGTTTATAGGATCAGGAGGATCATACATACCTGCCAATAAATCTTCTCCCAGGACTTGCTGGAGCCGTTTTCCATTCTTTGTGCCTTTTATTATGCTGCAGATTCCTAGAGTGCCAGCTCTGTATCCATGGAGCACATGAGACCTTGTGCTGGTCTTGCTATTACAGCTTGTCAAGGTACTCAATGAGTCTAGTGTCCAGTTGTGGATTGCTTGGCAGTGTGTATGTAGAAAAACGTTTGTTTCCTGTTGTTCTGCAATCTTATCGGAGTCCTAGAAAATTGATACACAAGTAATGCTGAGAGTTGACTTGACTAGGGGGAGGGAAGGGCATGGCACTTCTTTATGTGTATTTCCTCTAGAAAGGAACAAGAACAGTGGAGCCAGTGCAGTCTTCTCTCTTTCAGTTAGTAGTGTGTTTTTTTTCTTCAGCTGTACATCTGCAAGTGCATATTGGTTTCAACTATATCATGTGAAGTGGTTGCTACCTTGTGTGAATTAATGTTTTCCATCCTGTAGGAGTATCCATGTAATCTTGTTGACTCTATTCTACCTTTTCTGCCTCTTTTTCTACCAAGTCTGCAAAATGCATGCTTCTGGCCGGCAATCATGCTACTTCAAGTCATAGCATCGTGGGCTTAGTAGTTAAGTTATGGCCTGCCCCTGGATAGGAGTCATCCAGGCGAACATGGGATTGTCCAGGAAGTGCTGTGGATGATTTATTGGATTGCCTTTCTGAGTATGAAAATAGGTGGACCTCAGAAAGCTTAAAGGAATTTTCTTGGGGGGTGATTGTCATGGTGAAATCTGCGAGGAATACTCTCAAACTGAAATGTCACAAGAATAAGTCTTGGAACAAACAGGAAAATTAGTAATAAATTGCCAATAGAAGGTGAAGTTCACCAGTATCTCTGAAGGAGCTCAAAATTGTTCAACTTGTAGATCTGATTTGTCACTATCTTAGTCAACACTTTATTTACAAGGCTAAGTGGTAGCTTGTGTGATGCCAGTTTTCTTTTAAAAGGACTCCAGGAGAGGCCCCACAAACTGTGTGGCTCTCGACAAGTTCTTAGTAAAGGGATAAAGGTCATCTAGATTGTAAAATTGTTGGATTTTTCACAAATCTTCACAGAGCCTCTAACCAAAGGTTTTTATTGTGTTATAGTGCAGTTTTTCAAGGGAGATCTTATTCTGAATTAACAACTAGCTAAGGAAGAAACAAAAGTGACCGGACAATGATAGAAAATTTGTCTGTTTTTGTAATAGGAAGAGGTTATTGAGAGGCGCTCTGTGAAACTACCATTAAGCATGTTCATCAAACGATCTGGAGGAATGAATAGTGGGGTGACAGTTTCATCCTATAGCTGTAGAATGATTGTGTGATACTAAGGAAGTATGCGGTAAGATGGTGAAAGGAATTCATTGCCAATAAATGCAAAGCAATGCCTCCACTGAAAAAAAATGACTATAAAGATAACTACACAGTGAAAGGCTCTAAATAAGTTGTCACGTAAGCCAGAGGTCTTAGGGCTATCTGTAGGGTCTTTATAAAAAATGTCAGCCCAACAGTAGCCAAACAGGCAAAGTAAGTTTAAACGATTTTAACCTTCTAAGTGCAAATAAAACCAAAATCTTTTATGTAAACTCATGGTGCACCCATTGCTTGAATACTTTTTCTAGGTCTATTCTTTGTTTAAAAAAAAAAAAAAAAAAAGTTGGAATTCTGAGAGAGCGATGTGAAGGAATTGTGCAATGGGTCCATACAGGAAGAGATTAGAGAGTAGCACTCTACTGCCTGGACAGGGAGGTGGCTGAGGGGTAGATACAATTAAAGGCTGTAAAATCATAGATGACATAAAATCAATTAATAGGTGATGAGTACTTACTTTTTCACAGTGTAAGAATTTAATTACTTGGTCAGACAGGAGGTTTAAAGCAGAAGATAATTTTTCATGGAATTTATACTTAAACTATGCAAATTACTACCATGTGTATGAATGTGAAAAAAGTTGGATGCTTTCAAAAAGTGCTTAGATAAATCCATAGATCTGTAGAGAGGTGCTATGCAGAAAGATACTGTCCATGGTTCAGGAAGTCCTGTAAGTTGCAGCAAATCTTGGAAGCAGGGAAGGTGTCAAGGAGATGTACTTTCTCTGTTCCTTCCTCTACACATCCTCTATTTCCCATCCTGAGGCAGGACACTGGGTTAGATCAGTTTTATGCCTTACCTGGCATGGCAGCTGCCGTTCTCTGCAATTTCCCCTTTATGCCCTGTGGTGCATCAATACAGGGCAACGGATATTTGATAATGCAGTCTGTTAGTGAGAAAGCTGTCACCATATTATTTAAATTGTTTGGGCGTATGCATATTGTGTCATGCGAACAGTCATGCTTTACAGAAAATCAGTAGGAATTACCCAAGATACATCACATGAAAGATCTGTCGACGTTATAATAGGCTTTGGAATAGTTGATAATAGGTAAATGTTAATCTGTTCTGGAATGTTTCTGAATTTAAGTGTTCTCATGTCCAAAGCTGCTTCACACTTGCAATATGTAGCGCTTACATTACTTGAAATGTCTGAAACTTAAAAATTAGATGAGATTTCCAGTGTGTTAGCATGCAAAAGAATCTTAAAGTTGCTGAAGGCAGAAATCAAATACCTGATGTAAGAATTTCTTGGTAGTAAGAGAATGCTTTCTTGTAGAGGGGAAGAAAAGCCAACCTGATAGATCGCATGGGAATTACTATGCAATGAAATGCTAGAGGAGTGTGTGCACAACTTACTAGCTCAAGCCCCAAGGCATAAGCGTGTGAAGTGATTTGTGAGGGGGATGTGGTATTTTATATGAACAGGTGCAAAACTTTTTTTATGGGAAGAATTCAAAGGTATATTTTCTGAAAAAAGATGAATGATTTAATACTGATTTTAAAAAAAAGATCAAATATGGAGTTGCAGCACAAGGATGGAAGTTGTGAATATTGGAAAATAAATCATAGCTTTGTCTTTTACCCTTCATCTTGTCCTTCATCAGAGCAGTTCTGAATTGTTCTACCCTTATCAGGCAGGAAGTGTGTGTGAGATACAGTTACGCTTAGGAAGTAGTTCAGATTGGACTGTGTCTGTAGTAATTGTGTATTAGTGCGTTACACAGACGAAAACGAGAGGTAGCCTCATAATTTGGCTATCATGTGATTATGAGTCTTATTCTTTAATTCTTTGCTTTCTGAATTGCTGGTTTCTGCTTGCTTTCCTGTGGTTGTGATGTGAGGAGGAAAAATAGTTGTTACAGTGTGGCTTCCTGATTGTTTATTTATGCAAGATCATTTGTAAATATAGACTATTCATTTTGTTTAGTGGCTGGATGATGTTAGGGTGAAATCATATTAGATCTTCAGTGTTTGTTTTCATTTTACCTATCTGCTCAGTGAGGTAGGAGGTTGAAGGATGCAAAATAAACGTTCATAAAAAGCTCCACTTAGAATATATGGTGACTTTGTTCAGCACTGTTTTCCCATTGTCTGAAACTATTTCGGCAGTCTTTTTACTTTCAGTTGTCCAGGGCCAAATCTTAACGTGCTGACGCCCTCTATGGGCATACCTACGTAATGTTTTGGTCCCATGGGAAGGAAAGCAGTGAGATTGTGCAAGTCACAGGCTGTAGCTATCAGTGTTCAGCAGTTTATAAATCCCTCAAATATGGAGTGGGAGCAAAAGGATTTGTGGTATCAAAGCAAGTTGCTGCTAAACTTCAGTTTGTTTGCAGGCTATGTATTAGTGTTTTGAGAAGTTCCTAAAGAATTCTTTAAAAATAGTCATGATTTTAACTTGTAATAGCTGCTGCTTAGCTTCTCAGAACACTGAAGTTTTAAATCAGCTTAACTAGGGTGCAGAATCACAGCGTAAGTGTGGTTACTGCTGGAGGGAGCACTTCACCCCTTTCCCACTCCACCTCGGGCCTCCCAAAGCTGTATGTTCTTGCTGCCACCTTTGTGTCTACACAAGTCAAACTATGTGTCTGAAGACTACTCTTCTTGGAAGGAAAGTGGCAAGCTGGTTTTCGGATGTGCAGGTTACCTCTTCTGGTGCACTGTCCCAGGAATGCCAATATCCGCACAATGGAAAGACTGAACTACCTCTTTCAGCATAAGCCTGAGCATGGGTCATCTTGGTGATTATGAAATTATTGCCTATAGACTACAGAGGTAGTCTACTTGCAGTAGTGCTTTTATTTTATTAACTTCTTCCCAATTTTCCAACAAGAGCATGGCTTATCAAAATCAGTCTAGAACCATGTGAGATGTATGTGTAGGAAGTGAGTCCAGGCTTAAAAATTAGGGACTTTCAGCAGACTGTTGCCACCCAGGAAAGAAATTTTTGGGTTTATGATAGTGTTATGTGAAAAACACAAGCTGTGCGCTTTGAGGCAATCAGAACCCCAGACCGAGTGTTACTAATTATTAGGAAAATAATAGGGAGCAAAATAGAAGACATTTTATACAAACAAATCAATGGCACATCTATCTCTTAAATGCTGTGTTGCAGCATTTTGCTGCTTCTCTCCTCCCTCAGAAAGGATGCAGGAGAATTGTAGAACATGCAGGCAAGGCAACACCAGTAATCAGTCTTGGATGTGAGGCTGTTTTTTTTTTTTTTTTTTAGAATGGGGAGGATGAAGAAGGGATAACAATGGAAATGCGTCAAATAATTGGGAGCATCAGTGGAAACAAGCAGTTGGAAATGCAGAACAAAAGAAGTAGCTGGGTCTCTGTATGTCATGCAGTGAAACTGTGGAACTCAAGTTGTGTCCTGCAGAATATTGTTGATTCTAGAAGTTTGCCTGGGTTCCAAATAAAACCAGATAATTTTGTTTGTTTGTTTCTAGCTTTGGAAGTTCTTGGCTACAAATTGTTGAAGACAGCCAGAGAATTCTGAGGAAGCATTGCTGCATGCTTGCCCCGTTCGTACACTCTTCCCTAGGCATCAACCATTCAGACAGGATACTCTGAACAGGATGGAGCTTTGGTCAGACCTGCTATGGCCATTTCTGATCTGCTTTCTGCCCTCTTTGACTGCCCATTTAGGACTGTGAAGGGTTGGCAGATCATGTTCTTCATGTAAATTAGTAGGTTAAGTTGAAGACTACTCTGGAAATGAGGGGTCAACTTGAGTTAATTAAGAATAACTTTTATAGGAGATTGAAACCATTTCCAATATGACAGATGCAGAATAGAAACATGAATTTAAGCAGATGTTGTTATAAGGATTCATAGAATTTGGGAGTGGGTTGTATCCTACCTTATTGCAGAATAACTTCCTAGGTAGACAAGCCACGTGCCTTAAGTTTTATTCAGAGTTTCAGCTCTGAAGGCAGGCTCTAAGGATAGGCTTATGCAAACAAGTTTTTGGGATATGTAGTAGGGTGTAATTAGCAGCAAGGTAACTGTGTGCTGTCACTGGAGACTTGTTAATCTGTGTTTATCCCTTTTCACTAAGAGTAAATTACTGCAGAGTAAAGCAACACAACCAGACAACAGCTAGGAAACAACTAGCATGTACTATATTGGAACTCTAGCTTGCAATAACTAACTGTTGCCCAGTTACCTTAATTTTACATGCCATTTAAATCCATGGTTTTAGTTGTTTTCCTTTTTTTTTTTTTTAATAGTTCTAAGTTGCTCATTCTGAAATTTCCCAACCAAGCAATTCATCAGAGGCTTTTTGAAGGATTTAAAAAAAGTATTTTGCTCTCTTAGGATAGAAAAAGTATTTTATTATGTGTGGATAGGAGGGATGCAGCAGTGTCCTAGTTTTGGCTGGAAGAGAGTTAATTTTCTTCCTAGCAGCTAGTATAGTGCTGTGTTTTTGATTTAGCATGAGAATAATGTTGATAACGCACGGATGTTTTTAGTTATTGCCAAGCAGTCAAGGACTTTTCAGCTTCTCATACTGGCCTTCCAATGAGAAGATGTGGTGCGACCAAGAAGCTGGGAGAGGACACAGCCAAGACAGCTGACCCAAGTTGGCCAAAGGGATATTCCATACCATACGATGTCATGTTCCATATATAACTGGGGGTGGGCCAGGAGGCAGCACAGGCATCAGCTTCAGGTGGTAGGCAGTTGTGCTGTGCATCACTTATTTTGCGTATTTTGTTGTTATTTTCCTTTTCTGTCCTGTTAAACTGTCTTTATCTCAACACATGAGTTTTACCTTTTCTTTTCAATTCTCTCTCCCATCCCACTCTGGTGGCGGGGAGAGTGAGCGAACAGCTGTGTGGTTGTTTTAGTTGCCTGCTGGGTTAAACCACAACAGGCAGGAAATGGATTGAATTAAACTACCTTTTATTTGAAAATCTTTGAAACCTTCATGCTTCTGACTGACTTGTATGAGTGCTAGGGAGTTGTACTTTTATTTTGAGGATGTCTAATGTCTATTTTGTTGCACCGGTGAAAATAGTCTTCCAATTTGGCAAGCTAATATTTGCAAAAATGATTTGTATATGCTCCTTTGAGACTTGCACTTCATCTGAAATCTCCAGAGACTGTGTACAATAGGTGTGTCTCAATGCGTTGTTCCTAATGCTCTGCAGGGTTTTCATGTTCTGTTTGTCGTGGTCCTATGGTCTTGACTTGCTGCTGAAAGATTACAGTTCTACCACTATCACTTGTACTGTTAGCTGAAGAGCAGAGGTCTGCATTAAGTGTTTAAAGACTCCATCTAACTAAAGGTTTCCCCATACGCATGTACATACGATGCTGTGGGAAAGATCTTTTCAGTGTAGGAACATTACAAGATGCATTAAAAGAACGTGACTGCTACATTCAAAGGCCTTATTTATTGCGTGTTCAAATACTGTTCTGGAGATGGATTTCTTAACTTCCCCTCGACCATTTCTGTGATGCTTGTTAGTGCAGCATCTGAATGCATAGTAAGCATTAATTTATTCATATCACAGTGATATGAGGAAGTGTTATAAATTCGCATGGAGAGGCAAGACAAGACTAAGGATTAATGTGTCCAATCATCTTGATCCTACACATGTCAGCATTTTGGGGCAGAGTTTCCTTATGCAGAAAGAACATCTCTTCCATGTTCAAAATTACATGTTTTGTGTCTCGTAAATTCAAACTTTCTAGGTATGAATATGGGGAACTGCGATATGAGAGGTCTGCATGGTTTGACTGAAGAGACTTAGTGTTATGTATGAATTCTGTAGGAGACCGGATTTATAATCCAGACCTATAGAGCTGCATTCAGCTGTCTTACTGTGAGGCCACCTTTACCCACTGTATGAGCATCTCTTTCTGCTTTTCTGCAGCAAACAAGTCCCCTGCTAACTCTGTATGCTTCCTAGCCTGTGTGTTCTGTGGTGTCATGCAAGCTAGTTAGTGCAGCATCTGAATGCACATCTTTTTCTGATATGGCAGTGCTTAAAATGTGTGGCACTCCGTTTTGGGAGGATGGTGACCCAGACAAAATCTGTAGCAGACTGTCATGGCAATTTTTTTACAAGTTGATCTGGCATTGTCTATTATCAGAACGGCTTAGTTATATTCACAGTCTAGCATAGATGAGAGAACACTGTAGAGATGTTTGCATAGTCTGATCTCCCAGAAAGTCAAAAGTCTGCTTTGGTGAGCATAAACTAAGTAGTTCAACTGTTGAACATAATTCTGAAGTTCAGCTTTTGTTTGGGAGCCATTTTCCTCATGAGGGATACTCAGAAGACTAAATTGCTCTCTAGGTCAGATGGCTCCATCAGTAGTCCATCTGGTGAAGTGAAACTACTTGCAGTTCATGTAGAATACACTTTTCTTACACGCTCTTCATACCAGTGCCACCAGACAGTCATGTGACAGTGTTGTTTTAGAAAGGATTGTTCTGTTTGGTGTGTAATAAAGGGACAGTGTCAACTTGTTTTATTTATTTTTTAAAGAAGATGTTCTGAAATATCCACACAGCTAGGATTGCTCTTCCATCTGATTTTTCTGCTGACTTCCATGCCTCTAAGAAGAAAGTGTGCACGGCACAAGTTTGCAGGATTTTTGAAGCATGGCTATCTGAAACACTTGTATGAAATCTTGTGCAGGTTATTAAGCAGCATTGCTTTTTGTAAAGGATTTCTGTCCCAAGTTGTTATGATTTTGTCTTTGGAGCCTGACTTTTCTGGAGAGAGGCAGATGATGTGAATATGAGCGCGTGCCTTGCAGAGTGCCATTTCTGCCTGTTGTCAGGTGGGGAGTCATGTGTTCACCTGACAGCTAGCTCAAAGCATAGCAATTCCTGTTTCTAATGTTTTGGAAAAGCAGATGTGAGGTAGAATTAATTCCTCTAGTTTTCAAGTTTACTTTTAACCATGCCACTAAAGCAGTCTGCATTTTCTTGATTCTTCTACTTGTATAAATGTATGGTGAGAAAGGAAAAAAAACCCTAATGCTAAAGTATGAGACCCTTATGAAGCCTTTAGGCACAGTACAAGGTTTACAGATCTCTTTCTCCTCCTAGAGGATGCCAGCCCCCATCAGACTGCGGGAGTTGATCCGGACCATCCGGACAGCAAGAACCCAGGCAGAAGAGCGTGAGATGATCCAAAAGGAATGTGCTGCTATCCGGTCATCCTTCCGAGAGGAAGATAACACATACCGATGCAGAAATGTGGCAAAGCTGCTGTATATGCACATGCTGGGATACCCTGCACATTTTGGACAGGTAGGTCAGAGTTCAGTGCTTGCTGTGCTATATGCATGTGGCAGTCTGCTCTGTGTGTTTTGGGCACATTGACGTGTTCAAAGCATTCCTAGCTGCACTGTTGCTGTCTGCTCTTTGGGATGTTTTGAGGTCTGTCTTCATGTATGTTCTGAACCTACATTAGTTAATTTTGACTTTGTTAGTGAGATCTGCTGTTTGGAGACTTACGTATTTTGGTATGAAACTTAAGGTTAGTCTGGTTTTGCCAGACTATCTCCTCCTCACCATCCATGTTTCTGCAGAGCCATAGATCTTAAACCACAGTACATGTGGATATTTCCAGATGGGTTCAAAATCAAAACAGCACTTTGGAATTCTGTGTCTGATGGAAAATACCAGATGCTTCAAAGGAGGTTCTATACCCTTTTCCTTCTAAAGCAATCTGTTCTAGGCAGATAAGAGCTGGTCTGTTCCTAGCAATAAGAAATTAGTGTTCCTTATCCCCATCTTAGTGAGGTGACTTGGAAAATACTGGTATGAGCTTATTTTTGATGCCTTATTTTTCATAGAATCATAGAATGGTTTTGGTTGGAAGGGACCTCAAAGATGATCTAGTTCCAACCCCCCTGCCATGGGCAGGGACACCCTCCACTAGAACAGGTTGCCCAAAGTCTCATCCAACCTGGCCTTAAACACTTCCAGGGATGAGGCCTCCAAAGCCTCTCTGGGCAACCTGTTCCAGTGCCTCACCACTCTTAACAGTAAAGAATTTCTAACTTCTAATCTAAATCTACCCTCTTTTAGCTTAAACCCATTACCCCTTGTCTTATCACTACACTCTCTGATAAACAGTCCCTCCTCATCTTTCCTGTAGGCCCTCTTTAGGTACTGGAAGGCTGCAATTAGGTCTCACCAAAGCCGCCTTTTCTCCAGGCTGAACAACCTCAACTCTCTCAGCCTGTCCTCATAGGAGAGGTGCTCCAGCCCTCTGATTGCCTTCATGGCCCTCCTCTGGACTCGCTCCAACATCTCCATGTCTCTCCTGTACTGGGACCCCCAGAGCTGGATGCAGTACTCTGGGTGGGGTCTCACAAGAGCAGAGTAGAGGGGCAGGATCACCTCCCTTGACCTGCTGGTCACGCCTCTTTTGATGCAGCCCAGGACACAGTTGGCTTTCTGGGCTGCAAGCGCACACTGCCAGCTCATGTTGAGCTTTTCATCAACCAGCACCCACAAGTCCTTCTCCTCAGGGCTGCTTTCAGTCCATTCCTCGCCCAGCCTGTAGTTGTGCTTGGGATTGCGCCGACCCACGTGCAGGACGTCGCACTTGGCCTTGCTGAACTTCATGCAGTTCGCGTGGGCCCACCTCTCCAGCCTGTCAAGGTCCCTCTGGATAACATCCCTTCCCTCAAGCGTGTTGACCACACCACACAGCTTGGTGTCGCTTTTTGACACAAGTACATTGTGGAAAAGGGGAACAGGAAGATGGGAGTTCTTGATCTACGAGATGTTCTTCAAGTTGAGCTTTGCTTAATCTTTGGGTATAGTCTGTTTTGCTTAGAAGTCAGTAAGTGTCCTGTTAGTAGTAATCTAACCTAGGCCTTCCATAAAGCTAAATAAATAAAATTCTATTGTTGTATCCCTTAAAGTAGCTTCATGTCTCGGAAGTCTATCCATTTATGATTGGATTTACTAGTCCTGACATGTCTCACTGAAACAGTAAACTCAAAACATTGAAATCAAATTCTAAATAGTCTTAGTGTTAGGGAGCGAGTCTGGCCTGTGCTATTGCATATAAAGTGCATCATCTTACTTCTGCATCATTGGATCCTTCTCACAGGATAATGAGTTGTTGCATAAAAGCAGGTGAATTTGTGTATTATCCTGTTCTTAACACTTCACGTAGTCAGGCTCTCTCGTCCAAGAGAGAAAGTTGATGTCACAAAAATTAAGGCTAAGTATCTAAGAGCTACACAAAGAATGAAAAGTACTACAGATAAGTGTTATCTAGAATTTCTACATTTGACCTATGTTAGGAACATGTTTAAACTTTATTTGGATTATTTTATTTTATTACTCAAGTATTTAATCCCGTTAAAGGTTAGACCAGTTATCTAATAATTTTTCAGTTTCTGCTTTGGTCAGTAATAGTAAATTACCTCCTCACTCTCAGTGGAAGAAGGATAAAACAGATTATTCAATATCTATTATTGCTGGGGTTGCTACATCTCAGAAGCATCTATGCTGACTATTTTGGGAACAGAGTACTTCATTCGATAGTCTTTCTCATGTAGTTTATCAGCTGCACTTTCAGGAAGGTATAGGGCCTAAGGCTGAGAAGGCATTTTAACAAGTATTCTCCAAGTGTGTAAGTTGCAGACCTTTGCATGTCCTCAGTGCTTATGACTGGAAGGAATCTTTCAAAGTGATAATGTTGTGTAGGTGGAGTATAGTTTGCACGAGCTGGGAACCTGTTGAAGGCACATGCTGTTCCAGCAGTGTCTATCTTGTAGATAGACAGTCCAGGATTGTACATAGGAAGTTTCTGAGAGTGACAGGGTAAACACATAGGAAATATGTTTTGGTGAAAAACAGAAGAGACTCACAGGCTATGTTAGTCAGTCTCTCTTAAAGATGTAAGCAGACATCTGACTTCAACTAGCAGCGTGGATGAGGTAACAAGTAATAAAAGAGAACTTAGAGAAGGTGTCAGAAGGAGTGAATGGTTGATCTACTTCTTTCCAAGCTAGAGATCCTCAACTTTGACCCAGGATATCTTGTACATAAATAAGAGCATGAGCACCATATTTAGCCGGTGCATGTTGAGATGCACTGGATGGCAAGCTGTCTCTTGAGCATGTGCAAAGGCCATTTGTACAAGTTTAGAAGGTATCAGGCAGCCTGGACAAATGGTCACGTAACTTTATTGTTGTCAGAATTTCCACTTGCAAAAAAAATCCAGTTGAAAGAGTGGCTATGTCCGTAAAAACTTGGGTAAGTTGTAGTCTGGCTATATGCCTGTATCGTATCGGGCTTTACGAATGTATCTGTTACAGTACTGATGTGGCAGATTTTAATTGTTCCGTTGAATGAAATGGATACAATGGTATCAAGATTTCTTCTGCTAATTAGACCTACTAAGAGCTTCAGCTGATCATGTTTCTCAGTATTGCAGTGCCTGAAGCTAGTTTGCATGTATTTGTATACAAGTGAAACGAGCTCATCAGCCTTTCACAGAGTACATTTCAGTAATATCTTTCAAATTCAAAAGTACTAGAAATGTGTCTTACAGTATCTGTTGCAGTCATTGGTTTCCTTCTGCTTTTTCTTAGTCGTTTGTCTTCTGCCCTTGTTGGCTCTTATGCTGTAGCTTAGATGTCACCAATTCTACATTGCATTTTTGCAAAGGATTGTATAAGAAAGTATCTTGTAAACTTGGAGAACAGAGTTGGTTCAGAGGTGCATTATTCTCTCACAGAAAGCACTGGAAAGATAAGAGGTCGATATCTAGCATTCTGTATCTTATCCCTGGTTGATCTTGCCCATTTGTGCAAGTTCAGTTATCCTTGTGTTTCTTTGTTCTAGATTTTCAGCCCTTTTAAACCTAGCAAACTGAACTCACTTTCTTTCAAGCTTTTTCTTATCAGTTTGTCACCCTGCGCTGGCTGGGTGTTTGTATGTGACAACTTCTTTCACAGTTGTGTGCTCTGATGCCATGCAGTTGTGAGAATTTGTCAGTGGCTAGGCCATAGCATTTACTTTCTCTGGCACTTCAACTTTAATTTTCTTATCAGTATCCTGTACAACTTTACTCTCCTGATGTGTGTGTGTGCTTCTTGCATCTCGCCTGTGTCTGTTGCCCTGTTCAAGCTTCCCAATAGCAAGGAACCATGATAAACTTCACGATGCCCTGTATTTTTGCCTGTGCATGCCCCCTTTACTTCCTTTGAAATGGATCTGTTGCAAGCTTTGTCTGACCCCTCCTTACATCCATTGTGTACGCTTACTTGCTTCCCCAGCTAATTTGTAATACAGGCTTACGGGATGCGTTTGTGAGGGATAGGTCTTACCTGTTTTGAGAAGCCATTTCTGCTACTTCCTGCTTGGAAGGTAAATACTGATTATACTTGATTAGTTATCTGTTAGAGAGAGATATTTTAGTGCATAGTAATGTGAGAATATCTCTGTGGTTGATGTCTTTTTTTTTTTTTTTCCTTCTTTTTTTGTCAGTAAGAAAGTGTTAAGTTTAAAAATGGGTTAGCAATTCTTAATCAGCTGAGCACAAGTGGCAGCTATGCATGTTATCTTAGAGATCTCCTTTATGCTATTGAACACAGTTGACATTTCTATATGGTGGTGGAAGGGAAGCTTGTAGCAGCTACAATGCATGTGATTTTAGTCTAACTTCAGGTGTTCCGATAGTGATTACAGAGCAGCACAAACACTTAACTATCTCTGACTGTGTCTAAGGTTTACTTAATTAGCAAGTTAGTTATAGATCATAATAAACAAAAACTGGTTTTGACACAGAGCATTGATCCTCTCTCTGGTAGGTAGATAGACCCATTTAAGCCTGGTTCAGAAGTTTCTGGTGCATATCAAACATGACACACGGTCTAGATTTCCAGATCTTTACTATTTTGTTTTTAACGATGCATCTCTTGTCTCTATAAATATGTTATCTTTTACTTTTGTGATCTGACATAAACCCACATATCTGGTGTATCTGAGGTCATGGAAGGCCAACAGTGTCTGGCTGCTTCAAGATGCAGGAGCTGCTGATGACTTTCTGCTGGCTTGCTGGGAGCTTTAGGCAGGTCATGTAACCTTTCTTTGTTTTCCACATCACCAAAATGGGAATAAAATGTACTTTGAAAAATGCATTCTGAGACACCTAAATGAGTAAACATCAAAATTCAAACTGTTTCTCCTCTAGCTAAGAAGTAGTTTAAGCTAATTCTGTCTTTTTTTTTTTCCTTCTTTTTTTCCTTTTTTTTTTTCCAGTTGGAGTGCCTCAAGCTCATTGCCTCTCAGAAATTCACAGACAAGCGCATTGGGTATTTAGGTGCCATGTTGCTGCTGGATGAGAGACAGGATGTCCATCTTCTTATGACCAATTGCATCAAGAAGTAAGGGTACCACCTCTCTCTCCATCAACACATGCTTTGAGGTTTCAGGATGTGAAAGTACACTCCTGACAGTGATATTTTGAGTACTTTAGTTTTATTCCCTTCTATTAGAAAACTGTTATCTTCAATTTGTTGTATGCTGTTGACTGTACAAGGCTGTTCTAGTATTGTACTGTATTGGATGATCCTGTCTAGCTTCATTAGAGGGAAGAGAATATAAAATTGCATTGGTCCTGAAGAAGTGTATGTGACAACACTTCATGTAACTACTGTTACAGAATGGTAATACATGTTTCTGGAGGTCATGTTAAGATAAATAAAATCAGGAAGATGAAACAACCATGGTAAGCTGCTCAGCTAGTGCAGAAGACCTCCGATTGTTGTAAAGAACACTCTTCCGTTTCTGTGAATTAGTTATCTTTCAGCTCACAGTAGGAAAGAGCCAGGCGAACAGTAACGCAGCATCAATAAAGGTCCGTGCACCTTTTAAATATGATTGAATCGGGATGTTTTTATAACAGTTAAAACTTTGTAGGCTGGACTGACCATCATATGTCACAAAGTCATATATGTTGCTGCAGCCATGTTGTCCTGCGTTTGATTACTTGACTTCTGCTGACAAGCTCTGAAGAGTTGTCTGGCTTCAAGGAGCAAGGCTGTGTATCCTGCTTTCTTTTTAAGGTTGGCCTGACAGTCCTGATAAATGGTTTTCCCTGGAAGCAGGGCAGCAACTTGGGATGTGCTGTCTACTTGGTATCTTGCTGAAATTAGACAAGAGGGGATGGGAAATAATTTTTTTTAAACTTTTTTTTTTTCTCAGCAAAATGCTGCTAAACTGGGACTGGTTTACATTATAATTTAGTAGATGATGATTGGTGCATTTCCAATAACACTCCTTTTCAAGATGGATGGAAACAGGAGTGGAACAACTGGGTTCTAGTTGATTTATCCATATGCCTGCTTGGTTGTGTGTGATGTGTCTGTTGTTGTTATTTACTTTTAGAACATAAGCCTCCCAGATATTAGCAAATAAAGTATTGATCTTCAGTTAGGCCGTGGCCTCAAAGTGCTTGGAAAGAAACTTGACAAAACTGCGGGCCTGAGGATCTGCAAACTTCAGACCTAGTGTCCAGGAGAGAAGAGACATTTGGCCAAAGAATTTTCATTGAAATGTCATACCTGTGAGGCTCTTCCATTAGAATTAGGCTGCTAGGTTAACACCTCTTCTGATTGTTTATCAAATGAATTTGTGTGGTAAGGTTGTAGTGAATTTGAACTGGAAATGGGTCAGACTGAAGCTGAACAAAATTGGTGGACAGCTTCCTACCACCTCAGTGGGTTGTTTATTGCTTTCTCCTTTGGCTTCTGTATCTGCCACTTTGTCTTGCTTTTATCTAGACATTAAGGTATTTGATTTATGGCATTATCTTTCATTATTTTATAGCAAGACCTAGATTTTTGATACAAAGATGCAATCACGCTTGTGAAGCACATACTTGCTCTACACACAGGTGTATATATAGCTGCCAAAAATATGTTAAAGGAAGGAAACAAAAAACCAACCCATTTAGTGGCATGTGCTATCTGTTCCTTCATCTGCATGTTGCCATAGCTGCTTGATGTTACAACCAGAATACTGTCTCTTGCTTTTCTGCACGTTGTGCGCATTTGGTTACATACCACTCGTTTCCCCTGCTCTCCCATCGTGCAATCCCCATCTCCCGATGCCTCCCAAACTAGGAATAATATTTTTTGCTTTTGTCAACATTGAATCCTGGGTACTGTGACGACATGAGTACCATATAGTCTGATGGAAAAGTAGCGTAGAAATCAGTTTTAAAGGCTGTTGGGATTGCCATGTGGAAGCTATGTTGTCTTGTACTTAGTGTGGCATTGGTAGCTGGCCTCACGAATAGCATCTGCTGTTAGGTGGTTTAACTTCTTATTGACCACTTTCAACAACTTCCTTATGCATATGAATAGTTAGGATTGCTAAACAAAATTCCTGTGTGGATTATTTTTAAGGTGTGAGGGTGGTGGGGTTTGTGGTTTTTACTCAGGATAGAGGATATTTTTACATAGATTTTTATATAGTTTGGTTTGTAAATGCAGAAGCTAAAGCCTATCCTATAAGATGTTTAAACTGGGACAGCCCACAGAGTCACTGCGGGACTGTACTTCATGTTAGGTTCTTTTCTGCATGCAAGCTCCAGAATACAAGATTTTGGCTTTACTTTAGAACTTTCAGTGGAATTCCATGTGGTCTTCCCTCTTCTCAGTTCAATCCCTAAACATCCACCTGATAGTTTTAACCAAGTATTTTATATTTATAATTCTAAGGATTCTAAGTAGTAGTAGCAAACCCTGTGGTACATGCACTCAAAGCTGCTATTGCTCCTAATGCATGCTCCAAATAGTTGAGAGTCTGGAGAGTTCTTCTGGTCCACGTGCGCAGCTGGTTAGATGACTGTAGATATAGATGCCTTTTCTTGTGTGTTCAGGTTCTCTGTGTGCATGCTGATTGGCTTTTTTTTTTGTTCTCCTTTACAGTGACCTTAATCACAGCACGCAATATGTGCAGGGGCTGGCACTCTGCACTCTTGGCTGCATGGGCTCCTCAGAAATGTGCAGAGACCTTGCAGGAGAGGTGGAAAAGCTCCTCAAAACTTCCAACTCCTATCTTAGGAAGAAGGTACTTCAGGGAACTTTGGAATACTTTGTTATGGATTAAAACTCAAGATTGATCGGGTATTTTGCTAATATCTGGAATACTAGATGGCTTGGATCACACTGGCTGAGTATTTTCCCAGTGTGCAAGACAGGTCAAAACTCCCTCTCTATAGCAGGAACGCTTGTAAGCCTCTAAAAGACAAGCCTCCAACAGGTGAGGCAGTTGTTTCTGTTTTGATACTCTCTACCTTAAGGTTTAGTGATGGTAATGTGAACACCTGCCTGTTCAGACATTAACCCCAAGCTTCTAGTCATCAGTTTTATTTCTGTATCTTCTCAGATAAGTCCAGAGAAACTTTGATCATTAACAGTGCAGGCTGATATCTGATGATTTGAACCTATTTGATCTCTTCTGTTGATGATGATGATAGTAGTAGTGAGATGGAAAGGTTAAGGGCTTGAAAGGGGCAAATGATTATAAATTGTCTCGTTTCCGTAGCAGGTGTGCCATAGCATCTGCAATGTGTAATCACCCTTGTTCTTTTAAATTTATTTCATTGTTAAGTCTTGGAGAGTGCGAGGAGCAGTGAGATTTTGGAAGAGACGCATTGTTGCTACTTTGTCTAGTGCTGGATCTAGAGAGAGGTTGGAGAGAAAGCAATGCTAAGAGGTATTGCTGTATTCTGGGAAGAGGCCCTCAGTCCACTTGATTCTGAAGCAGCTGCAAAGAATAGTGTCTCCTATTGCTTCTGTACCCTAGAACTAGGAAAATTCTTTTGCAGTATACTTTTGTTTTTCAGAGGACCCATCACCTGCAGGAGGAAGTTGTTTTGTGGGCAAGGACACGATATTAAAGGGAAAGAAAATGAGCCATAAATTTGACATGAATTTCTTTACTTCCAATGCATTACAACCTCCCTAGCAACAGGAAGACAGACTGAAGTAGCCTTATTAAAGGCAGACCTGCTTTGTAGTTAATATCACTTCTGAAGTGAATAATGTAAAAATGAACCACTGCTAGTTAGGAGTATTAGTTTGTAGCTCTGTGCTTTTTTTGTTTCCCTTTTTTTCTTTCTTCCCTCCTCACTTGTGGTAGTTTTATCGAACTCTTCTCCGTGATGCTGTTTAGTATGCCTTGTAGTAGACAGATGGAAAAACGTACCATAAACTTTCCAGGCCTTTGTATATCATGAAATTTGTGATAGTACCCACTGTGCTAGATGTTCTTAGTGCATACTGTAATGACAACAATACGTGTTTTAACAGAGCTGTTTTTTCCTATACAGGCAGCATTGTGCGCTGTTCATGTCATTAGAAAGGTGCCTGAACTCATGGAGATGTTCCTGCCAGCCACCAAAAACTTGCTGAATGAGAAGAACCATGGTAATATCCAAGACTCTATTTAGCAACACTGTGCCATTCTTTAGGGGATGGTGCACTTGCTACCTAAGCCTTTTGTTTGGAAGGAACTTTTGAGGTGTATTTGCATGATTTGTTTCTTCCCATTTTTATGCAATGAAAGCAAATGTTGTTCAGAAGGAAGGGATGTGTACAACTGTGCTAGTCAGCAGGACTTTTACATGGCATAGGTGACAAAAGGAACTCTTTCACTGTTTCTGATGCACTTCAGAGTGGGTGGAACGGGAAAGTTTGTGACTTTTATCCAATACACTGCCTAAAGAGACTCTAAAATGCACTTTTTGGGGGGAGTGGGCATGTCGTGTCTTCTGTTAGCATAGTGCTATGGGATTCTCTGACATCATCTTAACAGACATTCCCAAGACTGAGATGCCTACGTCACTGTCAGGAAAGAGTCTTTCTTCAGTGCTGTCTTTTTGTTAGAACTACATCGTAAAACAGATTCTCACTTTAATGGTACTTTGCAAGGTGTTTCTGGTTTAATGCATTTTCTTGCACAAGTCCTTCTAGAAGATTATTTAAAGAGAAATACTAATATTAACACCTTGACCAATTTGTATCAAGCCTAGTGCTCGCTTCCCAAAGTCTTGTTCCTGGGGTACATCTGCAGTGAGCATGTGACTTAAGAAAATAGGTGCGTGTGCTAGGACCTCCACAGTAGATGTTTGCAGTGATGAAAACCCATTACAAGCAAAAGTTCAGTCTCAAGACAAGGTAGTTGTAAGTGCAGCAGTACTAACAGGCCACAGTAGCTTCCTGAGAAGCTCTTGTTTCCTTTTATTTTTTTTGCTGCATGTGTTGTAAATATTTGAGGTGCAGGACAGTTTGCATGTGGAATGAGGTTTGTGTGTGCAGCTAATTTACCTTGATTTAAAACATGATGATCAGAACATTTAGACCAGGCACTGCTTCAAATAGGCAATGGTCTCTAAGACTCCATAAGTAAGTGATGCCTATGTGATCCAGCTTGGTAGCACGAGATCCTCTGTCTTTGTGTTATGCAACCCTGAAAAGCTGAGAGCTGTTCTCTTTCCTCTTTGAAGATGGGAATACTCCTCTTCAAGCCTTGATCAAGCAGAGAATTGAGTCTAGGTTCACCTGAATGCAGGAACCAGATCATCCTTTCTGCTTTCCTCATCCTTAAAAATCAGTATCTCCTTTCCAGCAGTCTTAGCCATGGGCTTTGTGTTGTGGTTTCTCTGAAGTAGAATATATATGAAACCCTTTTAGCAGCCTCTTGGGACATCTCAGTGATAAGTAAGCAGCGTCAGTGTTATAAAGCTTGCGTCACAGCTTTCTTAGATATTTATGTACTTCAAAAGAGATTTTGAATAGAATCTGCAGTAGGTCAGAAAGCTGTATAGCTTGTGGAATATAAATGTCATAATCTCTGTAGAAAACATTGCTTATTAAGCAGGCTTCTAGTCTCAGAAAAAGTCAGGAGCTCTCCAGTACAGACTTAACAGCTACAGAAAATGAGTAACTGAAAAAGTTAGCATATGAGAAGGATTGCTGTGTTACAGCTGACTGTGGATGTAAAATAGTTCTGTGCTTTATAAGGTTATATCTCAGTAACAAGTTATCTAACACTGACATCTAGTTAAATGGTTTGTAACTGACATGCCTTTTCTAACTGTTTGTGGAGACACTTTGACTGGGATTTGTTCAAGCAGGGCATGCAGCAGCTGACTGCCAGTGCACAGACGCTGACTTCACCGAGCAGTCTACTATAGTCTTTCTCTAGACTGAGTTCTGAGACTTTCCGAAGAAGGTGCAATTCAGGTCACATCAGGTTGGCTAGGGTACCCAAATCAGAAGAGAAAATAAGGAAGCGTGGGGAATCCAACACCTACAATGCAATTAACACACATTCACCTTCTAGAGTCTTCTATTGGTATAGAATCATAGAATGGTTTGGGTTGGAAGGGACCTTAAAGGTCATCTAGTCCAGCTATGTCTGTTACCATCTATCTGACTGTATATTTAGTATGCAGGTTTTTGCAGACAAAGTCCAATTTCTCTCCTCCTTTGGCCTTTGTGGCAGCTTTAGGACATGAGCACGTTGATACCTGCTTTCCCTTGGGCATGGCTGCAAGTGCAAATATATTTTGGGGTAGATACGTCGGATTCAAGAGGAATATTTTTTAATGATTTCCTGTTGTTTTCGTATGATCTTTGTCTGGAGCCAATGGAATTGTTAAATGCAGACATGCTTTTTTCTTGTTCGTCCCTCACCTTTAGGTGTTCTTCATACATCAGTTGTCCTCCTCACAGAGATGTGTGAGAGAAGCCCAGACATGCTTGCACACTTTAGAAAGGTAAGTATAAACTGATAATATTGCAGAGTTAATATTCATGGTTTTAATTGTGGTAGATTGGGGGTGGTTTTTTTTGTTTGCGTGTATGCATCCTCTTAGTCTCCCTAGTGAAAGCAGTGTGCCTGTCTTTTTATTAAAATCCTTAAAACTATTTGGGTGAAGAATTTAATGATGCTGTCTGTTTGTTATCAAATTTAAAACAAACCAAAACCAAACAACCCCCAAAACCCCAAAACAAAAAAAAACAATGCCCACACCGTTAAATTTGGGAATTTTGTGTGTATCTAGCCCTAATCCCCTACAATAAGTGGGTAAGTTACAAAACATCAGTCTTACAACTGTGCAGTGTGAAACTCATCCTAAAGTTAAACTGTCCTCTTTTACGTTCCTTTAGTTTTTTTCCACTCTTTGTAGCTAATTGCATAGTGACATTTGAATCACGAATCTATTAAACATAAAGAGGCAAAGATGGAAAACTGAGGCTTATACAAACACCTAAATGCCTTAACCACAGCCACACAATTTTATAAACTCAGGTCAAAAATACCAATGGAAGGTCTAGTTCTGTAGATTCCTCATCTCTAGCGCGTGCTATGTGACATCATTTTCCATTTTAACATATGTCTTTGAGAGTCAAGTTGCTCTTCCCCCTCTGGTTAGGAATGTTTGATTCTCCCCCCCGCCCCCTCCCCAGCACAAACTTCCTTATGCTGTTTGCTCTAATTTGCTGTGCAGTATTATTGCCATATGAAAGACTACCAATAAAAGGGCATCTGAAAACTTCATTGATTATGTCATTCTGAGTTCTTTGTCAAAGAAGGAAAAATTGAACAAAGCTGGTAGAGCAGAACTGGCCGCTTGCTCCTCTGAAAGTCTTAAAGGTTCTTATTTACTTGCATGCCCAGTTTGCTGTTCTTCCATGGCTTGTCTATATCATGAGGGGTTTCAAACAGTACATCCTTTGATGCATCTTAGCATTTTGGCGTGCATCTTCCCTTGCCCTGTTTGTATATGTCAAAGCAGGAATGAAAGTGGCACTACGGTCATTTTGAAGGTAGCCATCTCTGCTATTATTTGCGCAGTTAAGATGATAGTCGTGGGAAGAGAGAGATGAGCTGAGTCCACAAAATTTAGGTAGTAGATACATTCTTTCCTAGCTATCTCTTGTAGTTGTTTATGCTGTGAATGGTATAACATTGATCCGTCCCTAATGGCTGCTTCGTCTGTTTTGTCCCTTTTGTCTGGAATCCTGCTGTGTGTTAGAATGAAAAGGTAAGAATTATTCTTCTAGACGGTGCATGCTTGCATTGAATCTGTAGATGTTTGTCTCTTGTGAGGCAGTGCCTCTTAGTGCCGCATTTGTGATTGATGCCATATGCTTAGATCAATTGTACTTGTCTAATGCTTTTTGTGTGCTGATCTGGTCTTGTCACTAAACTTTTATACCCATGGCAGCCCTGAATCTCAGTTGTGGCCTTCTCCAAACATGAGCCTGCTTTACTCAAGCTCTGTGTCGTTTGAGCAATACTTCAGGGAATTTTTTTGTCCCTAAAGTCCAGGGCAAACTGTAGCCCTGGACTTTCTTCTTACCACAAACTGGACTTTGTGTTTTGCCTGAATCATGGGGCAACTTTGGGTGATTCCCAAAAAGGGAGCAAGGAGAGACAGTCACATAGCCACCAGTAAGCGGGCTTACTGTGCTGCAAATAGCTACTGAGTACAACTGCATTGCTGGTATTTTTCGTGGGTATAATTTGACTACAGAAGATTGGAGTGGGTTGGCCCTCAACCGATCTCCATGGCTGTAGTGTTTCCCTTTGTTTGTCCTGTCCTCAGTCCTGATAACTCTTGCATGTTAGAAGGCAAAGAAAATGTTAATCAGGGTTCCAGGAATGCTCCAGCAGGTCACTCCACTTGTCTGTTAATCTGTCTTGAGGGAAGATGATGCAGTATCCTTTGGTTTCCTCTTTAAGTCAGGTAACAGGAAATTCATGGTTCCTTTTGTTTGTGTGTTTTATGAAATGCATGTTTTCAGAGGAGTATGTAATTCTTGAAGAGTCAAGGTAGGAATAAAAAGAGATGATGGCTAAAGTAAACTCAGCTGGTTTTCTTCTTGCACTGTACCACAAATGTACAGGATTTTAGTCCAAAAAACCATTGTCCATTTAGTATGTCTACATGCAGCTATTGTGCTCTATAAGTCACATTGTGCTTTTGGAACCTTCTGTTACTATCTGTCCTGAATCTGAAGCACCATCTTGATTTGATGTTGTCAGAAGTGGCAACTCTACTACAAGCAATCTCTGACCTGGTAAAAATTTAGTGTGAATGCCATCCCTGACTCATAGTAGGCATACATGAATGCAGGAGCAGCCCACCTCAAGGACAGGAAAATTTAAGTGTTAAGGGTGACTCACTGGGAAGGGTTTTGTAGAGAACATTTTGATAAACTGTAATTGTCATGCATGGAGTTAAGAGAAAGAATGATGCTGTCCTGGTGCTAGCCATGCGTCAGGAATGAAAAATGCACTTAGTGCAGCCACTGTAACGCCTCTGTCTAGCTTGTCACCTCATCTCCAGCCAGTGTCTGGATTATTTTAATAATACCAGCACTGAGAGGGATAGAAGAAACTTTCTATGGAAGGAATAAAGCTTGTAGAGATCTACATCTCTCTATCATCCACCAGGAGTGATTTTTCTCTTACAGTCCAATGAAAATTAGTCCAGTTTCTGTCTTTCAACCTTAAGATTTTTTTCATAGGATGTGTTGGAAGTGAGCTTCCATTTCATCCTTGAGACTAATTTGTTACTCGTAACTGCTATAAAGGTTTTTGGAGATAAATAGTAAGTTTGTTATAGGTTGTCTGCTTTAATGATTGGCTTATTTGCCACATTCTGCCCTAAATTGATTACTTGCTTGGCATGTGTGAGATGCTGCAGAGCAATTCTGTAGCAGTTCCTCAGAGTTGCCCTGACAGATGAAGCGCATCACTAGAGATGCCTAAGATGGAGGGAGTTGAACCAAACTTTTGCAAATAGCTAATATTTCTTCAAAGCTGTGTACAAGTCTTGAAAGATAACTTTTTCCTATGGGTAGATGTCTACCGGGAGACCAGTGCCATCAACATCTGAGTAATCTGCACTGTTTCCTAAAGTTTTTTAGTCCCCATGGTTGGAAAGAAACTTTAAAATATAAACAGCATGAGTTGATACGACTTTGTGCTCCTGAATCTAGCATAATAGCAGTGCTTCCTTAAGTTTCTCTGCTATTATGCAGAATCCTTCTAACAGCAATGAAGTGAAGAACTTGGTCAATTTAGTGTTGCTGCTCTTGCTGAGAAGTTTGGGATGAAGAGGAGGAGAATAGACTCCGGAGCTACTCGCAGGGAAGTAGTTGTCTAACAGTAGAGCCCTGGGGGAAGGCCGGAGGGAAGTCTGTTCTCTGCCCTATTTGGAAACTCTTGGAGAGGAAGCAGATCACAAAGCTTTTCTTTCTAGAAGCTGAGTTGGATGGAGTGTCAAACTTGAAGGAATTCTTAATCATAGCAGTACAGTACTTGAAAAGATCAAAACTCTTGGCTATGCCTGATGCTTCCATGGAGGTGTATGCTAAAAATGAGTTAGGAGCTAATGTAAAGCCCACAAGCGAAGTCCTGGAATTATACCATTGTAATAGTTCCAGCACATCCGCTTTTCATGAAGAGAGGAATTTAAGTTGGTATTTCCTCTCGGGTCTCAACTGCCAAGCTCTGGTAGATTTAGTATTTTAAAGATACAACATGGTGCTCAGGTCCCAGCTTAACCGTTTCTAGTTGTGCCCTAGTTAAGCTGTGGGTATTCATATAACATCAGCTCTAGGTGTGCAGGTTGAACTATGTGGAAGAATCCATAAACTGACTTTCTTTCAAATACAAGATTTATTCTTGCACCTGTACTTCAAAGCTGCCAGGGGGAAGGAATAACACCCTAACAGGACAACTCTCTTCTTCACAGCTTGTTCCCCAATTAGTTCGTATTCTGAAGAACCTTATCATGTCTGGATATTCACCAGAGCATGATGTGTCTGGGATCAGTGACCCCTTTTTGCAGGTAAGAAGTGATGCAAACAGTGATCGATAGCTTTAATTCTAGTATTGTGCTTTGAGACTTAGGTATGGTGAGGTGGTTACCTCAGGACATCTGTGATTTTAAGATTTAAGTCTTTGTTAGAGCTGATTGTGCAAATGGTCTTCATCTACCTTAGTGAAAGACACCTGCCTTAGTTTAAACAGCTGTTGTAATGCCTTACTGTATTATGTGAAGTTATGACAAAAAGGAGAAGCAGCAACACATGTTGGTCTTGCAAGGCTGTGCCTACTGGGTGATGGGTGTACTCTTAACAGTTCTGGCTAGTGTGAAGAAAATGAGCACAGCGTAAGCCTGCTCTTGTTGGTAAAGATCTTATTAAGGATAAGTGTTTTGCTTAGAAAGGGAAATCAGCAGCTTGTTTTGCTGCTTTGCCACTCCTCAAGAAGTGTACTGTCATTTCATGGTCCCCATGTAAAACACTGCTATCCAATGAGATTTTCTTTGCTTTATTTTGTCAAATAGGTACGAATCCTGCGGTTACTAAGAATTTTAGGGCGAAATGATGATGATTCTAGTGAAGCAATGAATGATATACTTGCACAGGTGAGGTCTGCAAGGTTGATGAGCAGCTTAAACTTTCTCTTTTGGTTTCTTAATAATTTAGATTCAGCAGCACTGGTGAGGATATAACTGCTTGCTATGCTGGGTTGAATTTTGCTGCAAGAGACATATGTTCATAGGTGTGATGCTTGTTTGCTAGGGATTGGTTAGTTTCACTGCCTGTTCTGCACACCAGCACAAAGAGGATCTGTTTTGAATGTGTTGGAATTGCTTATTTTGTTTCTTTTCTCCAGGTTGCCACTAATACAGAAACAAGTAAAAACGTGGGAAATGCCATTCTCTATGAAACTGTGCTGACTATTATGGACATAAAATCTGAGAGTGGACTGAGAGTAAGTTGCCCTTGCTGTGGCACTTTTTTTTTTTTTTTAATTCTAGGCTTCTATTAGAGCAGTTTGAGTAGAGTACATAAAACAAAGTTGTTTCACCCAAACATAGCTCCACAGTTGGCTCTGGCCTCTTCAGAAAGTGGTGTTTGTGTGTTTTTTTAAAATAACAAAAATAAAAAAGTAAAGCTTCCTGCAGACTGTGTTCCCTTTGGTGCAGGAGAGACCTCATGCTGTGTTTGTCTTAGCTTTTCCTCTGCTTAGTCAGCTTCTAGAGTTCTTTGTTATGCTTTTGGCCAAGAACTGCAATGGTAGCCTTGACACGTTGCCTTTAAAATCATCTTGAAACAATGAAGATGACCAGCAGCCTTTTTTGATCACTGACCTTCCCTAACTCTTTCTGCAGGTGTTAGCCATTAACATCCTAGGCCGTTTCTTATTAAACAACGACAAAAATATTAGGTAAGTTGTATGAAGTGTGTTTTGGCAACGCCCAATTTAAAATGTGTGAGAAGCAATTACACAAAGATTATGCTGAAGTAGAGCTTTCCAGGAGACCGTATTGGGAAGTACCGTTGTCGGGGGTTGTATGACTGTCTAGCTTTCTGCTTTCTTGGTGCAGGCTGGATGACTGACATGAGCCCAGGAATTGGGACAGGTACTTGTCTGGGCAGCAGGATATTGTTAGGCATGTTACAGTTTAGTATGGTAACTCACCTTTGAAGATAGGCCAGGCAGTCTCCTGGAAGATTTCCATTCATTACTGAGTGCAAGAGAACCCTGTTTTGTTGCAAAATAAGATTAAATTGGGGGGTGGGGTGTGTGAGTGTCTGTGGATAGAAATTAAATGTCTACTGTCAACTATTTATTACCGTATATCCTTATCCCAGGTATGTAGCTTTGACATCATTGCTGAAAACTGTACAGACAGACCATAATGCAGTACAGCGGCATAGAAGCACGATTGTGGACTGCCTGAAGGATCTGGATGTCTCCATTAAAAGGTAATTTAAATCTCAGTGAAATAAACTCTCAAGGTTGACAGCCTATGGAAAGTGAACAGGCCATAGGGGAAAATGACAATAATCTGTCAGTGAGACTAGTGCTAATGCAAAGTATGGTTCATACTTCAAAGAAGGTAATGAAGATGTCCAGCCACCTTCTTTGGGAAGCTGCTTTTACGTTTTATGCATCTTGGATTGGAAAAAAAGATTTTTCTGTTTGCCTAAATTTTTCCAAAATGGAATCTTGATGGAGATCAGATTGTGTGCTCACAGCAAGATGGAAAGCCTCCGTGAAGTATGATCCTAGTGAAAGCTACTCTGACATGCTCCGTATTGCTTTTCTTTCCCAGACAAACAGGCAGTGCCACGTTGTCTTGAAGCACTGTTAAGCCATTCAAATAACGTATTCTGGATTAGATTTGATTAGGCAGTGGTAGAATTCAGACTTACTTGATTGTTCAAATAGTTTGAACAAACCACATCCTGTTATGCATTCTTGGTGTTCATTTGTCATTTAAATAGCAGTATGTTGCTACTTCTCTGGGCAATGGGAGAGCTTGCAACCTTACTTCTCGTTATAGGAAGACTTTTTTTTCTGATACTCAGTCTAAACTTCCTCTCTTTCTTCTCATTACTTCAGTGATGTTCGTTTTACTCATGATAGTAACTTCCTTCGGTTTCTGCCAGATGCTCATAGATACTCTGCGATCATTTGATCTCACTTTTGCCTAACCTATATGGAATACTGCTTTTAATCTTCTAAATTGAATCTTTTAGCCTGTCGATTGCTTGCTCTTCCTCTCAGAACTCTTTCTCATTGTTATTCTTTCTATAACTGATAGTCTGAGCTTGGTGCGGCCTATGACGTGTCAGTGATGGGGACAGTTGCATCCCTGTTGCATTTTGTGGAATCTGTCTGCTGCAGGCCAAAACTTCATTGAGCTCTTGTCACTTTCAAAATTGCTGAACTTTTTTTTTTCCATCTTGTCAAACTAATTAAATACACCATAGATACTTGTTCTCTGATAGGCATTCTTCAAATTTATGCCCATCTTTGAATCAGATTTAGATTTTTACCAGTACTACTTAGCCTAATATGTACAGAATAGGAAAGAAATTGGATCTGTCTCACTTCTGAAACTTAGTTTTAACTGTTATGCAATGGGTATCACGTAATCTATTTTTTACGGTTGCAATCTATCCCAAAACACAAATTTATCTCTTATATGTTCAGCAAGTAAGTCTGCTGTTGCTGTTTGGTGCCAGAACCAGCATGAGGCTAGGTTGTAGAATAACAAAGCCTCATCTAGATTTTGGATAGAAGGCAACAAAAGCATTTTATTGGTGCCTGCTAGGAGAACGTAGGTGTGCTACAAACAACAGAGCTTTGTGTCTGAGTGCTGTTGGAGGATGAAGCCTTTGAGTGATCCATCAGCAGAGCATGATGTTGCCATGCTGACACTCGTGCTGCTGACAATGCACTATATTCATTGAAGCAATATATCAACTAGATGTCAGAGTCCCCAGGTAGCAATTCAAGAGCTGGGACTTGAGGGAAAGACACGATACCTGGTTTTGGTTATCTGAAGCATGGCCTGTTCTCATCATCTTTTAACCATTGCACTGCATCTTTGGCCCATGTATTATAATTCAGAATGGATGTGCCATTTAATTTAAGTGGTTTTGTCTGTCTGCTTAATGTGATCAAACTACATAATGAAGAACTTTGTGACAGAAATGAGCCGCGTAATATGATTGAAGGTAAGCAATATGTGTTGAGAGAAATGCCTGGTATTAAGATTGCAGAGTACCTCTGCGCACCTGCGGTATTGATATATCTGCTATAATGTGACTGAGAAGTTAAACATAATCGTGAAAAACTTGTAACCCAGTAGGGTTAGGTGTAAGGAGTTAGGAACTAATTGGAGGGATGAAAACAATTCTAATAATGGTATAGGTCTTCAACCAGCCACAAATCTAGATGATAAAAGGTAATAATTTAGTTATTTATTTCCACCCTAATTCTGAACACCTCTATGTTTTCTAGGTCCCTGAGTATTGTTCGTTGGGTAAAAAGCAAAATAACACATTTAACAGTTCACAATTCTGTAGAAATCCTTCTTATTACAATAATAACTAGAGAGATGTTGAGAAGCAGTGCTGTCTAGATGATTTCAGATTCTTGAGAACAAATAGCTTGTGCCCAATACCATTGGATTGGGTAATGTGCCTGGCCTAAGTTGTTGATGTTTCATGAACATTGTGAAAATACTAAGCGATGAGGGGAAAAAAAACAAAACGTATCCATGTAGTGGTAGGTTGGAAAGCTTGACACTGGATCAAGACAGAATCAATGGGACTGCTCATGTGTTTGTTGCTAGTAAATATATGAAAGGATGACAGCATAACTCATGCATCCCAACATTATGATTTTAATGAAAATTGCTGGAGTTGAACACACATTGAAGTCTGATCTATTTGAAGAAAGTATATATTACAAAATAGACTTTAGGTCTTTTGGCATAATTTTGGACATAATCTGTTGCACAACAAGCAGTACAAAATCACTGTACACATGAAGTAGTTCGGCAACTATCCACATGATTTCAAAAGATAACTGAAATGGAGGAGAAAGTTTTTACTGTGCTATGAGGGTCTTTCTTGTCTTCTACTAGAGTATATCTCAGTGACAGAGAATAAAGTTCCTAACAATATGAAGAGGACACAACTTGGAGTTTTGCATTCTGGATTACACCAAATGCTCAGTTTTAAAGAACAGTCAGTGTCGTTCGGTGAGGCTGTTTTAATGCATTGCTATAATGCATTTTAACATAATAAATTGCTAAGATTGTCCAGAAATCAGTCACGCTTGAAGATAGTAGTATTCATTCAAAACATGTTGGAAGAATGGGAGAGCTGTGCTAGATTCAGCTACAGAAGTTTCAAGTAGAAGGGCTAAGGACTAGCCTCTGCCCTCTAGGTGTATATAACCAGGAATAGCAAAGAGCCGGTACTCTGTCTAGTTGTGGTGTCAACTTAGGAGGGGACGAGTGGGTTCTGAAAAGAGCACCAAGGTAATTTTGGATTCTAGAAATCTTATGTAGCCTATCTGACAGGATACAATAAAGCTTATCAGTTAATATTTTAAATCTCTACTGTTTTGAATTTCTAATATATGGAGATTGAAACGGGTCTCTTCTGGATCCCTGAAGCTGGAGAAAGCATGTTGTAGCGTGGATTACTTATTGCGGTTGTGTGTCAGAAATGACCAGCATGTGATTAAAAATACTTGGACAGTCAGACCTAAATGCTGATGGAGTCTGTTTGCTGAAAGATATTTCTAGCCTTTATGACATCTGGATAGGTGTTTCTAGAACACCTCACACCTCCACTCCCCCTTAGGTTTTTTTGGGGGTGGGTATTGTCTGCCCATGAACAGGAAAATACTGGTACATTTAATGTGGAAGGCTGTTCTCACAGGATTAATAAATACTGCTCTCTTCTTAATTAAAAGTTAAGTGCATTTGAGTAGATGGAATTGGGGTTGTTTGGTTTTTTACTTCACTAGCCGAAGCTACTTTATTGGTTTTCTGTCTCTTGCCCTAGGCGTGCAATGGAACTGAGTTTTGCTCTTGTTAATGGGAACAACGTCCGTGGAATGATGAAGGAGTTGCTGTATTTCCTAGATTCCTGTGAACCAGAATTCAAGGCAGACTGTGCATCTGGAATATTTCTTGCAGCTGAAAAGTATGGAGTCAATTTACTTGCTATTAAGTTTTTTACATCCTTGGAATTATGAGCATTTTGTGTGGTGTTCCTCACCCCCCCAAGAGAGAATATGTTGATCATGTCTTCTCCGTTTGCTGATCTCTGTCTGGTTTGTCAGTTTTAACCCACTCTGAGGAACAGGACACACTAGTGTGTCCCATATGGATATTCCTCATATCACTAAACCAGTCTAGTACATTGATTTCTGCTGCACTTTGGAACAGGTATTGTGCTGACATTCTGGCCCTGCCTCCCCTCCACACACACATACAGATTCTCTTTGGTTAGTTGTACAAGTGAGATGATCTCATTATTGTTGAGCCATTGTAATCAGCTGCCTGGCTTTCAAGTATTGTATATGCAAGATATGGCTGTACTGTATTATACAGACTTGTATATCCATTCAGCTTTCCAATGTCAGCATCAATACAAAAAAGTCAAAGAATGTGAAGTGTCTGATGTTTTGTTTTGTGAGGATTTTTTTGTGTGTGTGTTTTGTTGGTGTCCCCTGCTTAGGAAACAGTGGGCCAGGAAGTAACTGAATGGGGAGGTTCTGATGATGATGGGTTTCTTGCTGGTGTTGAAGGCTAACAGTTATTGCTCTAACTTGTTTTCTTAATTTTGTCAGATATGCTCCTTCCAAACGCTGGCACATAGACACAATTATGAGAGTCTTAACGACGGTAAGTGTGTGGTTTTTAATTCTGTAGGAAGTTACTCATCATCAAGTTGGAGATGGCTATTGGGTCAGGCTCAGAGGGTTATAGTAAATGGGGTTACGTCAGGCTGGCGGCCAGTCACCAGTGGAGTTCCCAAGGCTCAGTTTTAGGGCTAGCACTCTTTAGTGTTTTCATAAATGATACAGACACAGGAGTCAAATGTACATTGAGTAAGTTTGCCAATGATACTAAACTAGGAGGAGCTTTTGACTCCCCTGAGGGTAGAGAGGCCTTACAGAGATCTGGATAGACTGGGGAGCTGGGCAATCACCAACTGTATGAAATTTAACAAGAGCCAGTGCCAGATTCTCCACCTGGGCCAGGGTAATCCTGGTTATACGTACAAACTGGGAGATGAGAGGCTGGAGAGCAGCCACGCAGAAAGAGATCTGGGGGTTTGGGTCGATGACAAGTTGAATGTGAGTCAATAGTGTGCCCTGGCAGCCAACAGGGCGAACTGTGTCCTGGGGTGCATCAAGCACAGCATCGCTGGCCAGTCAAGGGAGGTGATCGTCCCACTCTACACTGGTGCGGCCCCACCTCAAGTGCTGAGTGCAGGTTTGGGTGCCTCAGTATAGGAAGGACATCAAACTATTAGAGTGTGCCCAGAGGAGGGCAACCAGGATGGTGAAAGGCCTCAAGGGCAAGACTTAGAAGGAGCAGCTGAGGTCACTTGGCTTTTTCACCCTGGAGAAGAGAAGGCTGAGGGCTGACCTCATGGTAGTCTACACCTCCCTCAAGGAGGGGGCAGCAGAGGGGGAGGTGCTGATCTCCTCTCTCTGACCAGCGACAGGACATGAGGAGATGGAATGAAGCTACGCCAGAGGAAGTTCAAGTTGGACATTAGGAAAAGGTTCTTCAGTGACAGGATGGTTGGTCACTGGAAGAAGCTCCCCAGGGAAGTGGTCACAGCACCAAGCCTGGCAGAGTTCAAGGAGCATCTGGATGACGCTCTTAGTCATATGGTTTAGTTTTAGATGTTCCTGTGAGGAGCGTGGAGTTGGACTTGATGATCTTTATGGGTCCCTTCCAACTCAAGATATTCTATGATTCTGTAAAGGCTGGCAGATAACAAATGCTGCAGTACTCAGAGGAAGTGTACTTATATGGTAGTGACCCAAGGCAACCAGTCAGAAATACATAAACTCAGTAAATGTGACTCAGTGGTATTTTAGAAGAAATATATAATTTCAGAAATACACAAGAATACAGCGTATAGCAGAGTTATTCTACTGCAGTAATCATGTTAGCTTCTAAGGACAGCTCTTGTGTTGTCTGTGATTCTAATATATGATGCTTTTGGGGAGAGTGAACACAGCCTTAAGTGACTTGTAAAGAGAAAGGGAGTGAAACAATTTCTTGGAATTATTCCGAATTTATCAAAGCTTTTTTTAATGAAACTCTATCAACAGCTTTCTAGTTCCTCTTCTTTGGGTTTAATTATTACTCTTTACCTACATGAATTTCTATAAACATCATAGCTGAGGTGGAACTGGAGTAGTGTTTTGGCAAACAAGAGGGAAGAGATCTTGATAACTGGGGTAGGTAGTGTGCTCCCTGAGGCAAAGGAGTGGGAAGAGATCTATTTTATCAGTATGAGTGTTCAAATTTGAGAAGTTCAAGCAGTGAGTCTGACTTGTGTGCTATTTTGCCACCCTGAAACAAAAAGTAGATTCCTCTGAACTGAGAATTGATTTCCATTAGAAGGTTGACTGTGAGAATTGCTCTCAGATTACTTTCTTCAATAAAGTAACTTTCTTCTCTTGGCTGCTAGAGAAACCATTTGTAAAGCTGTATTCATGAGACTACCTACTGCCAACTCTTAACAGATAAACATCCTTTTCAGTTTAGCAGACTTAGGAGAACTAACACAGAAAGATGGCATCAGCCATCTTTGGCTAGGTGGATTATCACTTAGTTGACCTAATTGGACTCACTTAATTTCCTTCTTTTTGCATGCTCTGCTCTCAGTGTCAGAGGAATGCCTTAAACAGAACAGGTTTTGAACAGTATATGTCTTCCCTTAAGTGCCAAAGCTGTGCGATTGTATATTACTCCACGTACTTTCCTGGCCTTAAAGTCAACTTTTCCCTCTGAGCTCCATGTTCCTACTCTCTAACCAAAGAGTGATATGCAGGCAAGTTCCTGGGTCCTGTGCTTATTTGGCGTAGAGTCTGGCTTTGAGCAAGCGATTGAATAGGCTGTGTTCTGCACCCAGGGTGTCTTTTCACTTAAAGTCTTCCATTTAACAGAGAAGTTTTCTGTGGTTTTTCTTCCTTCTGTAGCATAGGCTTCTTATATCCACACTATCCTCTTAATAATTTCAGGATGTCTGTAGTATGGATTTCTCTGGGTGTAGTTGAGTTCATTGGGAAAATGTACTGTCCTATAATCAACTCTAAAGTGCCTGGAGATGAGCAGGTTGATTTTTTTTTCTTTTAAATTTCCATACACACATCATGTGGCTTTGTGAAGGATATCAGCAGATTCTGGGTGTTACTGAGAAGTCAGGTAGTGAAACCTAACAACTTTTATTTGTCTCTTGAATATACAATTGTTCTTGCAGGCAGGAAGTTACGTTCGTGATGATGCTGTTCCCAATCTGATTCAGCTGATAACTAATAGTGTGGAGATGCATGCCTACACTGTGCAGAGACTCTACAAAGCCATCCTTGGTGATTACTCCCAGGTAATACCAAATGTGATTGGCTTCAGTTTCCTTGTTATACTGCAATAAGCATGTTTATTAAGCATCTCAAGGTAAGTCAATATCACGCTGTCTAGCTCCAAGGGACAGATTGCAGGGGAGGCATGTCTTTATAAGTTCATGTTCTTTTTATTTTTTCTAATTCTTTTATGGAATTCTTGATCAAATCAAATATTCCTGATCTTTCAGCTGTGGAGAACTTCCTGGGCTGGAAGGAGGGCTAGGCTTGCTCTGGGACATGGTGATGGTTTAATACGTCATATAGGCATCCATTTGTCTCTGAGGCATCTGATTTTCTTCTAACAGCAGCCCCTGGTGCAAGTGGCCTCTTGGTGCGTAGGAGAGTATGGAGATCTTCTGGTGTCTGGTCAGTGTGAAGAGGAGGAACCAATACAGGTATGCTTTGGGAAAGAACAGCAGCTGTGTACCTGGCTGAGGCTGGAGCTGCTTGATGCTGGCTATGTGAGGGGAATGCTTGCAACAGATACTTAGCGCTGCTGTCCGTGATGGTGATGCACTCTGGACAGGAATCTCCTTCCCATGCTACAGGCATGGGCTGCAAAAACACTCACTGTGAGGAGTGCAGCTACAGTTGGCAGAGCAGTGTGGTTTCAGTGCTAACCTGGCTTGCAGGGTATCTGCTAGGGTCTTAGCTGTGTATTTGGTGATGAACCTGCTCTTCAATGTGTGGAACAGGAATTGTATTTCAAAACTAATATCATAAGATCTCTGCCTAGATGCATCTGTCTCATACGCTGTGAACATATGCTACAGGCTCACAAAGTTGAGGAGGAGGTATGACACGGCCATTAAGCAAGAGACAAGTTTTTACAGTATGCCCTGGAAGGCTTGCTGCAAAGCTTCTCTCTGTCTCAGCCTAACCTTTCTGTACCTTTTCAGGTAACAGAGGATGAAGTTCTTGATATTTTAGAAAGTGTCCTGATATCTAATATGTCTGCATCTGTTACACGAGGCTATGCTCTCACTGCCATCATGAAGCTTTCCACAAGGTTCACCTGCACTGTCAAGTGAGTTCTCATTGATGTTGTACTGCACAGGGTGTTGTTGCAAATATGCTGGAATTGATTGTCTTCAGCAGACATATTCCTTGGACATGTTCTGCTTCCATGGTTTACAAGAGTTGTCTTGTTGGCTTTTACAGTCCTCCTTTGCTTGCAGGGTGGAAGGCTTCCGACTGATTTGTACTGTTTTCTCTGTGGATGTCCTCATGTGGATGTGTAGGGACTTAATCTATGTTGCTGTTGCTTGAAAACCCCTTTATAGGGAACATAAGTCCTTACTTTCAGTGGACTGTTCTTTCAGTTCCTTTATGAGATGGAGAGAAAAATAGCCTTGTTTCCTACTGATGGCTTCTTGCTGTGTGTAGTTGAACTTGCTTATGATATACCTTGTGGTGGTATATTAATCACCTGCTGATGCTGTTGTGAAGGGACAATTGAAAAATGGATGTTGCATAGATACTCCAGGAAAACAGCAGTAACTACTGTTTTAAATGAGTTACACAAGCTACCTGCTGAGCAGAGGCCAGATAGTGTCTTTTGGATGACACATGGTAATCCCTTGCTTATTGCTGCTAATTCCATGGTGTGTGTGTGGTTTTTTTTGTTTCCTCCCTGCACCCCCCTCCCCTAGTCGCATTAAGAAGGTAGTTTCCATTTACGGCAGCAGCATTGATGTGGAGCTACAGCAGAGGGCGGTGGAATATAATGCACTTTTCAAGAAATATGATCACATGAGGTAAGTGCTGACAAGTTTTGGTGTTTGAAAAGGATCATTATAATCTACTCTGATCTCCTGTGTACCACACTTTGTGCTTTGACAGCTTTGGTGATTTTGGTAGGATTACAGAGGAACTAGAATCCCTCCCTCAACTGTAGGGTTAGTGAGTGTTTTAAGAACTTAATGTATCTTGGGAGATTGTTCTGTGATCAGATACTTTCTCTGCCAAAACATTTGCCCTGCTTTGACCTTGAACTTGACTAATTTTTACTTCTAGGTGTTAAATCTTAAATTTGCTAGCTGAATAAGTGTCTGCAGGTAATGCTAGCATGGTAAAAGCTACCACAGTCATTAAGTTCAAACTGATTTTAAAATGTCTTTGGAATAAACATGCAGAGATCCATTGACCTATTCTCCTAAGCTGTGCTCTGAACTTGAGGTAATTCTTCTAACTGTTAATACTTTTCAGTTTTTTCAGAATGTCTTTTTAATTTAATGTATCTTCTTGTAGTATCTGTTTAAAATCTCGAATTCTGCATGCAAAGGCATACTATTTCACTGCACCACTCAGCATCCCTGTTTTACAATTCATGAGCATGTTAGCCTCCTTACACCTTATCATTGAGAGGTCTCTGTTCATCATTGCATTGCTCAAGTGATTGTTTCTTTATGAGAAAGTTAAAACCCTGCTATGTTGCAATAACTAAAGCTGTAATTCTTTGCAGAATAGTCATTAATCTGCTATGTGCAATAGTTAATTGTTTGTACATAGAAGCAGCACAGATTCTGTTCAGTGAGGATCATAAGATTGGAGGAGATCTTCTGGGGATTAACTTCATCCACCCTTGAAAACCTTCCATAAGATTCCATTGGATGGAGGAGCATCCATTTTACAGTCTAGATGAGAGGACAGAAAGAAAATGGGTGCCACTGGACTAAATACTGTCTGTGTTTGTAGGGGTCTCCAAACATTGTTTCAAAGGCTCTTCACAAGCACTTTTTTTTTTTCATAGGTACCATCCTATTCACTATGTGTAGGGGACACAATTCCTCTGATTTCCTGTTCTCTCCTCCCGTGGGATCCATGCAGCAATTCAAATTGTTCTTGGAAAAGTCATGTTAATGAGCTAGGGCATGTGAGCTGCCTACAGCTTCACATGAAGCCTTATGAATGAGTTGAGAAAAATCTAGTATGAGAGGTTTTGATCTGAATTGACTATTGCAGACAACAGTGTTTGGCGATCAGATGGCAGTGTATGCTGTTAATAGTTTTGGGAAGCGTTGCACTTTAGAAAAACGTATGTGGACTTCATTCAGTTTTAGAAGAGAACATCTGTATTTTTCCCCCACTATATTCTAGTGTTCATTACAGCATAAAGGTCAATGTTTAATAGTTTCTGCTCATTAAAGACTTCGTTCATGGTCAAAAGTGTGGCCCATTGTTGGGTTTATTGGCACTGGAACACTTTTTCAGCCCAAAAGATGTGTAGGCAGCGTGGCTTACCCTTTTACATGCAGCACTTTGTGGTTTGATCTGCAAGGGTAATGGCCTTGTATTACAGACTTGTTCTCCCTATACATGTTTTCCTAGTTTTTTTGTTTTGGCGTCAGGATTCTGGATCCCATGCCTCTTCTTCAGCCTCCTGTTGTTTCAAGAGGGTACTCTCAAGGGCTGAACTTAATCTCTTTGGAAATTTAATTTGGCTAAATGAGAGCATGGTGATTTGCTTTTCCAACTTTGTCATCTGTTCTAAGTTGTTAAGCCTTCTGCAAAGAGAAGTCAAATGAGCTGACTGACTGACTCAACTGCATGTGGAACAGAGCAGTCAAGTGTCCTGTGTCTGCAGTTAATTCACCATTGCTCAATTATTTAGTCTTTGTCTTGGGTTTGTTATCCCAGCCCCACAGTGGAAACTGTGTCAAGTACTAGGGGAAAACAGGAGGCAGGAGGGCTTGTTTGGCTTTCAGCTGTCAACTAATGTTTTTACACTGGCACAGAACACCAGGGATTGCTTCTGACCACCTCAAGCTGTCATGCAGTCTTACAGTTCCCCCACATTGGAGCTAAAAGGAGAAGGCAGGTTGCCCTGTGTATATCATCTCCTGAATGTCTGTGTATTTGGATTGGGATCCAGGAAGATGGCACAGTGTAACTATGTCAGCTTCTTTCAGGCCAGCCCTGCTTGAGAGAATGCCAGTAATGGAGAAAGTCACCACAAATGGCCCTACTGAGATTGTACAGACCAATGGAGAGACAGAGCCAGCGGTACTGGAAACCAAACCTCCACCCTCTGGATTGCAGCCTGCTAGCCAGGTAATGGAAACTGATTTAGGATAAGTTTCCACTGCCTGTCAGACCACACTACTAGCCACTACCAACAATAAGCTGAGACCATCTCCCCCGCCCTCTCTCTGCCTCTTTGCTAGTTCTGGCCTGGTGATGATTGCATCATCTGTCTACTCTGACTCTAGTGTCAAGAACAGGTGTGTGAAAGAGGTCATTGTGGGGAGTGCAAGAGCAGGGCGGGGTAAAGCCATACATCCCCCAACTTGTCTCGGGGTGCATGAACTCCGTCCTTCTCTATCTCTGTGGTCCCAAGAGCATAGAAACTAGATCTCTTGTGGGGCATGGAACCATAGCCAAACTAAGAACCTCTGACTGGCCAGCAGTTCTGCTGGTCTTCAATCTGAGAGCAAGTAAAATACATTACATTTGCAAGGGAAAGTAGCAGGAACTTGAATATGTAACTCTTACATCCACTCTTTCATTAGGCAAATGATTTGTTGGACTTGTTGGGGGGAAGTGATATAACACCTGTAATCCCAACTGCACCTACAAGCAAGCCAGCCTCTGCTGGTGGGGAGCTCCTTGACCTCCTGGGAGACCTCAACCTAACAGGTGAGCAGGCTGCTTCTCTTAAAAGTCTACATTGTCAGTCCTGGGATGGGATGTGAGCTGGTTAGTTCTTCACTTTCTATCACATCCTAGTCTTCACACTTACTCTTACCAAGATCCGTATTGGCATACAGGTGGGAGTCAGGGAATGAAGTCACAGGATAACTCTGCATGATTAGCTGGTGAGACTTGAGCATTTTCATGCTGCAGCCTGGGAATGCTGTGAGCCTTTCCAGAGAGAATTGGGAGATTTGAGGAATTAATTTCCACTTAAATGCCTGCTAGCTCAAGAGGAGCCAGTCCTTGTTAGTGAAAGCAGAGAAGGGGAGGATGACAACAGAGATGATTTGTAGAGCTTCATGTAAAGAAATATGATATGCAGCAGTTGATCTTTGGAGTAGGAGTAATTCTCTTTATTTCATGACAGCTAAGTAGTAATCCTTCAACATTTCTTGTAGGTTCTCCAGTATCTGCCCCTGCGCCCCAGATAGCACAGCCTCCATTCCTGCTTGATGGACTTTCATCACAGCCTCTCTTCAATGATATTGCTGCAGGTTAGGGACATGTAAATCCTTAGCCTAAGGTGCCATGGCACCCAACTAGAAGACGAAACAAGGGGTAGTAAAAAAAAGGGGGGGGTTTGGGAGTGAGGTGTGGCACAGACACTGGACCAGGAGGGGGGTGTGTGTTTAATCTTCGGAAGAGTTGATGCCTGGGGTAATGTAAGTGCATTCTATAATGTTGAGAATGATCTCCAGATTCTGTAGGTCTGCTGTTTTTTGTTTTCTACAGGAATCCCTTCAATTACTGCATATAACAAGAATGGGCTGAAGATTGACTTCACCTTTGAGAGGTCAAACACCAACCCTAGCGTCACTGTAATCACGATACAGGCCTCCAACAGCACAGAGCTGGATATGACAGATTTTGTTTTCCAAGCTGCTGTACCAAAGGTAGAGGCACTTAGGGCAACTGCAGTGATTGGTTGGCTGCAAATTACTTCCTGATTGGTGCTTCCCCGTAGACAGAAACTTGCAGCATGGTAAACAAGGCTAAGAGCTGTTAATAGGTTCTCTTATTGCTCAATTTGGTCATCTGTTTCTAGGCTGAAAGTAAATCTTATAAATGCGAGAGAACACTGGTTTCTACCAGATTGGACTGACTACTTGTGCTTGGACAAGATCTTGTTTAAAATAGCCACTTTCTAGGAAAGTTGCTAAACCTCGTGCAGAAAAATGCTGTCTTAAAAAAAAAAAGTGAGGACACTAATCTTTCCCTTTAGTTTCTAAGAAATATACCACGTTCTTTGCAGCTATAAGTACATGAAAAAAATTGCTTTGAAGCTATTAGCTGCTTATAAAAGTTTAAATGAGTCCTCATATGATGATTAGTGACAGTCCTCTTTTAAGCAGTGAATTGTCTCTCCTTGCACTTAGCTGCAGCACAAAATATGAGACAGAGATTGCCTAGTTTATACTTGAGCAGACCATTTAAGCAAGGTGTGATTGGAATGTTCTTCAAGTTCGGGGAAAATACATTCACTTCTGGGAGTTTCACTTTTAGGAATTAGTAATGCTCTAATTTGGATAGGTTTCATACCTGCTGTAGGAAGGAATTGTGGAAAGAATGGCCCTCCTCAAGTTACAGGCGTGCTGAGCAGTCTTGACTGTTCTTCTGCATGTGACACTTGAAACAATGCATCACTACTGATCTTGATACACTACAGTAAGCCCTCACCCCTTAGTATTTGTGCTACCTGGATCTCACTCATGTAGAAAGTTGGTAGGCCAGTGAATGTTTTGTCTGTTACAGATAGGGAATTGAACTGATTATTTGACTTTATTGTGGCTGTACATATATTGTCAGAGCCAGGAACTAAACTCTTAGTTTTCCTTGCTTTCTCTCAGTGCAAACAAATCACTTCATGTTCTTACTTGATTAAACATCAAATTGTTTTCTCTTTGCCCTTTCTTCAGACATTCCAGCTGCAGCTCCTGTCTCCCAGCAGCAGTGTCATACCTGCATTTAACTCGGGGACCATCACACAGGTCATTAAAGTCCTGAATCCACAAAAGGTGAGTGATTCTGAGAACAGTTACTAAAGATATTCTCTTGGAATAGTGCGTTTAGTGGTGGTCAGTTAGGGATGCATCTCTGATGAGAGATAAGGAGTGATGGTACCAAATGATGTGTTTTTAATGGCAGTCATTTTGGTTAGGTTTAGGAAAAAGTTATGAAAAAGACAGGAGGTCCTGGGCACAGGTTTGGACTTCTGTTTGGTTATACTGCTAAAATAGGTTTGCTATCTTGAATTCATGGATGTCTTTTGCATCAGAATGGTTGTTAAAACAAGTTTTTAGATGGCCTTTCTAGACCAACTCAACCTGGTGTTTGTATGTGTTGTAAAGGTGATGTCTGAAAGGCAGGCATCTTGCCATATAAACATTTGTTCTTGCTGTGTGCAGCAGTGTTACTTGAAATGTTTGTTACACACAAAATAGGTTGATCCATAATCTTAACAAAATTGTTTTCTCAAGTGGTGTCATTTGTTTTTAATACGATGAGTGTAGTTTAAACAGTTGATGGAAATAATCCTTAGGTGGGATTTAATCATAATTCCATTTGTTTTACAGCCTTCAGAGACAGGCTTCAAGACTGCGATACAACAGACTTGAAGGGAGGGAGGGGTGTGGCCCACATGTCCTCCTTAAGAGGCTTTGCAAGTATTCAGATGGCATCAGAAAGAAATATAAAATTGAGATCACATATTTCTTCCTCTGTGGGACAATCTCAAGATCTTAAACATCTTTAAGAACTTAACACATGTTAAGTTTTGCATAGGTTAACACTTATGTACTGCTCTAGATGTTAAGCGTTGCTGCTAGACTGATGTACAAATTAGAAAAATTCTCAAATCTCAGCCCAAGATTTCACTGAAATGGCTGTCCTCTAGCGCATAGTTTTTTGTGGTTTCCATGCATCTCCCCTTATCTCCGTGTAGTGTGCTCCCCTCTGCCTATATTAAGGCACAATACTTACTCTCTCTGTGTTGTATCTGATAAGAACTTCTCTGTGGTGCTGTAGAGCACCTTTCAAAGATCACCTTGAAAGTTATATTCTGAACTTGAGAGGGTGTAGGAGTTTTCCTGTAAGGCACCAGAAGTCACAATATATCCACCTCAGGTGGGCCCCACAAGGTGAAATACACCTAGATAGTGGGATGCTTTCTTGTTGGAACACCAGAATGCCTATGAACACTTCAGAATACAGAGGTGCAAGGATAGTATTTTACTACCCTCTTCTCTTGCCCATTGTTTTCTAACTCTTCCACATCAGGCATTTGTGCATCTCTTGCTGTCCTTTAGATTGCTACTGCCTGGAAGTACAGCTTTGCAAGAACCATGTCCATGAGATAGCATAGTTACCTGAAATACTCTGAGGGAGGCAACATTGGAACAGCTTTGCTGTTTAGGAGGTAGCTGTTTGTCTTGTCAGCGTTGTAAAAAGTCTGTTCAGCTAGACATGGACTGTCATTATGCTGGATTGAAATTGATAGCCAGTTGCCCAAAACCACCAAATACAACAAAAACCTGACACTGTTTTTGTTGATCTATTAGTGATAAAGCGTAGCTTCTTTATCCTGAGGCTGTTTGGAGCAGTCAGCGTCCTCCTTTCCTCCCTCTGCTATCCCTTTTGCGTATTTCCCTGTAGGTACGGGGAAAAGAGCCAGAAATAGCCAACTTTTTGCTTTTCATGTTAGGGTTTTTAGGAAACAAGTTTGGAAGTTTTCTTGAGAGTGAGGAGAATAGGGAACCTTGCTGGAGCATGCTGTGCTTAGCTATTATTAAGGGCCACCTAGTATCTGGATGACAGCCAAATGACAGACTGTAAAACAACTTCTGAGCTATTCCATCATTTACTCACAGCAGGAGGAAATGTTCTTAGAGACTCTGTTTCTAGTCTTTCTTAGGCTATTTCCTTTACAGTGCTACTGAGCTATGCAATACTTGAAGTTTCAAGACTGCTGTTTTCAGTGAACAACTAGTATGGGAAATGACACCTCTCCCTGTGAGCATAAGTGCAGAGCAAGCAGAGTCCAGATCTGCCTCCTGCTTTCTTCCATTGTTAACTGGGGTTTTAAGGCAGTTATCTTTGTATTTAAGGATTTCAGTGCTTGTGAGAGCAGGGCCAGTGCAGAGAGATATGGGTAGAAGGTGTGCTATAGCTTTTCTTGGGGCTTGTTACCTGATCTGAGAACTACAGTGACCAGTCGGTGTCCTACCAGATTAAGCATTTATCTCCAGTGTCGTAGGTTACCCTGCACATCCTTCCAGTAAGCTCTTGTGGTGAGGAAAGGTCTGTGTTTTGTCTGCATGGGGTAAGGGAAGGGACCTGGATGTGGGGGTATTCACTGACCTTTAATGAAGACCTGAATTTTTGTGTGTGTTTGTTGTCCCCCCCCCCCTTTTCTTTTGTAGCAACAACTACGTATGCGGATCAAGTTGACGTATAATCACAAGGGCTCAGCAATGCAGGATCTAGCAGAAGTCAACAACTTCCCCGCTCAGTCTTGGCAGTGAGGCTCTGCACCATTCTTATTCTCACCCCACCCAATCAAAAGAACTCTGGGAAGAAGGTTGTGATCCTTGGCAATCCCCCAAACTGCACCATGGGCATGGGGAACCGATGAGACCTGCTGATGAGGAGGAATTTTCCTGAAGTGATTGCTGACTTTGAAGCATATCTGTTAAGACTAATCTTCTCTCCTCTGCTGATGAGGCTGGCGGCTTGTGGAGGCTACTGTGCACTCCCTCACACATGCATTCACAGCCAGAAGCAACATTCCCTTCTCTCCCCCGCCCACCCCCGCTCCCACTCCCCTGCAAAGAAACACAGCCTGGTTGGAAGAGAAGTCTGGAATTTCTAGCAGGGAAACTTTCTTCTCTCTGCAGCAAGTGAACAGCTGCCCCTTCTTTCTGCTGTCTTTTTCCCCTGGGTGGGCAAGGCGTGTTGTTCATTCATTACTAGCTGGATTCCTTCAGGCACTTTCATCTGGGGCTCAGACTGGGGACTTGAGGAATGTCAGGCTGCCCTGCCTCTTTCTTCTTGTATCCCACATGTCTGAAGGGGCTGGAGGCTTCTTACAGCCTATTCAGTGCATTATTGTATACACTCACCTCTTAGTTATGTGATACATACCAAGAGCAAGTTAGGCCTTGGGAGTTCATCTGCAAACCTGGGACAGTGCAGGAAAAGAGGTGCTGGTGAGAGTTGATAAAATTGCTTTGGTGCTGTACTTGGAAATGAAGACCTTACACTTGAATTTTCTTTCTTTCCATCAATAGCTACAGCCGTGCAGATTCACAGTCAGTCTTCTGTACCTTCCCCAGAAAGTATGGTGATGTATGAGAGATGTAGAGATCCAAGGAGCAGCTGGTTTTCTACCACAGATGGTTTCAAAGCCTTTTAACCCATTAGTTGTGGTTTATGGGTAGAAAAGACATACTCAGTTTTGTAGATCAGTCTTTGAGGGCTCTGTTCCTGCTGGGAGACTCATCAGAGACTATGCTGCAAAGTTGCTCTTCCCAGTTATTCCAGACCTTCTCCCCAATTTAATTTCCAGAGCCTGTTGTAGACCCCCCTGGATTCCATTTGAGTTACTTCTGACTGGGATATTTGTGTTGTATCTGTAATATTGGCACTGAAATAAAAGACCATGCGGTTTCAAGAGACCTTTTCCCATTTTGTTACTTAATTGATCCTTGTGATTTGCTCCTTGCTCCCCTTTCAGAGAAGTATGCTAGTTCAGGTTCAGACTGAAAGTAACTAAACTTTTTTTTTGAATGGAAGCCAGTTGTTTGAGTATTTGGATCCAAAGATGTGAGGTCCAGTACTCTTCTAAGCTTAAGGAAAGCTGTGTTCAGTTATGCTTCCTCATGTGAACTGTTGTCAAGGTAGTAGAGTTCCATGAATTCTTGTGGAGGCGATGTATAGGACATAAAGCACAGTGTGACAAAACTGTTCAGATGTTCAGCCCTCTTCAGGGAGGAAGAGGGGAGGATATATCTTTGATCTTCATCCATGAGTGTGCTGGTAAGCTGAAGTTAGTCCAGCTTCCAACCCAGTGCTTTCTCAGAAGAAATGGATGGGACATTTACTTTATTTCTGTTATAGGGCTTTCCAGATAGTGATCATTCAGTGCTCTGGCAAGCTTAGACACAGCTTTTTGTGTCTGCAAAGGTGCCAACATTAGGCTCCGGTCCTTGCAAAAAACACTGCAAGAGTGCTGCACAGTGTACTTAGGAAAAATTGAAGAGCTATTCTGCCCTTGAATCATAAGCCGGAGGCCACTAAAGGCTGTTCAGTCTGCTTTGGTTTTAACTGCATTAAGTAATATAATGTAGGACTGACTGTCACTGACTTTAGTGCTGGTCTGTGTAGTGGAATAAGTTTAGCTTCTCTTGGAGGGTATTTTTGCTGCCTTACTGATTAAACAAGTTTGGGCCTTTTGGATTAGCAAAGAGCTTTATTATTCCACAGGAACTGGCATCAGCATGGGGTTGTAAATCTAGATGAATGATGTATGATTTCCTTAAAAGTAATTCTGGACTGTGGCAGGGTCATGCCTTGGCTATCAGTGGTGAGATAAATACTGTGCTTCAGCTTGAAGCATCATGAAGCAGGCAATCTTGCAGAAAATGGCTGAATCAAAGTCCATTTGTAGGTGCTGAGCATTTACCTTTGTTGCTTTCACTGCAGTTGTGACTATTCACCACCCCACTAGCTCAAACCCTGTAGTGTTGAAGGCTGAGCATGTTAAATCTAGACTGCAGTGAGCTCTGAGGGTGTCCCAGATACAAAGCTAACGTAAAGTCTTTGCCTTAGTTCCTGAACACCCCATAAGCAGATCTCCCATTCTCCTCACAGAATTGTACATGGTCACTTGTGCTGAAAGCTAGCACACCTCAATCTCCATTTGTTTTTGCTGAGAAAGAGCACTGGTGCAAGAGATTAGATGAGGAGAAAGTAAATGGTCTCTCACCTGGCCAGTTTGTTGCAGCAAGGTTGGGAACAGTTTATCTTGTCCCTCTTGTTGCACTTGTTTTCTGTCCCGTAGCGCAGCTGGGTTTTGTTGTTGGTCTCTGGTAAGTTTGTAGGGTAAATTCCTACTATGTTCTGGCTCCTTCAGCCACCCTTGCACAGTGTTTGTGTTTTGCGAAATAGGCACTTTGTCATACGTTTCTGAGTCGAGCTGAAGGAGGTGGTGCACGTACCTGAAATGCATTTTCCTGAAGTCCATCCCTTGGCTATGAAGTACTCCTTTGTAGCAGCTGAACATTCCTGTTGTCCTTGGAGCTCTTTCCCTTCCCCTTGCTAAGGGATGGGGTACCAACATTATGCCAGAAGGAAGGCCAGGTTTCACATGTTCCCGTATCTGCAATACTAGATACCATTGCTTGCTCCTTGACCCCTAAGTACATCTCTTAAGCTGTGCTACTGCTTTGTTTTCTCACTGGAGAGTACTCGCATGTCCACATCTGAGGCGCTTTGAGGATAGGGTGAGTCTTTTTTTCTACCAGTTGAATGCAACAATTCTTACAGGTCTGGTCAACATTTTCCTTGCTTCAGCATAAGGGGAATATAAAGGGAGCAAGATACAGACTTCATGGTTAATCTTACTAATACCTGCATTGGAGACTTTGGAGCTGGGAGAGATTGAATGTCTGTTTTTTTTCAAGTGAATGTATTTTGAGTCAAAAAATGACAGAATAGTGGCGATAATGGGCCTGAAGGGGGAGAAGACATGGGAACGTCCTAAGATTCGACTTTGTCCAGGTTTTGATGGGACAAAATATGGCCTTGAACAACCTTTTGAAGCAATAGCAGTGAGGGGACTGCCACCTATACAGTACCTTGGATATATAACTCGGAAGATGCTGAAACAGCTGGGAAAGGTGACTTAGTGCCTTCCCCAAGGCTGGTACTAGCTGCAAGATGAAGCAGCAAAGATGGCTTTTTTTTTAGATCTGCTGGTGCGCTTTCTATGTGTTCATTTTCTACTTGGGGGCTGTGAGGGAAGGAGCTACTGAACTGCTTCCCTCTGAACTTTCACTGTATTCCTGTATATTCCTTTTTCTTTCCTGACGTTGTAATTTACATTTTACATACAGCCCCATCCCACCTCTTTGACAGTATAGTTTAAAAAAAAAAAAAGGAAAGAAAACAAAAAAAAAAAACCCCCACAAAAAACCCTCCAAACCCAAAACAAAACCCCAACAAACCCAACCAAATCTAAAGTAAAAACATGCCATTTGAGCAGGGAGCCTGGTGGCATTTGAACTTCTGCAGACCTATTTTTGAGATGTGAAAAATTTAAATAAATGCTGAGTCTTAGGTGAGTGAGGAGCATAACGGATGTAAACATTTACATGGGATGCATTAGACTTCTGCTGTGTGTATTGTCTTTTGGTTGAAACAAATTATGAAGTGACTAATAAAATGAGTCAATATTCAATGATTTAAAAAACTGTGCCTTGTTGCTTTTTGCAAGTACAGTGGGATAGGACTTACTGATTCTTAATGTTTGGCCATGATAAGGTCAGATGATGTGAAATAATAAGGGCAGAATTTGAAAAACTTTCCAGGAAATTTTGGTGAGCAAAACAAGACAATTACAAAAACGTAAACAGTTCATGTGAAATATCACCCTGAAAGTGAGCTTGTCAATGACTGGCAGCAGTGCTTGTCCAGGTGCTAGAAAGTTATGATGAGATCTGAACACAAGAAATGTTTTTCCCTGGTGTTTGCAGCCTGCCCTTGGAGTTTTTTATGATTCCCTTGCCAATTAAAAAGCCTCCTTTCATACTCCATATGCCTCTGGGACAAGGATTGCTGTAATCTCATCGTCCATTAAAGCAATCCACATGCCTGTTCTAAGATTCTTCCTCACGTTTTCTAGTCGTAGTAACATTTTATTAGGTAACTTTTCATGTCTTTTCTAACACATAATTGCACTTCTCTCTGCAAAGTACAATCTCCTTTGTATTGCTGTGCATCCTTCCTTTATGGAAATTCTCTTGAAGCAAAGTAGTTACAGAACTACAAAGTTGTAGCTAGAAATGCATTGTAACCGTGCCTTTCTGTAGAGAAAACCCAATGAAAACTTAATTTATTTTTAAAGTATTTTCAGCTTGCATGTATAGTCTGGAAGTATTAAGCCTTTCCTGTGACTGCCTTGGTTTAATGACATGAATTAAGACAAAGTGCTGGGGAGCACTCTTAACTTTGATAAGGTAAGATGGGTTGTCTGTCAGTACCTTGTTTTTGAATAGGAGAGCCCTCCAGATACTGGAGTATTTGGAAATGGCATCAGAAACTGCCCATTTGTGTGGCAGCAAATGGTCAGTCATCTTAGGCCCTGGTTCTGGAGCAGGACAGACCACTGGGAAGCATTTCCTTGGAGTTCCTAAGCCCACAGAGCACTGTGTGGGCAATGCTGTGCACATCATGTGCCCAGGAGCAGATCCACAATGCTGCGTAGCAAAATGCTCGGATAGACTAGGAAGGTGGCAGGAATGTTCAAAGCAAACATGTAATAGAATTGAAAGTGTTTGGTGCGGTAATAATACCAATGGTGAGAATTTGGAAAGCATGCCTGGACTTAACTCTGAAATAATACCAGGAATTAGCGTAGTAAGAAAGAAATGTGGCCAAAGTGCAGTAACATTTTGAACCATAGGTGATTGATTACAGGGCAGGTGGGAGGCTTTTGTTTTGTTTTTAATGTGCTTGATCCTGTTCAGGCATGGAAGGAAGACTAAGGAAAATGTGGGCCCGCTGCTGAATGAGGTAAGTGCCTTGGTGACGGAGGATACAGAGAAGGCAGAGTTACTGAATGCCACCTTTGCTTCAGTCTTTACTGCTAAGGTTGGCCCTCAGGAAACCAAGACACGGGAGGTAGGAGAGAAAGTCTTGCAAAAGGAAGACCTTCCCTTGGTCGAAGAGGATCAGGTCAGAGAACATCTCGGCAAACTCGACATCCACAAATCTATGGGCCCTGATGGGATGCACCCACAAGTGCTCAGGGAGCTGGCACGTGTTATTGCTAGGCTGCTCTCAATAATATTTGAAAGGTCATGGAGAATAGGAGAGGTGCCTGAGGACTGAAGGAAAGGGCAATAAGGAGGCCCCAGGAAACTACAGGCCAGTCAGCCTCACCTCCATCCCTGGAAAGATGATGGAACAACTTATTCTGGGGGTTATCAATAAGCATGTGGAGGAGAAGGAGGTTATTGGGAGTGGTCAACATGGATTCACCAAGGGGAAATCATGCCTGACCAATCTGATAGCCGCCTATGATGGCATGACCAGCTGGGTGGATGAAGGGAGAGCAGTGGATGTTGTGTACCTTGACTTCAGCAAGGCTTTTGATACCATCTCTCATAATATCCTTGTTAGCAAGCTTAGGAAGTGTGGGTTGGTGCTTATCAGCGGCTGAATGGCAGAGCCCAGAGGGTTGTGATAAGCGGCGCAGTGTAGTTGGAGGCCTGTAGCTAGCGGTGTGCCCCAAGGGTCAATGCTTGGTCCGGTCTTATGCAACATATTCATCAATGACCTGGATGAGGGGACAGAGTGTACCCTCAGCAACTTCACTGATGATACTTAGCTGGGAGGAGTGGCCGACATCACAAGGCTGCACTGCCATGCAGCAAGACCTGGACACACTAGAGAACTGGGCAAAGAGGAACCGTATGAAATTCAGTAAGGGCAAGCGTAGAGTCCTGCACCTAGGGAAGCACAACCTCAGACATGAGTACAGGTTAAGGGTTGACCTGCTGGGAAGCAGCACTGTGGAGAAGGACCTGGGAGTCCTGGTGGACAACAAGTTCTCCATGACCAGCAATGTGACCTTGTGGCCAAGAAGGCCAATGGTACCTGGGGTGTATTAATAAGAGTGTGGTCAGCAGGTTGAGGGAGGTTTTCCTCCCCCTCCTCTGCCCTGGTGAGGCCACATCTGGAGTTCTGTGTCCAGCTCTGGGCTTCCCCAGTTCCAGACAGACAGGGAACTAGTGGAAAGAGTCCAGCGGAGGGCTGTGAGGATGATGAGGGGACTGGAGCATCTCTCTTATGAGGAAAGGCTGAGAGAGCTGGGGCTATTTAGCCTGGAGAAGACTGAGAGGGGATCTTATTAAGGCTTATAAATATCTAAAGGGTGGATGTCTAGAGGAAGGGGCCAGACTCTTTTTTTCAGTGGTGCCCAGTGACAGGACAAGGGGCAACGGGCACAAACTGGAACACAGGAAGTTCCATCTCAATATGAGGAAAAACTTCTTCACTCTGAGGGTGACCGAGCACTGGGACAGGCTGCCCAGAGAGGTTGTGGAGTCTCCTTCTCTGGATTCAAAACCTGCCTGGACGTGATTCTGTGCAACCTGCTCTAGGTGATCCTGCTCTAGCAGAGGGGTTGGACTAGATGATCTCCAGAGGTCCCTTCCAACCCCTGCCAATCTGTGAACAGTAGCTCTCTTAAAGCATTATTCAAATTCTGGTAAACAGCACAGCAATGATGATTAATTATTAGCAGACAATAATTAAGACTGCCTGAGCTAACATGATGGACCTACACGGTACCAGGAGGAAGATGATGTTCACATACTCTGCTGTGTAACTTTAGCCTTGGGAGGCTGATGGGTAACTGATGCTGTGGAGGTAAGCAAAGGAAATCTTGTGATAGTGCTGGACTCTACAAGTAAGCTTTTTCTTTTCTCATCTGGTTCACAAGTAGTGCATACCTTGCAGTAATGAAATTACATAAATATACCGCTCGGGGAGCTCTGCTGTTGTCATGTGCTGACTTGCTACAACGGCCTGGCACGTCTCCGTCTCTGAGGCAGGTGAAGTAACGCCGTTCGGCAGCTGCCACGCCCCGCCCGCGCTCACGGGAACACTCCCCTTTCGCCATTCCGCGGGGAAGGCAGCAACTCGCCGGCGGGGAAGGAACGGAACCGCCGCTCCGGGCCGAGAGGCCGACGAACGCGGAGCGGGGCGGCAGTGCGGCTGCGGGCGGACCCGCGGGCGGCGGAAACCCGCGCGCTTCCGGGGCGGGGCTTGCGCGGAGCCGGGGCGGGGCCGCCGTCGCTGCCCGGGGTCTCGCCGTCCGGCCGGCGATGGGGGAGGCCGGACCGGCGCTGGGGGCTGGGCTGTGGCCCAGAGAGACGCCGGAGCCTGAGGAGGACGAGGTGGCGGGCGGCGCGCGTGGGGGCCGGGCTGGGCCCCGCGGCGGCATCCGGGTGCTGAAGGTGAGGAGGGGACCGGGGCCTGCGCCGCACGAGCCGTTTGGGGACCGCTCGGCTGCTCCTGGCAGCTCGGCGGGGTGGGGGCGAATCGTTGCAGCGGGGCCGCCTCGGCAGCTCGGCGCCGCGCCTGGGGCGCTGCCCGTCTCGACCTTGGCGGGACGGCCGGGTGGGGCCGGGGTCTTCCCGTGCCCGCATCCGAGCGGGGCGGCCCGGGGCTCTGTCCGGCCCGCGGGCCTCCTGCCGGCGCGTTACGAGTGGTCCCGAGGGGGCGCCGGCGGCCCGGGAGCCCCGAGCGGAGCGGCGGGGCTGTCCCGGACCGGCCGCTCCCCCTGGACCCGGCCGCGCCTGCGGCCTGTGCTGAGGGGCTGCTTGCGAGCCCGGCGGCGGGGCCGGGTCGGACCGTTCAGCTGCGGCCTTCGAGGGAGGAGGGCAGTCGGACGCCGACTCGGAGGCAGCTGCTGACACTCTGGCTTGGGCTGCCTTGCAGAGAAACGTGAAGCGCAACGGGAGCAGGAGCTGTTTGAACAGGAGTCGGTTTGGTTCCCGTGAGAGGGACTGGCTGAAAGAGGACGTCGGACGAGGCTGCGTGTATGTTTATGGAAGAGATTCTGCAGCTGCTGCCTCTTCAGACTTGCGCTTGGTCCTCTGTACGGTGGACACCCCAGCGTCTGAGATATGTGACGGAGAAGGGAAGAAAAACCTCTTCTTGCAACTTCATGGAGAACTGGTCAGGTGAGGGCTGAGAAAGCATAGATCGGTTTGAGAAATATGTGCTTTAATCTTGCGGGGCTCTGTTCACTGTGTGCCTACATATGTGTTAGCAGGGCAGATATGGAACAGACAGAGGTGGTAGGTAGCAGTTAGATATAGCGTTGAGAAATGCAATTCATAAAAATGAAGTAGTGGTGCAGCTTTTTACACATCTCTTAGTTAAGCCATAGGTGTTTTAGCTGAGGCAGTTTGTCTGGTGCTCCAAACAGAAATATGTCCTCACTTTGTGGGTAGAGGCTACTGTTCATATACTCCTTTGCTATGTTCTGTGTTATGGACGTTTTAGTGTCCAGAAGACTTAAGCTATTTAAGAAGCTGTAAACAGTTATTCTGAGTCAGTGAAACTCATAAGGTACTTTCACAGTTATGTCATGTAATATTTATGCGTTAGTAACTCTTTCACTAAGAAGAGTTGTCAGGTAAATAATTAAAGGTAGACAGAAAGATAGTGTAGGAAGGGTTATATATAGAAGGCTTAAGCATCAGATTATATGTTTTATGCCTGCAGTCAGTTTAGACTGAAAATAGCTCAGGTTTTAATGTGCATGAACTTTATGCTGTGGGTGTATTATGGCCTCCTCTAGGTTTACAAGCTCCTATGAGGTTTGGTGGGATATAGACTTTGCATTGATTCTTCTGAACTTAAGATTCAGTTATAAAGTTGCCACTCCTGTTCTTAGGAGGAAAAAAAATGCTGTGGTCTCCTTACTTGAAGGCTATGCAGTAGAGCCAGCACACACTGAAAAGGGCTATTAGCTGTTTTTTTGGTAGTGAAACAGAAGTCATGAGTTGTATGTGTCCAGATTTTAAAAACATGGCATGTGTTTGATCAGGTAGAGGGATGGAGTGCTAGTGGCCAGAGATGCAGAGAATAGGATGTAGTTAAAACTGACTGTTGAAAAAGTTATTTAGACCTGTTCGCCTTGCCTAGCCTGGGTTATCGGAACCAGGGATAGGTTAGTTAGAAATACTGTATGAGGACAGATGGACACTTGAACACAGCCATCGAGAAAGCTGAAAATCTCCATTCATTGTTTGAAGAATTTATAAGGAATTTTACTTGTTTTGGACTGTAACAGTGAGCAGATTTTCCAGCATTTAGAAAGAAGAGCAGACCCTTTACTGCAGATCATGAAAAAGGCTAGGTAAAGCTTATAGATGTATTCAGAGAGGAACGTTTTGACTTTTTTTAGCTCTTTAAATGGTTTTTGTGTTTGAATTCTTTTAAATATCTGTCTCTCTTCTCATGCTAGGTAGCCATGCCTGTCTTTGATTTGTGGCAGGCTTTGCCTTGGATTAACAAATTGGCCCTACTACCAGTGTTTTGGAAACAAGTACTGAGTTGTAAATGTTTACTTCCTACTCTCCTTGCCTCTTGGTGTGTCTAGCACTTTGTCAAGCTTTGTCTTAAATTTCATGAAGAGTTCTTGATTACAGTGTGTCTGTTCCTTGTAATTCTCAGAATATATTTGCCACAGAAGAGATGCTTGAATTACTTCACGCTGGGGGTGTTCTCAGTAGAGAAATGGGAGTTACCAGTATTGCTTCAGTAACGTCTGTGTGAGTAGCAGGAAGCAGGCCTGAATGGTACCTGCTTGCATGTTCACAGGAAGATGACAGAATGCTCAAGGTATCCCCATGCCCTGTTGAGATAATTCCTTCCTTGAGCAAAGTTTGCTGATTAATATAATGTGTTTGTGAATACAAATTACTCTTTTAAGCATCTGATTGCATCTTACCGTGGGTACGTTTGTCTCCCAGGCAACTTCTGGATTCTTCACCCTTTTAATATCAGTAGGTGACTTTTTTCAGAAGCTGAGTATGGCAAAGATTGATTTGGCACCTGACTCAGAAGACTGCTGGACAGTAAATGGAAGCATAACAGAAAACTTTTTTTTGTGTATTCACTTTAAATATTCAGTGATGGCCTTGTGATCGTTCTGCATTTCTCTTTCAAGTTTGTGTACAGAGGAGTCAGTTTCTGTCAGAACTTTCTTTTCTTCTCCACAGTGCACCTCAAGAATCTTTAGAGTTCTCCTACCTAGAATCTTTCCTTATGTTAGCATCCTTTCATATTCAGAAATTATACTTTCTTGTAGAGGGGGGGATTAAACAAAAATAGCATGGATACCTTCTTTGGTCTGGACATCCCTCACAACAAAAATTTAAAGTACAAAGATTTGAAAACCTGACTTGCTTATGAAGAAGAGCAGGAGGAGTTGTGGAACTGTTGCTACTTTTAGTTGTTTTTCCTGTCTCCTTACCCTTTGCAACTTCACTTAACGGAGCTGCTTCTCTGACTGTTGGAAGTGTTCAGTACCTGATATGTGATACTGATGTGGATATAACGGGCTGTTTGTGTCAAGTAGCAGCTGCTGTGACAGCCAGGGTGTTCTCCATGTGTGCTAGCATTCAGCGTGTATTGCAGCAGTAGCTACAAGATGAATTTTTACATTTCTAACGTGATCACATCCCAGTTTGGATTTTGCTACCACATTGCTTTCTCTCAAAGGGAAAGCATATTTTTCTACCTCAGGCTTTAACTATTGCCTCTGGAACCTGTCAGCCTTGATCATGTTAGTAAAGAAAGTCTGTGTAGAAACTGCCATTCCAGATACTGGTTTTGGTTTTCTCTTTCATGGCCTATCCAAGATTTTGTTAGTGAATCACATGGCTCTTGACAAGAACATGAACCAGTGATCCATTCAGTCAGGTCTCCAGAATGTCTCAAAGGCATTCAATGAATTGCTCCCTTTCCTGGTTTGAATGTGATCTGTAGGTAATGAGCTGGTTTGTTCAATGCTTTATTTACAAAGCCCTGTGCTGGACCTGTGAGGGTCATTAGCTAAACGCCTAGGCTCTGCACTGGTGTTTCCTGGGTCGCAGACCCAGCTTACGACTAGTGCCGGAAGAGTAGCTTGACCACAGGCTGGGAGTCAAACGCCCTTCCCACCAGGTCTTCACACTTGAAATGTGTAACACCAAGCCATGCTTTGTCTGTGGAGCGGTCAGCCTTTGCCTCCTGCGTACATGCAACATTTTAGGCGTAGATTTTTCTATAAACTCTTGCCAGGTAGTGAACTTTGAACAACTTGTGGTGTTTTGCAGACAACTTGAAAAATAAAGATGACTTAACTTTTTGGCAAGGCTTTTGTCTTGAGCCAGTGGCAAGCAAACCTAGATGGTGCAATAGTACAGACTACTCTTTTGATTGGTTTTCAGATAGGAATGGTACTTTGGCAAGAGAGATATGTTTGTTAGGAGGTTAGACTTGAATAGATACTGCTGCCAATGTTCCTTTTGTACATGGCTTTTTTAGAAAAGAAATAAAACAGAGGGCGTTGCTTCAAGAAGCATATTGGTTTGATTTATGCAGACAAGAAAGAAAACTAAGGGGTTTTCAAATTAGCATTTTCAAACCCTGCAGCATTCATTCTTACTGAAGTGAAATATGAGAAGAACGAAAATAATGAAAAATCAGATCTCATCTCCAGAAGGGGCAAGTATGGTGGGATAGAGTATCCAGCTTTTTCAGGAGGGTAGCCCACACTACTGTACCTCAGAGAGTATTGAGCAACCTGTAGAACTGTGATTCAATTTGTCATATGAAAAGTGCTTATCCCTTTACTGTATTAAGGTTCTTCGTGAATGCTGGTGTGTAAGAAGTATATTGTTCAGTGTATTCTCGTGAAAGCCTCAGTCTGTTCAGCAACCAGATTGTAATGTTTGAGTGGTTTGGGTTTTTTCTGAGGAAATCCAGTTGCAGACTACTTGAAGTGTTCTTTTTGTGAGTGACACTAAAGCATTTATGATTCCTGAGCCATGGGTCACATGCTGGAAAAGCTGTTTTCTCGCAAGCATAAGGCTTTAACAGCAGAAGAATTGGAATCTAGGGGTTGTCAAGGGAAACTTGGGTATTTGGAGATCCAGTCAAATCTCTCATATTCTTGGATTCTGTGCTGAAGAGTATAGAATACATCAGGGTTTACTGTATTGGAAGTCAGTGTTGTTTAGTGCAATCTATTATTTATTCTAGTTTCTAGTAGCTTGCCTGTTATAGGAGACATACACAGGTTTGTCATTTCCAAGATTATCTCAGAAAGCTCTTTTGAAAGTTTCCTGTCATGTTCACTGCTATCTGTTGCTGTGGGAAAAAAAAAGGATAATGCAAAGCTTGGTTACATATTTGTAGAAGTGCTTGGCTCTAAGCTTCTAGATCTCGACAGAAGGTCCTAAAAAAGACTGAGCGCCTGCGTTTGAACTGAAGAAATCTCTGCTAAGAGAAAAGCATTGATGGCATTGCACTCCTCTGAACCAGTCTCTTGTCCTGTGTTCATCTCACAAAGCAGGGAAAGAAAAGGCATTTAATAAATCAGCTTTTTGTGATGATTGTACAAAGAGCTCTATCTTATTTGGACTAGGATCTCTTTCCAGGAGTTCCAAGAAGATGAGCGGTGTCAGAGTGATTGGTGGTGATGCAGGTGATCAGCACTGTTTGAATTACCATTCTTGACTGCTGTTTTCCTTTTTTGGGTTTTGTTTGTTTGTTTTGGAAGCTATTTTCCATTTTATTTTGGAAAGCATAGGATCTGGTTAGGCTCTCCAAATTATTTCAGAAGACTTCTCATCTCATTGAAGATATAAAGTGGATGGCATAATCAAGAATGAAGTCATCCCAATTACAGAGGCAAGTTACACTTTTTGTGATGCTGAGTCAAACTTGTATTCTGCTTCTAAGCCACATGAAATGGTACCAGGTAACTTCCACGTGGTCTTGAGATTAAAATTTGATGCAATTAGAGCTAAACAACTAAACCTGGACAGGCAGAGAGGAACCTCATGAAGTTCAATGAAGTAAAAAGCCAAGTCTTACACCTGGGGAGTAACAACTGCAGGCATTAGAACACGCTGGAGGCTGACTAGCTGGAAAGCAGCTTTGTGGAGTAGGACCTGGGCATCCCGGAGAGCAACAAGTGCACCATGAGCCAGCAACGTGCCCTTGCGGTAAAGAAGGCCAGCAGCAACCTGGGCTGCATCAGGAGCGTTCCCAGCAGGTCCCTGGAGGTAATCCTTCCTCTCTACTGGCACTGGTGAGGCCATGCATGGAGTGCTGTGGCCAGCTCTGGGAGTACAAGAGAGACAAGGACTCACTGGAACAAGTCCAGCAAAGAACCGCTAAGGTGATTAAGGGACTGGAGATGAAAGCATCTGAGAGAGCTGGGACTGTTCAGCCTGAAGGAGGCTTGGGGGAATCTCATCAGTGTGATGGAAAAAGATGAAGACGATCGAGCCAGACTTCTTTTCGGTGGTTCCCAGTGACAGGGCCAGAGGCAATAGTAGACTAGTTAGGCCTGGGGAGGGCAGGAAGAGGAGGGATTGTGCTTTCTACTGAAATTTATCTGAATTTGCATTAAACTACACTGGCTAGCTTTTTATTTCCTTTTCTTTACTGGTTTAAAGAAGGCGCAGAAAGAAAAGGCAGGTTTCCAAATGTTTTTTCTATTTAAAAAAAGGACCACCACAAAAAAACAGCAGTAGCTGCAGCAACGGCATGCATTGCTGACAGTCACCTGATTACATCTTGAACTTTAAATTGATGCATGAATATTATTCTTGTGTATGAGTTTTGGAGCATATTTACAGTACATATCAAATTGCTATCTCTGACGTTGCTTTTGGTCACATTGGAAGCTTCACAAAATTGGGATAACTCCTAAAAATCAACCCAAAATTATGACTGGTGACAGACGTTGGTATGAATAAACAATGTTTTTTACTGGTTAAGGCCAATGATATTTCATAAAATAAAATTTAATCCCACTAGTCCATTCAAGGAAGGAATAAGAGGGAGTGATCCTTTGGGTGAATTTGAAGATACAGATCAAGGTTTTCCTCCTTTGTCTTAAAGCCTATTTATGGATTGAAATTTGCCGATAACTTTCTCATTATATTTAGGGCTGACTAGAGGCTAAAGTCTGCAAGGCCTGACATCAGTTTATTAGTCAGTAGAAACTGCAAGAGACAATTTCTGAAGTGAGAGGATGGGGATTATTTTATATACAGCCTTTTGGCTAGCAAGTTGATATATTTCCATGTAAAACAAAAGGAGGGGAGCAAAGTTCTCCTAATCAGGCTTAGCAAACATTGAGCAGTAAGAACTGGTTTTCTGGATCACCTGTATATCAACTACATTGTCTTTTCAGGCTAGAAACTTTGTTGTTTTGGACCATAACTTTGAGAGTAATCTTGTCTCTGATCCAGAGGTCCTGTGCGTGAAGTGAAAGAGCTGCAGTGTGTGTGCTTGAAATACCTGAGGTCATTTTACTTCTTGAGGTGTGTCCTGTTGACTACAAAGGAAGTCTCGATGACTAGATACTTGTAAATGCTGCATGTTTTATGAAATCAGTCCTGCCTTAATTATGAGATGGCATTGTAAAGCTGTCAGTAATAGTGGAAATAATAAAGTATAATCATTAAAAAGAATCAGAAATATTTTTGTTCTTCAATTGGGAAGAAGTGGAAAGATTTAGTACATACAGTAATAAAGTATTTCACATTAAGACATAATGTATGCAAGTCAACAAAGTTTAGCAGAAGACCAGTTTTACTGAACAAACTTGATGCTTTGAAATTTCAAGCTTGGTCACCAAAGACATTTATCATTTGTTGCAGTGTGTGATGTTGGATGGGGCTCTGAGCAGCCTGGTCTAGTTGAAGAAGTCTCTGCTCATTGCAGGAGAGTTGGACTAGATGACCTTTAAAGGTCCTTTCCAACCATCTGTGATTCTATGTTCTCATGTCCTTGGTAGAAAAGCAATGCATAAACCAATAAAACCTGTTGGCTCATACCTTATAAATTGGAAACTGTTATTCAGTGTAAGCATTTTTTTTGGATGAGGGGTTAGTGTATGTCTGAATGAAGGAAGGTAAACTTGCACTATTCAGTTGCTCTGTTAATAATGTGTGGCTAAAAGAAAGGTAACAACCCAGGAAGGCATAGATGGAGGGAGTGATGAGTACTGAGGAGTCAGTGCAACAGGTTGTTCTAGATGGTTTAGCACACAGCATTCTCTGGAAAACACTGCTTTTCAATATCGCTGGATATATTAAGTAAAAGCCAAGTGTACTAAATACTAAAGAGAAGAGGAGGGAGGCTATAACTTGTAAAAACTGCAATTCAAGAAGACTCGGGATTGAAGGGGTATGAGTGAATGTGCCAAATAGTCAAAAGCAGGTTTGATCCAGGAATATAAATATTGTTGAGTAGAACCAAGAAGTCTCTGTACGGATTTATGTAGTCAGTGCATGGATACAGTGAGCAGTCATGGTGTTAGCGCTTACAGAATGTTGGTAAGCTAAAAAAAAAATCAGTGGTAAAAATTGTTTTGAATCAAAGTAGACCCACCTTACTGCAAGAAAATTTTAAAGGCACATTGACCCTCATTTGGAAAAGGAAGTTTGAAATGGTTAGTCTCACGATTTATAAACATCTGTTTAAAGAACAGGTGACAAGTTGAGGTCCAGTGACCATAATCTAAAGCTAGGCACTTTTAGATTAAAAATGAGGATTTTTAATGGTGGATAATGAATGGACCACTGGAGCAATTTATTTTAACTCCCATCTTACATTTTCAGTGCTTAAGCTTTTACACTAAGATTTTTTCCCTCTAAAACTTCTAATTTAGCAAGAAACTTATTTTTATTGCAGCAAATAACGTTTCAGTGTCTCTGGAAGAAGTGAGATGAGAGGATCGGAAAACATCTTTTCTGTGCTGAATATATTAAACCTGGAGTTTAGTTTCAGAAGAACTTTCTCTTGTTACCATTTATTCAAGTTAGCCACTGAATCCTTCCTATGATCTGTTGTAGTTCTAAAAATGTCTTTTCTTTAAATATACCATTTGAGTTAATTCGCCAAAGCATGAGAATCTTGCACTGATGAGGGCTAAAGAGAATGGGAAATTTCTTTTTTCTTTCTTTTTAGAAGTCATTCCTTTGCTCCCAGCTGCATTTGGAAGAGAAATTTGAGTTCTTTCATATCTTTCAGTCATTATACATAGGTTGTTTTAATTACTTGGCATCTGCTTTTTGTGCAGTATTTCTGGTTTTGTTTCTTGCATTGTTTCCTCCTGGTGCTGCTTAAATCATGGAATGGAAATGATCACCATGGATTGTATAGCTTATGCCTGTTGCTTTTCCTCTCCATTTCCCTTCTGCAATGTAATTCTTCAAGTGTTACAGTTCTTAAGTGCTGTTTGACAAGCAGGAAGCACAGACCCCAAGAATGTGTGCTTTGCCAGACCTTTTCAGAGGAGCAGAGCAACCAGTATGTCAGTATTCTTACACTTTAACTGCAGCGAGACTTGTTCAATCTTTTTTGCATTCTCAAACTGCTTTCTTGTATGTTTTGACAGGAGGCTGGAACCCACAGAAAAACCCCTTCAGATCGTGTATGACTACTTGGCTGGGTTGGGTTTTGATGATCCTGTCAGAATGCAGGAAGAGGCAGCACACTCTGATCTCAGCTGTATGATTCGCTTTTACAGTGGTAAGAAACTGTGTGTGTGCACACTGTCACAGTTCCTGTAGCTTTAACTATGAGGTGGAACTCAGGTGAAGCTCAAGTCATTGACCTATTGGGTTTATAGATGGCTACCTCAAACACCTAAAGTACCAGTCAGCATTTCGTAAGAGAACAAGTTTTCAAGATTAATAGAAAAACCCCACAATTCTGTAGTTCTTTTGATCCTGTCTGTGGCTTGAGAAAAGACGACTCTGCAGGAAGACACAAGATTGCTCTGTTGTCTTTAGTTTCCAATGTTTACAACTAATGGGATCAGAAACATATTGCAGTTCAATCTAGATATGCCTGAAGATTGTATTTCCAAAAAGTGTATGGATATGGACAAGGAAGGTCCTGGTCAAATACCTCCACAGCATATAAACAGAGTGTGAAAGTGCCAGCTGGATAATAATAATGAAGGCTGGCATTAGAAACCCAGTACATTTAATTGCAGAAGCGAGACTTCTGAATGGCCTATTGAATCAGTTTGGGCAAGATACCATGTGCATAAGGAGCAACAGAATGACAGTCATAGGCCCGTTGGTGTGTGGTGCTAGCAGTCAGAAAGGGAATTCACTGAAGTGAAGAGGAAATACAAAAGAAATAAGGAGAAGGAAAACTGATAATGAAATTATTTCATTACTTTTAAATACTTTACCTATGTATTTTTTGCATTTCAGAAAAAAATCAAAGTGCTTTTAATGGAAAATTGTTCTTGCATAGTGGAGCTGGGTAGACTGACTAAGCTGCTAGCCATCATTTGTTTATTCAGTGTGAAAAAATGCAATCATAAGAAATCAGCTTCTCCACCCCTTCACCTGAGACAAACTCCTGTGTGGGAGCCGTGTGCATAACAGGCAAAAGAGTGTAGAAGTATAATGGAGATAGAAGTATGACATGCATACAGTCTGGATTTATAGGGCAAGGAGAAGGGAGTCAGAAGTTAGATCAGCTGCAAGGAGGAGAGGCATCAAACATACGGCTGTATAGAACTCCTGAGGAAAAAGTGAGCAATTCAGTTTGGGTATGTCAAGCAGGAACTGCTGAAGATTCAGGAACAGTGATTCAACTTCATGGAAGCAAGTAGGTAGACAATGGAATTGCAGTAGTTTGCCAGCATGGAAGGGTAGTCCTGCTTAGAAAGAGGCTGTGAAGGAAGAAGTATAAGGATTGAAGAATGTTCAGGAGACCTGTTTAAAGAAAGTAAAAGCAAATGCTGACAAAGTGGTTCTTAAAGGTAGAAAAGGAATTAGAGGGAATGCTGTGGAGGATTATGTGAGAATTTTGCAAAGCCTGCAGCTGAGAACGTAAGGGACAAAGTAACGCATTTTATCCAGAGAAACATTACTTAGAATCGTAGAGTGGTTTGGGTTGGAAGGGACCTTTAAAGATTATTTAGTCCAACCTTGGGTAGGACATCTTTCATTAGATCGGGTTGCTCAAAGCCCCATCCAACCTGACCTTGATTGTTTCTAGGGATGGGGCATCCACAACTTCTCTGGGCAACCTGTCCTCACTGCCTTCATTGTAAAACATTTCTTCCTTATGTCCAATCTAAATCTACCCTCTTTCAGTTTAACACTGTTGCCCCTTGTCCTGTCACTTAAGCCTTGGTAAAAAGTCTCTCTGTGCCTTTCTTATAAGCCTCCCTTATATATTGAAAGTCTGCAAAAAGGTCTTCTCTAGGCTGAACCACCCCAACTCTCTTAGCCTTTCCTCGTGGGAGAGGTGTTCCGGCCACCCGACCATTGCCATGGCCCTCCTCTGGACCTGCTGGAGTGCTGAGAGTAGCCTTCATATTTCTTTCACTCCTCGATGATGTCTCTTGGATTTATCTGCTCTCTTCCCACATTTGTCTGCCTTTCTTGTGTGGTACATTGGGTTTATTTCCTTCCCTGGTGCATGGTGAGTACTTATGCCCAGTTAGGGTGATGGGACTACAAGTGAATTAATAGAAATCTCACGTTAAAAAGCAGTGAGAGGGAAGGATGCTTCCTGAATCTGGCTGTTGAGATACTTGTAGGAGACCAAGAATTTTATGAGGGGAGAGGCTGTGTTAGGTTGGCTGGGAGAATAGGAGGTGGGCTTCCTCTCAATGGAAGTCACGTGCAGAATGGAGGCCAGTGACCCAGTCTGGATTGGGCAAGCTCAGAGACCAAATGTTGCAGAGTCTTTACATGTTTCAACAACAGATCAAATGGAAGAAGCTCTCCAGGGCCATCAAACTCTTCATCTATGTCAGGTGTGACAGGTGTGAATTGTAGAGCATCACACGCCGTCTCTGGTGGGGAATTGTCTTGATTCCCTGGACTTGTGTAACTTGTAAGGTGCTGTTAGAGGTGCTAGCTCTGTCTAGTGACGACCTGTATCCTTGCTCTCCATGGAAAAGCCTGTGGTCGCTAATCGGAGCATGAGGTTAAGCATGATCACAGTGACATTCAAGGCCAAGCTCAGGAGCTGCAAGGAGTGACAGGCACTTGCCTGTCCCTAGAGGTTAAGACCTTTCTTACACATAGCTTGAGGAGTTCTGAAATAGTTGAGATTCAGAATAGAAATCCTTGAACGTTGCCCCTGGATGTTTCCTTAGCGCTAGGACTTAGGTGTCACAGATGTTTCGGAGCGGATAGGGAAACTGGAGGATTGGTGTAGCTTCTTAGTACTATCTGCTAATTGGAACAATGCTGCTGTGGCAGTAGGATACTACTTTTGGTCCCATAATATTGTTTACTTACAAGTCTGGGGGGGGTCTTTCAGCTTGGTGAAATCCAAGCAATTTTTTCTGTGGATGATTAGAGTTTCTTACCATTAAAGGACATGTTATGACAAACTTCGTGTCCCTGAAACAAAGCTACTGTTGTAAATAAACAGCTAAATATTTCAGCTAAATTCAGCCTTGTATAGACATCAAGACAATACTTTAACTTTGGCGGGCTGAAGATCCTGCTTTCTAACTGAGAAACAGTACAACAACTTTAGCTGGTGGTTAACTTTTTGCTTCTAATAAAAATTTGGAGTATGGTTTGTGTCTGGAAGTGGGGCATGCATAACCAATAGTGAGAATATTTTTCCAGCAGATCTAAGTAGAGTTTTTGTCATTGTCTAGCGTATATGTTGGCTACTCAGTTCCTGTGTCTAACTGTGGGGGGCAGGGTGAATATAAATATCTGCAGGTTCATGCTGCTTATGGATATCAGGACGCTTGCAGGACAGTTCAGGACAGAAGCAGCATGTCAGTAGCAACTTCAAAAAAAAAAAATTGATCCTTTCCTAAGTAAAACAAAGGACCTGTTGCTGGGATCTGTCTTAGGGATTATTTAGGATAAAATGAAATAGAAATTTGAGGAGATTCTTAACACTTGAAATTCATAGGTCTGTCAGGTCAGGCTTATTCCTGTTCTTTAAAGGTATTAAATTGACTATTTGGAAAATATTCCTAGCCAGTAAGATAGTATAAGCAGTGGACAGAATCTTGAAAAGCCTGGGAGGTTTGTCTTTATCTTGAAAAAAAAAATAATAAAAGGGGCAAGGAGGTAGGATGACCTAAAAGTAAGTATATGTGGATTAGAAGGCTGAAGTAGAATTCTGCTTTGCTGGTTGGAGCCATAGCTAGCAGTGCACACAGCACAGCAATAACAGTCAGTGCTGGAGTCACTTGAATCATCTTCAGGGAAACAACTTTCTTCTGTAGCTGATTGTCCAGGCCTTCCTTTAAAGCCCAGCAGAAACCACTTATTTGGTGGTTTCTGTGATTTTAGCTGACTCAACAAGAGTTTGAAATTGCTTTTCTATTGCATCTGAATAAAGGATGTTTGGCAGGTGTGTAAGTTTGCTAATGTCTGTAACTACCTGTAGATTAAAAACACACTACAGGGCAACCGTTATAACGTTGTAACGAAAGGCATACAGTGGCTGCTTATCAGACATTACTGCACTGGCTGAGGAAGTCGCTTGTCCTCTGCATGAGCTTTTTATTAAAGTGCAGCTTGTCTTGTTCTTTACAATAACTGATTTTGCATGTTACAGCTGCATTGCTATTTCTACTCACAGCTGAGAGTGAAGAACAAATGGAAAGTAAACGCTAATGTCCCCTTTTTCTTCAGAAAAGCCATGTCAAGTGGAACAGTTAGATCGCATCCTGCTCTCTGGAGTCTATAACGTACGCAAAGGAAAGACTCAGTTGCATAAGTGGGCAGAGCGCTTGGTAATTCTCTGTGGTACATGCCTCATTGTGTCCTCTGTGAAAGATAGCCACACAGGGAAGATGCACATCTTGCCTCTCGTGGGAGGGAAGGTAAGACTTTTTTTGGTCAGTGTCCTGTGGCTTAGAAAGGAAGAAGGGATTATAATGATGGGTATTATCCACAAGGGGTTAATCTAGACTTTTGTAGTGAATTACTGTATTAACACGTGCAGAGTTGTACAACCTCTTTCTACTTGCTTTGCTTAGGTAGTAGTCTCAAGGCTAATAAAACGAAGAGGCAATAGTTCTGCTTTCACATGAGTAGCCAATGTTGTGAATGGGCACTGTAGAAATTATTACTACTGGGATCTACTTCAGCAGGAAGATGTTAAGGAGGATTTGGCCTTTCAATACTTAAAGGGGGCTTATAAGAAAGATGGGGACAAACTTTTTAGCAGGGCCTGTTGTGATAGGACAAGGGGTAATGGTTTTAAACTAAAAGAGGGTAGATTTAGACTAGCTTTAAGGAAGAATTTTTTTTTTGCAATGAGGGTGGTGAGGCACTGGAACAGGTTGCCCAGAGAGGTGGTAGGTGCCCCATCCCTGGAAGCATTCAAGGTCAGGTTGGATGGAGCTCTGAGCAACCTGATCTAGTTGAAGCTGTCCCTGCTCGTGCAGATGGGTTGTACTAGGTGACTTTTAAAGGTCCCTTCCAACGCAAACTATTCTATGATTTACTTCTGTGTTTCTCTCCAATAACTTTTGTTTTCAGCAAAATGTAATGTTACTGGTAGTCCGTAGTACCTCACCCTAGACTTCAGATCCGTTGCAGTTAGGCAGACTGATTTGTTTTCAATTCTCCCTTTGCAGGTGGAAGAGATGAAACGTCGGCAGTACACACTTGCTTTCACATCTGCTGGAGCACAAGCTCAAACGTACCATGTTTCCTTTGAAACGCTGGCAGAGTGCCAGCGGTGGCACCGACAGGCGTCCACGGTGAGGCCCTGGAGACTGCAGTAGTTTGGGTGGTGGGTAAAGGGGTAAGAAGGGTTTTCTGATGCAGGCAGAGATGAAGCTATGATGCTGGAGAAAGTACCCAGGACGCTTTCCAGCTTTCTTTATTTCTTATGTGCTCAGGACTACAGAGATTTTCTTTTAGCCTTCTCTTCACTCTCTGCCTGTGCATCAATGTTGAGTAGTAGTTCTGCACCTATTGAGAGTCACTAGAGCAAACCACAGGGACTGACTGACTAGAAACCTATAAATTGCACCTGTGGCCATACTTGAATCTGCCTAAACTGTGGCCTGGGCTGGCATGGGGCTACCCTGACAGGTTTGAGTTAATACAGAGATCGCAGGTCAGCAAGGGAAGTGTAGTTTGTTCAGAGCTGCATCCTTATTCCACATGAAAGTACTATTAGATGACGATAGCTTAATGCTGAGCCACACTTTGACCTGATATATATTATGAAATTTGAAATGAATGTAGGATAAAGCAGATTATAAAATCTGGAATGAAGCACCGAAGACCTCAAAACAAAGCATACTTAATGAAAGGAGATCTGATATTTGCAAAGACTTTATGAAATGTTGCAAACCTGTAATTTATGAAGCATTTCCATCATAAGGGGTTATGTTTCCAATATTGTACCCTGAACAAGCTAACCAAAGAAAGTCGGAAGAAGTAGCTAGGCCAAGCAGAGGTTCTGTAAACCTTAAAGGTCTGAATTTGAAAGTCAACCGCTTCCTGTTGCTGCTTGCATCTTTGGAAGGCACTCAGATTATGCTATCTCAGCAGTTTCCTCAGCCAAAGACATGATTTTGTCCATTAGGTTGGTTCTCTTACAGTCTAGCTTTTAGGCAATGCCCATTGCACATACAGAGCAGGGCTTTCTGTGTGTCTTAGTTGGTATCCAGATATGCATCCTTGTCAGGGGGCTTGCAGAAGCAGTAGCAGCAAATGGCATAAACTCATACTCCATGGACTCGGTTTCCTGCGTGAACTGTACCTAGTGGGTACAAGGGGGTTCTTTCATGTGCTTGCAGATTGTTTACTACTTGCATTCTTTGGTCTTCCATTAGACTTCCAGTGAAAAATTGTTGCATGGCTGCAGCTCTTCTTCCTTCTTTTCAGGTTGTGTCTATGCGACTTAGCATGGTTGATCTTTCATGCTACAGCCTTGAGGAAGTACCTGAGCACCTCTTCTACAGTCAAGACATCATCTACCTCAACCTACGACACAATTTTATGAGATCAAGTGGAGCAGGGAGTCTTGACTCTCTTTGCAGGTCTGCAAAGAATTACTTTTCTTCTACATTTGGAGTTCTTGGCACATGCATCCAGGGATGAAGAGGAGGGGGAGTGTATTGCCCATTCTTGTGGGATGGTAAAAAAGATTGATCTTGAGGAAGCTCTAATAAATGAGGGGACTGGGAAGCAGAACTGGACAGCACAGGCAAGCATAAGCTTCCAACAATTTACAGTATTCATTAACTCCCTTCCACAAATTCTTTGTGCTAAGTTTGATCTGAGATGGAGCCTTGTGGAGCAATATGCCATTTGTATGGACAATCTGCAATAGTAATATAAGCTGCTTGCTAGACAGAACATTTTATGGTATAAAATAAAAGGTGAGGGAAAGCATAATGCTGCTGTTGTGAGTAAGTGTTTGTAGGAACAAGTGCAGATCTGAGAAAGCTTGTTTTGGTAAGTTCTTAATGTGCACTTGGGATTGGCAGAGGGTCTGTAAGCCTCCAGCTTTGCTTTGGGAACTTGTAATGATCTGCTTTTGAGAGAGCAGCAGTTGTGTGATGGTATGGAAGCACAATGTAGTCATCTTAGGTAAGTGAAGGAGTCTTACAAAAATATTTTTAAATTAACACCTGAAAACCATAAAAATCTAGAGGAAGATTAGTCTGTTGATATTCACTCTAACCACACTAAAAAGAATTCAAGGAGTCGCTCAATGAATTTTCAAAGCCATTAGGAAGCCTGTAGTAATATTGTCAAATGGCTCTGTGTTTGGAACACATTGTGTCTTAAGAAAAATGTATTTGGAGAAACTTTGCAAAACTACAGTTTTTTGTTTGGTTTGGTTTTCTGGTTGTGTTTTTGTTTTCTTTAGGGGCCTGTTACCAGGTTATTTCATTTTCTTCCTACAGAGTAATGAACTACTAATGAGGAATCCGTGAGGGTATACAGGGAGAAAAATTGCTCACCTTTGGGAATTCTTTGCAGTTTCATTGAGAACTGGAGTCTAGTCTGGTTTTGTTTTAATTCAAAACTTGTTTAAATGTTTTCTAACTGCTGAATTGTAATAGATTCTGTTAATGGAAAAGCTGCTTAAAATAATTCAAGATTTTGCTTTCTACTTCTCTCTTTAAATACACTGTATGATGTTGAAAGCCATATCAGAACTTTTTCTAAAATGCGATATCCTTGGTTCACAGGATCAGCAAAGGGGCTTGAAATCTCTTTTGACCTTGCATGTAGTCAACAAGAGATCTGACATGTCAGAAACTCGACTCTTTTCCTGGCAGTGACTATGTCTGATGAAGCTGAAATCCTCAAACAAACAAAAGCCATAAAAGAAGCCCTCACTTCACACAATCTTGAATAAACAGGTAGCACTAGGTAGCCCACATAAAGCTGCTCATTGTCTTTTGAAAAGATTTTCTTTCTGAGATTTTTAGGATGTTTATCAGGTCACAGCCCCAAATGAAGAAACTTGCTCACTTGCAGTAAATGTTATCAGTGCCTAGAGATGGACAATTCCAAACAGCAGAATTTTTTTGCAATGATCAGATCTCTTCCTCTGAGGAAATCTTTGAAGCTCTAGAAGTCTAATTAGCTATAACTACGATAATGGCACAAAAATAATTAACTAAAAGGGAAATGTTAAGCAAAGGAAATTAAATAACCCCACCTGTTTTGTTACATCTAGCTTATTTTTTATTTAACATACTACCTTTTAAGTATCTCCCTTTTCTGGGAAACATTATCAAGTCTGATCCGTGTTGATAAGTGTGTTTATGTGCACATGTATACATACGCATGCCTATTAGCACCATTCTAGCTAGTTGATACAGAGTTGTACTGGGATGCTTTGGCAGCAGCGCAAGATGTTGCATTAAATTGGGAATATTTCAGGTCAGTACCAGGTCAGTACCAGGGCTGCTGAACAGAGGATCGTCATCCCATTGAGGATTTGTTGCTGTGTTTCCATACCTCTTTGCTGTAATCTCAGCATGCCCTGTGAGAGCACAGACCAAAACTTCAGGAGCTGTAACGATTTCAGAATCCTTATTCCCTATAATACATGGTTCATGTATACAACTTGAATGAGAGTTGGGTTTGCATTCTGTTCCTACATCCCTGCTTAAGAATATTGGGGCAAAGGAGAAGGAACAGAAGGGGAACTCAAAAAGCTTTTGAGTATTGTCCTCCCCATTGAATATGACAGTCTGCTTGAGGAGTCTCAGACCAAACTGTGTCATATACCAGTTTCCCCTCCAGCTTTTGGAAACTTTTATGCCCCTGTTGTGTTTGCTTTGATACTGTTGCAGAGGGATGAATTCTAAAAATTAGTTATGCTGTTGCGTTTAATGCCATGCCTATTGGGGCAGCTTCTCACCACCCTCTGCTAATGACAGAGAGCTGCTTGGTGTTAAGGACAGGTGCCATAGAAAAAGCCATTGTAGAACTCAGAGAAAGCAGTTTCATTAAAGCATTTTCCTGATTCCAACACCTGAGAACTGTGATCTGTCCTAAATCTCTGAAAGTTGAAGCAATTATTGAGAAACTTCAGATCTGTAGGTTTACCCTCATTGTTCCATTCTTTTCCATTATTCTTGTGAAGTTCTGTGTGCAAGTTTCTGATTTTTGTATTATTGTTAGATCATTGCATCATACAGTGCCTTCCCTTTAGGAGGGTTATTACCAATACTGCATCATTCTCTTTGGCTTTCAGTTGCATTACAAAAGAGTCTCTTTGTGGCTGGAGCAAACATCAAATGTCAGTGCCCTTATTTATACAATAGGGTGCTTTCTCAAAGCAAACAACCTGTGTCCAAGTTTCAGATATGCTCCCTCTTTAAAAAACCCACAACACACACAACCCCCAAAGACTGTAAAGCAAAATGGAGAAATATAATGCTTATTTCCTACAGAGATCATTCCAAGTATTCTGAATCTGAAAAAGGAGTCACTATAAAGAAGAAAAAATTTCAAAACCTTTCAGTCTTAGGCTTCAAGACATCTCAAGCTAGCAGTAATATTCTCCCTCAAGCTAATTAACATTGTGAGGTTTTTACCTATATTAAAACACTTGCTTCAAAGTAAGAGCTACTCACCATTGCCTAGCAAAAAGTATGGTTGGTGGAGCAGATGAACTATGTATCCAGGAATTACTTCTCTGGTACATTACATTAAATTTGCGATTGTCTTATAAAAGTATGGTAATTTCCCCACTGAATTAATTTCTGACGGCTCCAGTTTGGGATGGGGAGGTTATTACTTGGGGAAAAATACTTTTTTTTTTCCTGTAGAAAGAGGTAGGAACTCTTTGAGAAGAACCTCCTGCATATTATCCCAGCCCGTGCTTAATTTCTTCTCTCTATTTGGACCTCGCACAGTGATAGAAGGAGCTGGAATAGCCAACCATCTGCTAAGCACAGGTGGGACCGTAGTGACTGTGAGGGCTGTGTCAGTACTTGTGCGGCTGTATCTATGGTACGGTCTGCCAAGCAAGTGGCACTTTAAACGTGGAATCTCTTCCAAGGACCTCTGGGTGCAGGTCTTGGGGCTTCCCAGCGTGAAGTCAGCGCTTTCCTGGTTTTCCCTTTAGCAGCTCTGCTAGGCCTTCTGTTGTGCCTAGCTTGAAAAGGGTATTCCCCTCTTCTGTTTTATTCTCAGAATAGCTCCAGTAAATCTTTTCAGGCCCTATTTTCCCAAGCTGCATAATTGTAGACTGTTACTCTAAATAATTCTTTGAAGGTAAATTTTTTGAAGTGTTTTTAGTCTCCATAATCTTAGTAACGGTCAGTAGGAGGAAGCCCGTTGGGAATCAGGGTAGAAGATTGTTACTAGTTTCTGCAGTAAAACCATGGTATTTGATCACTTTCAGCACTACCACTGAGTTACAAAATATCAGTGACTTAAAACCAAATTTGTGCAGAGCCTCCCGTAATAAGTTAGATGACTGTATCATCAGTGTACAAAGACTTACAAAACCAGCCATTAAAGATTTTTTATGTTTTTGCTTTGAGACAATGGAGGTTTGTGAATTAACTAGTATTCTTGCCAATAGGTTTACGCAGTTGAAGAGCCTGAACCTGTCTCATAATAGATTGGGAGAGTTTCCTGTATCGCTGTGCGAGATCTCTACTCTGACAGAGCTTAACATTTCCTGTAATGGACTTCACTACTTGCCAAGCCAGATTGGCAAACTGTTGAAGTGAGTAGATTCTTTTTATCTGTGGTCATAAATATCCTTGGTGCTTTGGTTGAGCTGACGCGCTTATGAAGGTATGAGTGCTGGGGCAGCCTGTTCTGCCTACAAAGACTGAATGATGGATTTGACTCCAGCAGAAGGTCAAGAACCAAGATGTCCAATAAGGGTTTGGTTTTTGTTTGGTTTTTTTTTCCTTGAAAATGAAGATATCACAGTTGCCATTTTAAGTCACTGGTATATAGTAAGTTATCATTGATCATTTGTGACTTCCTGCCTATTCTGCTAGCTATGTAAAATATATTAGTGTAAATCAGTTTTCTAATAGAGGAGATTATTGGATTTTGCCTATTTTGGAGCAGCCTAGAAAGATACTTAACAGTCAGTTATGATGCTTTGAATCACAGATGCCACCTTACTGAACTATAAACGTGAAGGCTTATAAGCGTATGAATATACTTAAAGTTTAGTAAACTTGAAGCTTTTTATGTTCTCTGTGGGGTGTGTGTTTTGGGAGTTTGGTTTTTGGGTTTGGGTTGGTTTTTTTTTTGTTTTTTACCTTGTGGTTACTTGTATGATTTCTTTCAGGTTTATGTCCAATTTTTATGTAAATTTGAATGCATCTTGTTCTCTTTGCATCTGCTGCCATCTTGAATTCCCTTGCCTGCTTTCTTGTTATTTCCTTCCTACATTCTCTTCTAAATTTTTTTAAACTACTATTACGGTGGTGCCTTATCAGTTAAACATAAATATTGTTATGTTCACATAAATGCAGTTGAGTTTCTAAATATCATAGAATCATAGAAGGGTTGCAAGAGATGTTAAAGATCATGTCATTCCAACCTCCCCTGCCATGGGCAGGGACACCCTCCACTAGACCAGGTTGCCCAAAGCCCCATCCAGCCTGGCCTTGAACCCTGCCAGGGAGCCAGGGGCAGCCGCAACTTCTCTGGGCAACCTGTTCTGGTGCCTCACCACCCTCACAGTAAAGAATTTCTTCCTAATATCTAATCTAAATCTACACTCCTTCAGCTTAAGGCCATTTCCCCGTGTCCTATCGCTACATGCCCTCGTAAACAGTCCTTCTGTAGCTTTCTTGTAGGCCACTTTAGGTACTGGAAGGCTGGTATAACATCTTCCCCGGAGCCTTCTCTTCCCCAGGCTGAACAACCCCAACTCTCTCAGCCTGTCTTCATAGCAGAGGTGCTCCAGCCCTCTGATCACCTTCATGGCCCTCCTCTGGACTCGCTCCAACAGGTTCATGTCCTCCTTACGTTGGGGGCTCCAGAGCTGAACACAGTACTCTGGGTGGGGTCTCATGAGAACAGAGTAGAGGGGGAGAATCCCCTCCCTCGACCTACTGGTCACGCTTCTTTTGATGCAGCCCAGGATACAGTTGGCTTTCTGGGCTGCAAGCACACATTGCCAGCTCATGTTGAGCTTTTCATTAACCAACACACCCAAGTCCTTCTCCTCAGGGCTGCTCTCAATCCATTCTCTGCCCAGCCTGTAGTTGTACTTGGGATTGCCCCAACCCATGTGCAGGAACTTCCACTTGGCATTGTTGAACTTTGTGCAGTTCGCACAGGCCCACCTCTCAAGCCTGTCAAGGTCCCTCTGGATGGCATCCCTTCCCTCCAGTGTGTCGACTGCACCACTCAACTTGGTGTCGTCAGCAAACTTGCTGAGGGTGCATTCAATCCCACTGTCCGTGTCACCAACAAAGATGTTAAACAGCGCCAATCCCAATACTGACCCTGAGGAACGTCACTTGTCGTTGGCCTCCGCTTGGACTGTGAGCCATTGACTGCAAGTTTCTGAGCGTGACCATCCAGCCAATTGTTTATCCACCAAGTAGTCCATCCATCAAATCCACGTCTCTCCAATTTAGAGACAAGGATCATAGAGTCATTTAGGTTGGAAAAGACCTTTAAGATTATCAAGTTCCCCTATTAACCTAGCACTGCCAAGTCCACCAGTAAACCATGTCCCCGAGTACCACGTCTACATGTTTTAAATACCTCTGGGGATGGTGACTCAACCACTTCCCTAAGCAGCCTGTTCCAGGGCTTGACAACCCTTTTGGTGAAGAAATTTTTCATAATATTTAATCTGAACCTCTCCTGGGGAAACTTTAGGCCATTTCCTCTTGTCTTATTGCTTGTTACTTGGGAGAAGAGACTGACACCTGGCTACAACTTCCTTTCAGGTAGTTGTGGAGAGCGATCAGGTTGGCCCTCAGCCTCCTTTTCTTAGGGCTAAACAACCCCAGTTCCCTCAGCTGTTCCTCGTAAGACTTGTGCTCCAGACCCTTCACCAGCTGCCTTGCCCTTCTTTGGACACTCTCCAGCACCTCAACAACTGTCTTGTAGTGAGGGGCCCAAAACCGAACATGGTACTCAAGGTGTGGCCTCACCAGTGCCAAGTACAGGAGATGATCACTTCCCTAGTCCTGCTGGCCACGCTATTTCTGATACAAGCCAGGATGCTATTGGCCTTCTCGGCCACCTGGGCACACTGCTGGCTCATATTCAGCCGGCTGTCGACCGCGACACTGGATGTCATGCGGGACAGTGTCAAGTGCTTTGCACAGGTCCAGGTAGGTGATATCAGTTGCTCTTCCCTTATCCCACAACACTGTAATCAGGCTGTCAGGGACACTTTCAGAAGCCATAGATTAGTACATTGAAACATTATGGAGATCAGCTAGGCTTTGTAGAGCTAGAGAAAAATACCAATGCCTCTCAAATTCTGAGGCCTAGCCCATGGACTTTATTTATAAAAGTAAGGGCGTGCTGGTCATATTGCTGCAGTATTCATAAATGTCTTGCACAAAAGGGATTGCAGATTTCTTAACTGTTTGCAAGTTTAAAGTATAAGGGTACCTTATAGGACCAAACACAGTCTTGGGTGCAATCCCTTAATCACTACTATTGAAACATTACAACTGCTGATGTAGAAAAGGTGAGGAAATATGATGCAGATGAAGCATTGTCTGAAGACAATTGTATTGTTTCTCAAATAAGTTAATGTGCATTTTTCAGCAGCTGCAGAGGTGTGTGACTTTCTGAATTTATTATGTGTATTTAATATTTTCAATACTGATGCAGTTTCTATTAAAGTTTTAATTTATTGTATAAAACTTTTCTGTGGTAACTTCTCACAGAGGTCTAGTGATTTTTGTCAGCACTAGTACATTTTGAGAGCTTTGTACAGAATTGGTTGCTTTTTCTGTTAGAGGATTTTAACTTGGAAATACTTGGGCAATCCCCTCTGAACATTTTGTCTTACAATGTTTGCTAGAGTGAAAACCTTCTCCATTTTCCCCAGTAGCTACCAAGAATGCATAAAAGCTTAAGCTTAGGTAAATGTCATTGCAAGACTGTTATTGCATTTGTTTAGATAAACATTGGTATTGAGCTATTAGTTCATTGTGGCCTGCTCTTCCTCCAGCTTATATCTTTAAAAAAGGAGTATCTGCAGCTACACTGGATGTAAGCAAGTTGTTTCCAGAGAGATCTTTTAGCCATATGCAAACTGTGAGGAAAAAGCTGTATGCAGGCTTACAGTTTTGAAAGGTTTACAACTTGGTTATGGGTCCAGTCATCTTCATGACCCCTTGAGCCCTTATTCCTAAGAACTTTTTATGGCCCCAGATAGCATTTCTACCACCGCTAAACACTGTTCAGAAAGTTCTTTGTTGGAACATAATCATAATGAGGGAATTGTATTTCGGGGGTTTGAGTCTCAAAAGCCACGCAAACTTTAAAACAATTCATCTTGCAGCAGAAGGCTACCCTATTCTTTTATGAGTGTCTGAAAGGACAAGTAGAATGTAAAAATCTGTTTTCAGTGCATTAGTGTGATAGGAATTGTGATTAAACTGGACCATAAGTGCCATAATAGTGATATGAAATTCCAGCAATTGGATGATGAAGGTGCAGTTTATTTTTATTGTTTGTTATGAGACAGGTCTGTACTGTTACTGCTATCGATTTTGGGTTTTGTTTATCATAGGTCTTTTAAAGATTGTGCAGCATGCTAAGTGAGGAGTTCTTAATTTGTAGAAAACCAAGTGATTAAATAAATATCTTTCATTTAAAACATAAGTACTGATTTGTATTTTGCTTATGTTAACTTACAATATTTGGCGCAACTGGAAGTTTACCTCTGTCGTGGTTTAACCCAGCTAAAACAACCACACAGCCATTCACTCGCTTCCCCCACAGTGGGATGGTGGAGAGAATCGAAAAGAAAAAAAAAAAGGTAAAACTTGTGGGTTGATATAAAGACAGTTTAATAGGACAGAAAAGACAGACAATAATAATAATGATAAAAGAATATACAAAAAAGTGATGCACAGCACAGTTGCTCACCACCTGAAGCCAATACTCCGTTCTTGAGCCAAACTGCCTCCTGGCCCACCCCCCAGTTACAGACAAAACATGATGTCATATGGTGTGGAATATCCCTTTGGCCGGTTTGGGTCAGCTCTCCTGGCTGTGTCCCCTCCCAGCTTCTTAGTCGCCCCCCACCTTCTCGTTGGCAGGGCAGTATGAGAAGCTGAAAAGTCCTTGACTGCTTGGCAACAACTAAAAACATCAGCGTGTTATCAACATCATTATCATCCTAAATCCAAAACACAACACTGTACCAGCTACTAGAAAGAAAATTAACTCCATCCTTGCTGAAACCAGGACAACCTCAAAAATAATTTAGGAACTCTTTGGTATTGCATACGTGCAGTTCCAAGCCTATTACGTAATAAAAGTACTCCAGTAATTTTATGTGTATAAGAATAAAATTAGTGTTAGGTACCTTTAAAAAAATAACCACACTGAGACCAGCTAGCTATATGAGGAAATTCACTGAAAATGCTAAATGTGATGTTCAGTACTCTTTGCTGAGTTATTTTCTTTCTCTTTTTCACTGCTGCAGCCTCCAGACCTTCTGGCTTGATGGGAATTTCCTCACATCCTTACCAGAAGAACTGGGAAGTCTGCAACAGCTCAGCTGTCTTGGGCTTTCCTTTAATAACTTCTGTGAACTGCCAGCAATTTGTGAGAAGCTCATCATTTTAGAGAAACTAGCCCTGGCAGGGAACTTGCTAGAGACCCTTGACCTTGCAGTGCTGAACCGTATGAGTCATATCAAAAGTGTGGACCTGAGGTAAGGGGGAGAAATTTGCATACATGTATAAACCAGATTGCTACTTTCCATTTACAGCAGAGGAGCTGCGTAACTTCTAGTACATTTTGCAGTAAACTAGGTGTAATTTTTTTATTCTTACTGATTCTTTAGCTTTTAGGGCGTTCTGTTTCTGAGGGTGTGCAGAATTCACTTAGAGAAGCAAGGTTAACAGCAATGCCTGAAGCCACTGAATGTGATTCAGCCCTCTAGTTTCCTCTTTTGATATGTTGTTACCATGAGCTTCAGTAGCCTTTGATTTCTCCTACCCTTTTTTGCCTTCCTCCCCTTCCCCAATGTGATCCTGATTCTCCAGACTGCCAACTGCAGAGCTCTCAGAAAGGGACAAAGAACTTTTTGTCTGTGGCAAGACAGCCTGGTATCTGGTCTCTGCATTAGTTTCCTGTGTCAGTGCAAAGTAGCTGTCCCTTAGCCTGGCTTCTGATTCCTAGACTGGCATTCAGAATCTTTTAAACATTGGGGAATGAGTAAGATGGTTTCACGTAGCAATATGGACAGAGGAAATGTTTTTCTTTGTATTCACTGCCTAAAATCCACCATTGCTTCTCATGCATTTCACTGTGCTCACCTTTGGCATTGGACTGCACCAGAACTCTTCCTTTCTTCTTCTTTCTTCTCTCTCTTACTGATGTCCAGTGTTCAGTGTCCTATTTTCTGACTTTGTAACTCTTATCTCTGAGTGTTTAGGCTGAACAACCTGAAGAGAGCAGCAGCTGATGCTCTGGAAGTGAACAAATCTGTGACTTACATGGATTTACGAGACAATCAGATGACAGATCTGGATCTGAGCTGCTTGGGCAGCCTGGAACAGCTGCACTGCGAGCGGAATAAGCTGAAAGAGTTGACGCTGAGTGGCTTCTCCCTTCGGGCCCTCTATGCCAACAGCAACTGTATGTCTCTCTGCCTTCTTCACCTGTCTTCTTCCTTCAAGCCCTGGGAACAAACGAAAACAGCCCTTTGCCCTCACCCACACAAAAAAATACTTACGCTGATGTTACAGCAGTGAGACCGTACGTGATGGGTGTTCTGGGGTCAGTTCCTAGGGATTGCATATGCATATATGTGCGCAGGCTGTGTAACGGGGAGGTTGTGGTGTTGAGGTACTATACAAGGAATTTGTCTTCCAGTGAGATCTGTTTGGGAGCCCACAAATAAAAGTGCAGTCCTCCCTTGTTCTCGTGCCCCACGTGGCAGATGGAGAAACAGGATAGTGAGAAGCTGTAGTGCCATATGGCAGATGTATGAAGCGTGAGCTCTGTCTTGGGAAGGATGAGTAGAGACCTTGAGTATCAATAAAGTAAGACTATGAGTCTGTCTGCTTCTTTATGCTGTTTTCCCTCTGAAGCTCTGCAATCATAATTATTTGCTTTACTTCATTAGGTCTGACAGCTGTCAGTATTTATCCGGTTCCTGGTCAACTGACGTGTCTAGAACTCTCTCAGTAAGTGACTATACACCACAGAATATAAAGCAAGTATCTGGACACCTTTGCTGTTTTCTGCAGCAATTTCCTGGAGCTTTTAAGCTTTTGGAAGAATTGAGAGCAATTGAGGGAAGGCACTCCATCTTCACAATAGAACTGGGAAAGTCCAGCACTGACGAATGATGAAGGTTTCCCAGACCAGAAGCCCCTCTGAATCAGTATGACCTGTCTAGGTCACTGGCTGTCCTTCAGATGTAGGCTGTAATCAGCAAAAAAAAGCCAAGCAGGGACCACTGAACTTGTGGCAGCGTACTGGGCTGAATGGTGGGAATCTGTGGAGCAAACATTTAGAGTAGCTGCCAGTGATCTCCGCTGTTGAGCTTCATTGCCTGCATCTGCCCTTGGAGCAGCATTGTGAGACCTCTAAGACAGCATGCCCAGAGAACCTAATCACCTTTTGCTTCAGTTCTGGGTTGATAGTAGGATAGCACAGGGTGACCAGTTCTGCTGATGTCAGTGCTGTAAAATAAGCTGATCATCAGAGTCTTGCATCAGTACTACCAATCATGCACGAGCTCAGTTTGCATTACACAGCTAACCATGAGATAAATTCCACGTGACTAGCTGGGATACTGTTGTTCATTTTCTGCCTACAGTTTTTGGTTTGGTTGTCACTGATGTCATGCAGCATTCAAATGGTATGTTCCATATGGAGTGCTGGTGTCTAGCTTTTCCCCCTTGCTTTTCTCAGCAATCAACTGCAGTGTGTCCCAGACTGGGCCTGTGAAGCAAAGAAACTGGAAGTTTTGGATGTGAGCTACAACCTCCTTATGGAGCTTCCATCAAGGTCAGCAAACCACCTTCTTGTACAGAGCTGAACTTTCTTCTGTGGTGAGCTGACTGGGGAGAGAGAAGCAGTGCTATTCCAGTTGCTTTATTTCTTGTTGTGCAGAGATACAATCCACTTACTTTGTGCAGCATCAGAAAACTCTGTATTCAAATGTTGGAAAGAACTGACTTCCAAATCAACTTCTTGAGTAACAGGGACCAGATAATTTCATCCTATTCTTCTGGCTTCTACTGCAGCTGTTTGCACCTGAAGTAAAACATGCTGCTATGATTTATTTGTGTTACCATAGTGTCTGAACATGTCATAGGTGAGGCCCTAATATACACTTTGTTATCCAAAACCAGAATCGTATCAAAGTGGTGCCCAACAGCGTTGAGTAGAAATACCCAAGCCAGCTCTGGATGAGTCAGCTTGATAAGGAAATTGGTGTGTCTGAATTTGAATGGCTTTTTCTCCCCAGTGTCATTAGCTTTGAGAAGCCACAGCATGCAGAAAGAAACTGAATTAATTGACCCGCATGGAGCAGTGCACTAATGCAGCTTTAGCATTTCATGCTTCAAAGCTGTTCTGTACAGGGCTCTTGGAATATAGTCCCAAGTTATCACCTCACCCAGATGGGCAGGGTGGTTCTAGGGAATGTCCAGATGTGTTCAGATATCCTTTCTCAAAATTCCTGCAAGCAATTCTCTGCAGTTCATGGGGATAGAGGCCTTTCCCTTCAATAAACACTCAGTTCTGGAGAATGTGACAACAGCCTCAGAAGTAATACAGGAGTGCTAAGCAGCTCTGAATTGAAGTTGGCACAGGGGAAGTGCTTTCTTCTACCTACAAGTGAAAACAGGTATTTAAATCCATCCTTTGTGACTTCTTTTTTGTCTGCCTGAGAGAATGCTAGGCACATGCACACAGACAGACTCATATCACAAGTTACTGATCTGCAGTAGCTTAGAGGGAAACGTAGATACACTTTCAAGCGTTCAGAGTGACCGAGGCACCTTACCACGTGTGTTTTTCTACTTTGTCATTGTTTACATTTTACAGATCAGTGTATTTTAATTTTTCTCTGCTGTACAGTCAAATTATAACAGATTAAATACTACCTTTTCCCACTCTGTGGACGTGAAGAGGAGTGAACCAAGCTGATACAGAAAAACCTGTGTCTTTCTAGGATCCTCAGCAGCTTGAGCCTTCGGAAGTTGATGGTGGGGCACAATCGTCTGCAGAGCCTTCCACCTCTTCTAGAACACATTCCACTGGAGGTGCTGGACCTTCAGCACAACCTGTTGACTAAACTCCCAGAGATGCTATTTGTCAAGGCTCTGAAGTGAGTGACAGTAGTGAGCATCTTTTGTCTGCATTAACCTTTGGAGTTGTCAAGGCCGATAGTGGCATCTGTGTGACTGTCCTTGCAAGGTTCCATTTGCATAAGAGATAATGAGGTGTGTGCTTTATGAGGAGGTAATTCAGGTGCCACGAGGGAAGTCATCGAGCTGATTTGAGGGAATCGGTCCGTGTTGCTGTTTAATTACAGGAAAACACAGGCTTACCTAACCCAGCAGCCAACCAAAGAATTAGCTTCAGTTGCAACTGTTTCTAAGATGATGTTACTGCCTGAAGAGCTTTGTCTTTAAAAGTAATGTGTAAATTCAGGTGCAAAGGAAAGAAGCTATACAGATTTTCAGGTATTACAGCAGAAAATAACCTGAAGCAGCGGGTCATTGGAGAATAGTGAGAGTACCCTTACAAATGAACAACCCTTCATAACTGTCTATTCAGACATGAATCAACCCTTCTTTTAAAGACTCTGAGTAACAGTTTATGTAGTCTGCATCTACCAGACTTTATGTAGTCTGCATCACCCCCTCCACAGGCTCTTCAGTACTCACTGTATGCTGTAAAATGCTGTGTGTATCCACAGTGCTATATACCTAATAAGTCATTAGTAGACTCATAAATCTTAACATCGCTAGGGATGTTACACTGTGTTGTCTGGCCTTCTGTCTAATGCTGTTGTTCTCTCCACACTGGCATTTGTATAGCTCCTTTTCCTGCTGTTAATGGAGTGGTTTAGATGAAGTGAAGTCTGATTTTTGCACTTTTGCTATGGTTAGCCTCAGGTACCTGAACGCATCTGCAAACAGCCTGGAGTCCTTGCCCTCTGCATGTACAGGGGAGGAGAGTCTGAGCATGCTGCAGCTGCTTTACTTGACCAATAATAACCTCACAGATCAATGCATCCCTGTCTTGGTGGGACACCCGAGCCTACGGATCCTGCATCTGGCAAACAATAACCTACAGACTTTCCCCGCAAGGTAAGTAAGTAATGCTGGTGGGTGAGATAGCACTCACCAGGAAGATGTTGCCTGCCTTACTGCAATTGTACGTGAATTGGTGTCAAAGCAAGGTGCTCTCCCTCTGGCTTGATGACAGAAGCCTGCCATTCCTACACACACACACTGAGGAGTAGCATGTTAAGGGGGATTGGCACAGTACTGTTGGCTGCAGTGGTTCCTCTCCTAGTTGTGGTGGATGTACGCATGGGGATAGGGGCAGTATTTCTTTACAGCTTCAATGGTCCTGGCATGCAGCTTGCTGTGCTGCATTTTTTCACTTTTCAGTCTTGCCAGAAGACGCTCAGTCAGACTTGTCTGAGCTCCTGCCCAATGTGTGTCATATAATTTCATCCATTAATTCATGCACCAGGCTTATGATTTGGAGTTGAAATAGAGATAAATCTAACTCAGTGTAGCTGGAGACTCCTGTGTGTTCCTAATAAGTTGTTCCGGAGGAGGGCCATGGAAATGGTCAGGTGGCTGGAACGCCTGTCCCATGAGGAAAGGCTGAGAGAGTTGGGGTGGTTCAGCCTAGAGAAGAGAAGACTCCGGAAAGACCTTTTTGCAGACTTTCAGTATATAAAGGGGGCTTACAAGAAAGGCACAGAGAGACTTTTTACCAAGGTCTGTAGTGACAGGACAAGGGGCAATGGTTTTAAACTGAAAGAGGGTAGATATACATTGGACATAAGGAAGAAGTGCTTTACGATGAGGGTGGTGAGGCACTGGAACAAGTTGCCCAGAGACGTTGTGGATGCCCCATCCCTGGAAACGTTCACGGTCTTGTTGGATGGGGCTTTGAGCAACCTGATCTAATGAAAGATGGCCTGGCCCAAGGCAGGGAGGTTGATGATATTTAAAGGTCCCTTCCAACCCAAACCATGTGATTCTGTGATTTTCCAAGCATAGCTTAAGAAAACTTCAGCTGTCTATGCATAATAATAAATATATTTGGCCTTTATAGTTTCTTAGTATGTGAGGAGGGTTCCTCTGAACCCTTTCTGAAATCTCAATGCTTTTGTGGCTATGTAGACAGCAGAACTTGGACACTGCTGTACTGAGAATCATAAGCAGATAATGTTGGTTGCAACCATCTACTTGAGTCCCCTTCTGGTGACACCTTTAAACACTGTTCTGAGTACCTGTCCATCTGACTCAAGCCTTTTTCAGAGCAATGTCTCTGAGGATTGTTTCCTCTCTAATTGTAACTTGTACAAGTTCCTATGCACATAACGTTACCTAGCTAATTTAAATCACGTGCTCTTAAGGTAAGTTCCACCATTTTTTTTTATTTGCAAATTTTACTTGGTATAATTTGGTGAGTGTGTATATGTTTTTCTTACTAATCACTGATCTATTGTCTGTCATCAAAAGTGCATCCACATAGAACCCTACTAGAAGGACTTACACTGAATTCTTAATTCATTATTACTTTTCAGTATACTCTGTAATCGAGTTTTGGGGTATCAAATATATTTTCTTTAGAATGGAGAGCTAGTGCTATACTGGTAGACTTCTGTGTCAGCTTAATTTGTAGTCTCATAAAACCCAGAAAATTCTGTTACATCAGCACAAAAATCTAAGGGGTTTTTTTATTATTTTTTAATTATGTCAGCACAATTAATTCAGTATTGATTACATCTGTGCAAGCTTTGCCATGATTCTTCCTGGTATCGGTCAGGCTAAAAAAACACTTTCATGTAAATCTTTTTACTCCTACAAAGTACACTCACACAGCTTAGCTTTTTTTTGGTCAATTTTAAAATTAAGACACTACAATCTTCTGCATTAGTGCTTTAGAAGTCAGGGGTGAAGGGATCTCTCTGTTGGATAAATCCAAGCTAAGCTTGGGGACCCTGAGCTCGTAGTAGAGCATCTCTTCGGACTCTTGGTTGCCTATCAGTAAATTAGAAATGTAGCTCAAAGGACAGTGTCTGTGGATACCTTATCTGCAGATTCAGAAAGCGACAAGTTCTTGCCTATAAGATAGTATTCTTTTGTTTCCCTTTCAGCAAACTCAGTAAGCTGGAGCACCTGGAAGAGCTGAATCTGAGTGGCAACAAACTGAAAACAATTCCCACAACAGTGGCAAACTGCAAGCTACTTCACACACTTATTGCACACTCTAATGAAATCAGCATCTTTCCAGAGATTCTGCATTTGCCCCGTATTCAGGTATTCTTATGGAGAAGGTAAAGAGGTACCAGGGGAAAGTTTGGGTTGGAGAATGAAGAGTATCTGCTAGGAGAGGAACTGGGGGTCCCAGCATTTTGCTTGATCAACCTGAGAAGAGAGCACAGAATATGCATTTTAGATCTGTCACCTTTCAGAGTTGATCAAAGATGGCTCATCTTTCATTTATCTTTACCATCCGTCTCTGACTTGGTGTATTTCTGGTTTACCATTTGAGACAGTAGGGAGTGTTATATAGCTAGGCAGGTTTGTATATATAGGCCTCTGTTATCTTTAGTGTGACCTATTCTTTCAGTATTGGAGTCTTGGCTATTGGAGGTTTTAAGTATTTGCTGCTTATAAATTATCCTTCTACTAATAGGTCAGACCCGTTTTCATGACCTGTTTGTGGGTTACAATCAGTAGCGGGGTCATGTGATGTTTGAAAGGAGCACTGGAGGAATTGATCACATGAGAGAACAAAGAATGTTTTCTTTGTCATTGTGGTGTTTTTGATACTGCAGTTTGTGGACTTGAGCTGCAATGACTTAACTGAAATCCTAATCCCTGAGGCGCTGCCAGGTGCCTTGCAAGAGTTGGACCTGAGCGGAAACACAAACCTGGTGCTAGAACACAAGACACTGGACATCTTCAGGTGAGCCATGGAGATGCCAACCCAGTAGTGACCTGCACAGGGAAGGGTAACCCTTCCCAGGAGGGGAAATGGGATAGTAAAGTGTGTACCACAGCACTGCATAATGGTATAATGTTCCCTGCCTGAGGCAACTGAAGCTTTCTATCTTGTAGGAAGGGAAAAGTCTGGGTCCAAATCATTAGAGCAAGCAAACAATTTCTCAGGTGGTATGAGGTTCTCCCAGCTGTCTCTGACATAAGCAACCAGACATGTCCAGAAGGCCAAGACCTTAATCTCCTCTCCTTGGTGCACTTCTTTCCACAGTCTGCTGTCTAAAACACTAGACCGGACAAGGTCCTTTGGCCACAAGCTGTTCGGTGGGGTCTAGCAGAGAATAACTTCCGTTCTTCTCTCTCTGTAGTCACATTACCACACTGAAGATTGATGCTAAGCCCTCCCTCACGGCAGACTCAGCACTCACTTCTACCTTCTGGAGCCATGGAGTAGCTGAGATGGCAGGCCAAAGAAATAAGTGAGTATTGTGGTCTGCTGGATGCTGACACTTTGTCTTCTCAGGGTGCTAGGTGGAGTGCACTGCTAAGCACCCAAGCAGACTTGTTTTGCTCAAAAGCTCATCAATCCCTCTGTCTCTCCTGGCTCTCTTGCTAAGTCTTGGTAGCTCAGGCCTCCACATTGCCTTTTCCCTCAGTTTTCGTGCTTATCCTGGGATGCTTGGACTTTGCTTCCTACCCTAGCAGAGATGCTTTTTCTTTCGCTTGCCAGCTGTGCCCATTACCCTCTCCTGAGTGTGGTCAAGGAGGGTTTGGGAGTTGCAATAATAAACTGCATCTGTACATGTCATGAGGCAGTGAATGTAGGGACAGTGGCTTTGCTGCCCTGTAAGAACAGCACTCACGGCGAGATGCCTGATGGCTGTGGTTTTGGGGACCATGTAATCTTTTGTGACATACTAACTTTGCTTGTATGCTTTTCTAACAGGCTGTGTGTGTCATCCCTGGCACTGGGGAGCTTTGCAGAGGGGGTGGAGGCTGTGTATGGCATGTTTGATGGTGACAAGAACGAGGAGCTGCCACGATTGCTGCAGTGCACCATGGCCGATGTGCTCCTGGAGGAGGTACAGCAGTCAGACACCATGTTCATGTCCAACACCTTCTTGGTCTCCCACAGGTAGGACAGTGAGCAAGCTGGTCCTGGTGGGACCTGCATAGGTATATCACTTAATGTGTTAGGTGGGGTGAGGCAGCCCTCCAGAATGCCTGTCACTGGAGTCTGGAGCCTTCCTACACCTTCTCCTCCAACAGGAAGCTGGGCATGGCTGGGCAGAAGCTGGGTTCTTCTGCTGTCCTTTGCTATATTCGTCATGATGTGGCTGATCCAACCAGCAACTTTTCTCTGACGGTGGCCAATGTGGGGACGTGCCAAGCCATTCTGTGCCGAAGCGGAAAACCACTGCCTCTCTCCAAAGTCTTTAGCCTTGAACAATGTTCAGAAGAAGCCAAGAGAGTCAAGGAGCAAAAAGCCATTATAACAGAGGTTGGTTTGGACCCTCTTCACTTGAGCTTCCACCCTCCCATAAACGCTTGGTATAAATACACGAGCTCTGCTGCCTGCACAATACTACAGGGGAGAGGATGGCATGAAAGCATTCGAGTGACTTGTGTGTTGCTTCACGCTCTGCTTTTCTTGCTGATTAGGTATTCCAAATGACATGTTCCTAAAACACCCGTTATGGCCTGAGACCTACAGGTACAGAATGCCCCTTAAGGATGGCTTGTGGAGAGAGGGAGGAAAGAAAAGAGGTGTGGAGCTAAAGGAGGGGAGGGCCATAATACTGTGCATGACTTGGGTGAGTCTGGAGAGGAGCCACTAAAGAACAGAGCTGGGCCTGGGAAGTCATCTTGTCTCGAAACCCACAAAATATCTTTGGTGTTTCTTGAAAAGTATGACTCAAGTTAGCTCTCTTTGGATTTCTTCCATGTTTTACTCGGTGAAGGTGCAGGTTTAGTGGCCCTTGAGACATGCAGAACACGGATATAAAGTACATTACAGGTAAAAATTTTCACACAAAAAAAATGTTCATTGCTTTTATGTGTAAGTATTAAAATGATTTCTGGAGAACCCTCTAAAGGTTAACTTTCTAAAAACTTGGAAATAACAGGGAAGTTCCAAAGGACTGGAAAATGTCATTGGTGAAGCTCTGAGAAATCTGTGTCAGTTTTATGCTCAGTGGGTCTTGTAAAAAGTATCAGGTTGTTTGATAAAAGTGTTTCTGACAGGGATAATCTGTTAATGTGTTATAGCTCTGAAAGGTGCTATATTCTATAGCACTCTGACTAATAACTGTGGAATCAATGTAGCACGTTAAATGGTTTAAAAACTGGCTGATGAATGGATTCTGAAAAATAAAAGTGAAACCATTGTGTAAGGAGACTTCCCTGCATGTGTCCTCTGCTGGTTTTTAATACTTAGCAGCAGCAACATTTAACACCCAGAGGATACAGAAATTAAGAACACTGAAATTAAATTCAAAACTCTGGGGTAGCTGTGTACTCTGTATGCACTGACTTGGAAAAGGGACTGAGGGCTGTAGGCGATCTATCCAGGAGACTAGCATCAGGCTGGCCAGGGGACTATCTAGCAGGAAGAACAGGAAAGAGGTAATACCTGCAGGTTACAGCAGTAGTGTGAGATACCTACTTGTTCTTTTCTTCCTCAGGATTTAGTGTCCACACTTCAGAATGCAGTTATATGTTAATAAAGAGGGAAATAGTTCAGAAAATACACAAAAGTTATTTAAATGTCTGGATGATCTGCCTTGCAATGAGAAAGTAAAAGTCACTGTCTTGCTCATACTGAAAAAATAAGTTTTATGTAAGACTCATGAGTGAGATTCTCTGATTAATGTGCTGCAGGTAGTCTACTGCACATTTCAGAATAGTTTGCTACAATTCTTCAGAATGTGACAAAGTCTCGTGGGATAAAAGTGTGTTATTGCCAGCATGGATGATGGGTGATTACTGTACCTGGTGATCAGGTACAGTGAATGCCTGTGCTGTGGTACCTGGACCTAGGTCCCTTTCTCTTATACTGTAGCTGTGCACTGGCATTTCTCAAAGCTCCAAGTCAGTATATGGGCAAGGGAAAGCTTGCTCTTCGAATGATCCAATAGCAGATCTAATGGTACTGCCTCGTTTCTCTTGTCTGCAGGACAATAAGGTCAATGGTGTGACTTGCTGTACTCGGATGCTGGGCTGCACATACTTGCATCCTTGGATCCTGCCCAAACCACACGTCAATTCCATTCCACTGACTGTACAAGATGAGCTGCTACTTCTAGGGAACAAAGCTCTCTGGGAACACCTTTCTTATACAGAGGCTGTCTCAGCCGTGCACCGCCTACATGACCCGCTAGCTGCTGCGAAGAAACTCTGCACTTTAGCCCAAAGCTATGGTTGCCAAGACAATGTAGGTGCAATGGTGGTGTGTCTGAACATCAGTGAGGACAGCTGCACGTGTGAGATGCATGGCCTCACTCTGCCAGGTCCTGGGGGATTTAGTTCCACCACCACAAAGCCAGCAACACCTTCATCTAGCAGTGGAATTGCTTCAGAGTTCAGCAGTGAACTGTCTGCTTCTGAGGTTAGCAGTGAGGTAGGCTCTACTGCTTCAGATGAACACAGTGCTGTTGGTCTTGATGGCAGTTTGCTACCACGACAAGAGCGACGTTGCAGCCTACATCCTGTGCCCCCCTCAAGCATCTTTCAGCGCCAACCTTCCAGTGCTACCTTCTCTAGCAACCAGTCTGACAATGGTCTGGATAGCGATGATGAGCAGCCTGTGGAAGGTGTGATGACAAATGGCAGTAAAGTGGAGGTAGAGGTGGACATCCACTGCTGTAAAGGAAAGGGCATGGAGTTTGAACCTCCTGCTGCAGAGTACAGCTCCTCTGCTCCAGAGCCAGAGGATGACTCTGGACTTGTCCTCATCATTCGGAGACAGAACAGTGTAAACTGCAACACTGTACAGAGAGGGGTCAAGGAAAAGTGTGAACTGCAAAAATCTCTTTCCACATGCTGTCTCTATGGAAAGAAGCTTTCCAATGGCTCCATAGTGCCCTTGGAGGAGAGCCTCAACCTCATTGAAGTAGCCACAGAGGCACCCAAGAAGAAGACAGGCTATTTTGCTGCTCCATCCCAGATGGAGCCAGAGGATCAATTTGTGGTGCCACCTGATCTGGAGGAGGAAGTGAAGGAACAAATGAAGCAGCACCAGGAGAATGGAGCAGATCAGGAAAAGAAAGAGGAACATGCAGTGGCTCTGCCAGAGGAGTTTGACACAGCTTTGTAACCCTATAAGTACTGCTCCCACATTGTCTTTCCCAGGAAGCTCTGTCCCATAAGGGTTGTCTTGCCCTCCAAGGGGAGCTGGGATCTGCAAGGAGTACAGGCATCTGCTGCTTCCTTAATGGAGTCGAGGAAGAATTGCGAGTGCTAAGGTCTGGGCTGTCCACTTTTAACTGTAGAGTCTCAGTTGTTCTATGAGCACTCAGACCAGCAGCTGAGCTCTGTGTTAGGAATTGTCTGGAAATTGTGCAAGCACTAGGAAGAAGGCAGGTGTTCCAACACCGGCCTGTAACTCCTTGAACCCTGAGGTTCTGCCAGCTCTGCAGGCAAGGGGCTGACATATGTGTGTGTGCGGTGAGGAAGCTGCTGAGGGGGCAATGTTCAGTGTTTGGAGTCCCGTGAATATTTCTGATGCAGCCCTCCCCTTCCCCTCCCTCCCCCCAGCACCTGACTTTGTTATTCCTTGAAAGAATACAGCCAGTTGCAATGAAGACGACCCAAGAATGGTTTCCTACATTAATTGCAAGCACTTTTATTGATTGCACTTAAGCTCCCCTTCAGCCCAGCACTTTATTATTTAGCATTAGGGGAGGGAGCACTCTTCAAAGAGTGCGGTGGGGGCTTTTCCCAATGGATATTGTTAGGGCAGTGGAGGGCTCAAGGCACCAGTGTTCTGATGAGCAGTGGCGCAGGATAGAGTGAGGGTTATGATGGGATCAGCCTATGCAGGATGAGAAAATACACAGCTGATTGATAAGCAGGTGCCTACTGATGCATTTGACATGGAGCACAGGATAGATCAGCTCTGGAGTGGTCGATTAAGGTAATGTGTAGAGCTAGTGCTTCTAGCTGCAGAGCACAGACCCAGCTCAACAGCAGCTTGGCCACCTCCATAACGGATGCTTCACAGTAGAGGCTTCCTGTATCCAGAAGACATGGGATGAAACCCAGAGCTCACGCTTGTTTCAGTGAGGTTCTCAGCCTAAGAGGAAACCAAGTTGTAAACAGTGGTATGCCACTCTAAGGCTAGTGAGCAGTGAGGCTGCCCTTCATATGCTGGGGAAGTGTTCAGTGCTCTGTTCCCCCAACATAAACCTCTGCACTGTCACCTATAGCATCTTTGCTTGCCTTTGAAAACAGGAGTCGTATTCCAAATCCACAGCAACCTGCATTTCATGGTACATGCCCAATTTGGCCACAAACAAGGTGAAAGCATACTTGTTTCTGCTTAGCTTTCAATGCAAAAGGAAGAAATAGAACTTTTCACCTTAATAACATCTTTATCAGCGCTGGAAAAGATGTTTAAAACAGTCCCACTAATGGTGAATTGGCCAGTCTGCACTCAGCAGGTGCATTGTGTTTCCGTTAGGATTTTTGGTGCAGGGTGTAAGTTGGCTGCCTACGTTGTCATCTTGTGTAAGCGTTGTGAAAAGACCGCTGCCCCTGTAGTGTGCAGATCTGGCTTCCTTAGCTGGCAGAGAGCTGGACAGCAGCTGCCCCTCAGTCATGTCAGTGGTGCAATAATCCTGACTGTAATGTGGGCTAGTGCCTTTTCTTCTTTATTAATTATATTTATGAAGAAGACTTGAAAGTTTCTTCTCAAGAGCTCTGAGGGGCTTGAGTTGTATATTTTTGGATCAAATTCAGGCCTTGCTCAGAAGGAAATACTGTGCAGACTACTTGTGGGATTCTGTCAATACAGATCTTTTGACAAAATCTAATGGAGTTTTACTGAGATTTCAAAGCACCTTGAATTTCTTCTCACTAGGAAAAAATGTATTTTTACCATGCATGAGAGTGCAACATTTTACGATTATACCTTGTGCTAGTTACAATGTAATCATGAAAGAACTCAACTTTTTGAAAAGTTTAAAATCTCATAAATTTTGGCTGTTTAAATGCCTGTTTCATTTGGAAATTGAGAGAAGGCTAACTCTTAGAATCATAGAAAGCAGCACTTGAATCCCTTAGGCAGGGATTTCTGAAACAGCAGAAAAGATTCGAAAACTAAACCTCAAAACCTCTTTCCTGTTCTCTTCATATAAGTATGCAGAAGAGGCTCATCCCAATGTATTTGACTGTAACTTTTAATTCTGTCACTGGTGATAATTCTACCAAATATCTGTGCCCAGCCCAACACTTCCTGATACCTGACAGGGCTGCAAAGCAGCCTCTGTTCAGTACCGACGTGATGCAGAAATACACTCTTCTTTCTGAATACGACTGTGACAAACCTTGCACTGTAGGAGAGGGGCAGATGTTAATGCAAATCAGGTCTCTGTTTCTTGCACTGATCTGGAAAATCCGGTGTGTCCTTGCCAGTCTGAACCAGCAGCATTGCATGGAGAGTTGGCGTTGCCACAGGGAGGTAGTTGTGAACAGCTCTACCTAGCTCAGTGGGAAAGGACTAAGTAAAATAAAGCTCTGCAGTGGAGCATGCAGATTTCTGAGCTGCTCCTCTTCATTGTAGTGGCAGAATGGAATGCAAGGAATTCCTGCTTAGCCTTTTTCTCCAGTGCTGTTTCTGGTTTTGAAGCAGAAAGAGAGTTTGATACAGCCAGCTCCTATTTTCTGTGGCTGTGGACTGTCATGGCAGAACATGGCTTGTTCTCTTACACAAGGTAGAGTCCACAGCTTTCTCTGCTTAAGCTCATACTATGAACTATTTGTCTTACTCTGGGTAGTGCAGCCTGAGTGCTTCCCTCCACCACCACCTTTTGTTTTCCTGCCTCCCTAGAGGCAGCAAGCTTCTCCTTTGTCTTCCTCACCTTACTTATTACCACCACCTTAGATTTCAGGCTCCCTAGGAGCATTGCTGTAGGTGGAACAAGTATGAATGAGCAAGTCTAGTGAAGGACTCATAGAAAATGTTTTCCCAGTTCTCCTTCTGTTCTCCTCCAATCTCTTCCCTGATTTTTGTATGTGGTTCTTGCACAGATACATCATCTCCACAGAGCCACATCACTAAGAATGTCCCATTCATTAACAGACTTGCTATTAGAGAGAGGTTCTCAGCTTGGGGTTATCAGGCTGTCTTGTCCCTGCTGAGCAATGCCAGACCTGCCATGCTCCATGTGGCCACAATCAAGTTAGGCTGGTTGGTTTGTCCATCTCTTCAGTAATGAGCGTGCTCATCAAGAACAGGTACTCTAAAGGCACTGACCTGTCTGCCCTGTCCGGAAAGGCTACCACAAAAGGAACCCATAAAGGTTATATGCAGTGATGAGTAGTTGGGGCCCAAGTATTAAGGATAAGGGATAGCCTCCAAGTTGCTCCCAGCACCAGGGACAGGCCTGGTGGAGGCAGTGCCACAGATTAATGGGACCTGATCAGAATCCTCAAATAGGTAGGAAGGTAAAATACTGTTCCAAGGAGGAGTAAGTATTTCCCTTTCTTGGGGACAGGCTGCTGTGAGGCCTGAAATCCTTCTCCTGGTACACAGGACATTCAGCCATACCTAAGGTCCTTGGACTTAAGGAGTTTCTGTACTCTTGGATGGTGATGGCTTTCGTGTCATTTGCCAAAGGCCTTCTTTGGGCAGTAGGTTCATTTCTTTGGGTTTGTGCAATCGTCTGCTGTTCCGTTGCTGTCTGAAGACTCCAGTGTATTTTTTTCTCTTTTGTGACATTTTAAAATGTTACCTTTTTTCAACTTGACTCATATGACCCAGTGCATGTTAAAGAAATATTCCAATGCACCAACTGTTTATTAAATAATCTTTTTTCATGTTTTTTTTGTTTTAAAAAGGAGAATATTTTCTGTGTCACACTCTAGCATGTACCTATAATAATCCTCTGGTTTTATCGTCTATGGGAGTAGGTTGTCCAATGAATGCACCTTCAGCACTGTGGCCTATATTTGTATTGCTTTGGAGAGGCAAATAACATAAGATTGCTGGAAAACACTATTCCATTGATTCTTTATTCAGATGTATAGAGCAGTCCAGGAAAGAAGAAAATTTTTGCATCAACTTTTCAGCTGACTTAGCAATAAAGATTTTTACTTTCATCTAACTATATATTCCGTTACTGTGCTGGAGGGAATTTGTGCAATATCCCAGTCAAACATAGCTGTGGCTAGCAGTAGCTGTGCTGTAGGGTCTCCTTCATTGAGCTCTGTGTGCTACTTCACTCATCAGCCTTCCATACAAAAGCTACTTGTAGAACACTGTAAGGGTGGAATTCATACCATTTATTAGGCAGCTTTCTGTATCCTGCCAGAGGAATCCTGCCTGGTGAACTTGCTCTAAATAGTATCGTACAGCTTTCTAGAAGTAGCCGCAGCAAGCAGGAAATACAGAATCATTAAAAGAACTAAGACCACAGTGGACTGTCCACATAAATCCCTGTGCTGAAATGTTCAATGCACCTAGCTACTAAAAGGGAGGAGAAATCAAACAAACTCCAGAGTACCTCGTGTGTTGCTATTTAGTATTTGTTTTACTTTTGTATCTGCAGTTCCAACAATGTTCCCTGGTTTTGGTAATTGTGAGGATTTAGTCACTGGTGCCAGTGAAACTGGAGATATATCCAAGACAAAGCACATTTCTGGTATGTTTAGTTGGGGGGGGGGGCGTGTTTTGGTTTGTTTTTTAAATACAGGCAGAACTGGTCTGTGAGACCAGTTGGTGGTTCCATCTTCATATCAACAGTACATATAGTGGGGCATTGCTCTGAAGTGACACTTCATCGAGGCATGATTTTGTGATTCTAGTGCTACTTTTCTTTTCCCTGTTAAATTTCCTATAAAAGTTTTTAATAAATTTCACTTTTTTTATAAATAATACAAGGGCAGCATCTCACTTCCCCAACTTGTACGTTAAAAATGTGTTTTGAAAACAATACACTTCCTTCTTAAACCATCTGTTTGAGCTCTAAACGCTTTTGTCTCATTATCCCAACTCAGGGCATCTTTTTAAGCTAAACTGTTGTATACAAGTTATATAAAAAGACCATTTCATATACAAATGTGCCCTCTGCAGGAGAGTTTTGAAAAGGCATTGTGTCACAAATTAGGCTGAGTGTATTAATCATTTTGCAAGTTTATTTCAGGATTTTCTGATGGCTCTATAAATGCCACATTCAAACTGCCCTGTTAGTTCCAAGAGACCTACAAAAAAATCAATAATTAGCTGCCGCAACCATGGGCCTCAATCACTCAGTTTTAAGAGCTCTGTTCTCTGTGAACAGTTTCTGTAGTTCCAGCTACAGAAAGCTGTTCATCAGCAGAAGTATGTAGTAGCAGTACTTGTAGCAGGACCTCATTGGAGGAGAACAAGACACCCAACAGAGGGGAGGGAAATGCTCCCTGTGAAGCAGGCAGCTTGCTAGTCAACTACATGAGGACAGTTACTCTTTAGTGGAGAGACAGCCACCAGATGAAGACAATCCATCGGACTTTGTGTCCACTAATTCAATAATGCAAACTCAAGTTAGGAACAGCTTGACTCTACCATATTTAGAGCTATACTCTCTCAGTGTGTGTTCTGCTGCAGCATTGAGGAGGAGGAATCATTCTAAAACTCGTATAATTGTACTGGCTTCTGTTTCAGTTTGTCAACTGCTCTGTACCCCCTAACAGCTAGGCCTGCACTAAGCAGGTATGCCATGGCAGCTACGCAGCCTGAGAGGCCAGCAGCAATCTCTGCCCCATGCAGGCTGCACCTGAAGCCCTGATAGCCCTTGCTGTGATAAAGCTGCTCTCTCTCTTTGCACACTGATGAATTATAAACCCCCAGCAGAAAATGGAAGAAATAGTACAGAGCAGGCACCATACCAATTGCAGTCACTATGTCCAGAATGCATTCAAGTAGCAGCCACACTGGGAAATGCCATGGTAACTGTAGAACACCAACCAAAATAAGAACACAAGAGAAGACCAGGAGACATCCTCCCACAGCCATTGCTGCCCTTGCAATTGGCAGCTTTAGTAGGTAGAAACGCTGGTCAAGCTGCTGGGCTTTTTCTCCGTCTGCTCCACTAAAGCCACTGTAAGCCCCACCATACTGGTAGTAGTAGATGCCTCCCAGGCTGGGAAGGCCCGTGTAGCCTCCCGTCGAGCCGTAGGACACGGAGCTGCAGACCAGGATCAGCACGGCAAGTAGCGCTTCCACGATCTGGCAGCAGGCTGCAAGAGGAAGGGCAGAAGGTGGAGCTGCCGCCGGAGCGGAGGACCGCCGAGCCCGAGCAGTCTGGCGGCCAGGAAGGAACCTCTCCCCGGGACGGGGGAGGGGTGCTCGGAGGGGAAGCCGGGCTGGGCAGTCTGCTCCAGCGGGACAAAGGAAGTGGCTCCCGCGGCGGCCCCCTCCCGCCTCGCTCACCCCTGGCCGTGCGCAGGTACCGGCAGCGACGGCACTCCAGCAGCCCCGGTGCAGCGGCGCGGCTTCCCGGTGGCCCCGCTCCGGGCATGGCACTAAGGGGAGACGGCGGCGGGGATAGCAACGAGCCGCCCGGGCCCCTCACGCCCGCCCGCCCGCCGACCCCATCCTGCCCCCCCTCCGAGCCCGGTCCCGTCCGCCGCCCGGGCTCCTTACAGCCGCCTGCCCGCCCGCCCGCCGAGCCCAGTCCTGTCCCCCGCCCGGGCCCTTTACAGCCGCCTGCCTGTCCCTCCCTCACCGCCCGCCCGCCCCGGTGCGTCCCGTCCGCGGGGCGCGGGGGCTGCTCTGTTCCGCCATGGCCCGGCGTGGCCCCGCTCCTCCGGTGCTGCAGGCGGAGGGCCGGGCCGGGCCGCGGGGCGCCCGATTCGGGGCTAGTGCCAGCGCGGTGCGAGATCGCGGTGCGAGATCGCGCCGCGGGCTGGGGTGACTTCCGTCCCCTCCGCCCGGGGTTCGTCCAGCCCTGCCGGGGTCCTCCCAAGGGCGGTGAACAGCTCCGGCCGTGGCCGGGCCTTGCCCCGCCTGAGGGAGGTGTTGAGAGAGCAGGTCGCTCTCTTCGGCACCTGTTCACGGACCTGTTGTCCACGAGTGTGCCCTCTCCCTTTCCCTTCACACGGACGCTATCGCCACAACCCCTCGTGGTGACAGGGTCCTGTGGTTTCCGACCTGCCATACAACAAGTACTTGTTAGTAGCTATTGGAAACTGAGCACCGACTAATTTTCACAAGTGCCACTTTTTCCTGTGCTGTGGGTTTTGGTGAAAGTGTTCTGCATTCAGTTTGTTTGCCACCTCATGCCTCTGTAAAGCTCAGTCCTGCCCCTCCATTCCCCTCTCAAACTCACGTCCCAGTCTTTCCAGTCTCACCTCACACAGTACTGGCACCATCCCCTTTATTGTATCAGCTGCCCTTCTCTGGACAATTCCCTAACTCCCCTAAAGCCATCTCATGATGCAGTGACTAGACCGCCATGCAGCAATCAAGACACAAGTGCACCAGGGTTTTATATCAGAGAATGGCTGCCTCTGCCTTGTCCTGTGGTTCTCCTGGCAATGCATAGCATTTTGTTCCTTCTCCAGCTGCCCTGGCATACAGAGCCTGTGTCTCCAGAGGACAGTCATCGGCACCTTGAGATCTGTCCTGCAGTGCAACTGCCGGGTTCCAGTTCAGCACTCTGCAGGCCACATTCAGGTAATTTTCTCTGGATGCATTAACTTATATTTATCCATATAGAACCAAATAGACCTCTTCTGTGTCTGTTTGCTGGAGGCCACGTCAGACAATACGATGTGACCTTTTTACTGGCTGCCTCATTTCCATGTGCAATAACATCCTGCTGCCCACTGGGGTCGGCTGCCATGCTGTCCCAGGAGGCTGCTGAGCACAGCCATCACCTTCCAGCAGAGGAGGCAATGAATTGCTGGAGTGAAGGCATGTGGCCTGGATCTCATCCATGCCCAAGTATCAGCATTTCTCAGGACTGGTAAGGGCGGAGCTGATTCAGGAAAGGCTGTTTGTCATGTGGGGGGGAACAACAACAGTGGGACAATTTGGAAACACAGAGGGAAGCACAGAAAACTCCACAGCCAGAGTAAATGCTTTTATCCAAGAGTTTAACCAAACACTGGAAAAGCTTTAGCATTGCAAATAAATACTTTCGTTGCATTTAGGAAAACTTTTAGGGAAACAGGGTTACACTGTGAGGTCTCAGACACAGTGTCTAAATACATGCTCCAAGAGGTTCAAATTTGTCACTAAGATGCAGAAATACATTTTCTCCATCTGTAAGATTGGTGGCAACAGTAAGAGTGCTTCACCCTTCTGTCCTTGCAGGAGCAACAGCAACAACCCTATAGACCGATACCATAAGAAGCCTATAAACTGCAGTACTTCTGCTTCTCAGCACTGTAGGGAAACATACTCCTCAACATTTTGCCTAACTCCATGAAGGACAGGAGATCTGAAAACTCATCTTAAAATTTACTTAGTTTGAAGATAATAGAGAAGCAAAACAAAAGAACTCTTTGTTCAGCCCCCAGTTCAGATAGAGGGAACAGGAGTTGTATGCTGATGCTAAGTTAGGAAATGGAGAAACCAAAGGGAGGGCTCTGGAGATAGTGCAGATGCTCAGCAGTGAGGCTATTGCACACACCTTTTGGTGTGCACATGTTATATCACTCTCATTCATGTGCCAGAACCCAGGCCTCCTTGCTACCATACATAGGATGAGCTTAAAAGCTTTAGCAACCCTTTGCATAATTTTAGGATTAGGGGCAGTGCCATTTTCCTTAGTAGAGCTTTTAACTGCCACGAGAGGGACATGAACAGCTAAGTTGAATAATCATGAGTCACAAGAAGGGATGAAATAAGCGTTCTGTATGCAGAGTGTTGCTGCTGGTCATCCAGCAACCTGAGCTGAAACTTTCTTTGGAATTTGTGATGTGCTGGAATTACTTGTTCAAAGACCGAGCTGGGAAACACTGCTCTGTTGAATTGGTGATGCATTCAGCGTTTTACTAGAGTGTTTGCTGCTAACGAGTGAGGTACAATCTTCAAGGTATTGTAGAACTGAATCAATCTTATTCCATTTCTGTTGCTATATCGACAATTGTTTAAAAAATGCTGTGCATCACTTCACTCCTGCTCAAAGTACCACAGCTGGGCTTGGTCAGCGTTGTTTTCTGGGTTCCTATTCTCACTGCAACAAGTAGCAGTCAGCAGAAGACAGAACAGGAAGCTGAGGACACCAATATTAATCTTCACCTCTGCTTTGGCTTCTCTTTTTATTTTATTTTTATTTTTGGCTCTTCTGTTTTTGGCTGCTCCTGATGTCATTGCAGCACTAAGAAGAGGGAAGGGCCTGGCCTGGCTTGCCATGGGCCAAGAGGTCTGACCTGGTTCAGTGCCCTCCCTGAGAACTTGAAGGGTAAAGTAGAAGGAGCAAGTCATGAACTGCATCATATTTCTCCAGTGTGAGGCAGCTGGGAGCTGCAGCACAATCACTGCTGAACACCACAGCCAGATTTATTGACTGTCCCACATAAATAATCAATCACAGGAACAATGAGCGCAGCATGATGACGATGCAGCAGTGCTGCAGAAAAGAACTGGAGGTTATTGTGAATGACAAACTGAACTCAAGTCCACAATGTCATCCTGTTGCGAAAAAAACTAACATTGCTAGAGTGTATAAACAGGAATGTCACATGTAGGACACATGAAGAAATTCTTCTGCCCCCACCTTCAGTGCTGGTTAGGCCTCCAGTCTTGCACACAGTGTTTCCAGAGGTGAATGGATCAGCTGGAGGGGATCCAGAGGAAAGCAAAAGAAAGCTCTAGAAATACAACCTACGAGAAAAGATTGATCGCAGTTCTTGCATTTGACAGGACAGGTGTCTGCTAACAACTCACAAACTTGTTAATAGGGAGGTATCTTAAGTTGCAAACTTGTCAAGAGGAGGGGAATATTTTGTTCTCCCTATCTGCTCTTGGCATGGTCAGGAAGCAGTGAGCTTAGCTTGAAGCAAAAGGGATGTGATTTAGGCACATCCCCCCCCCAGAAAAAAGACAATACTTCTCCCACACACACCAGCTCCACCACTTTGTAAGGAGACAAGCAATTGTTGCTGGAGCAGATTGGTGGGGCAGATGGTGCATTTCCGTCACTGGGGCTCAAATTCAGTCATGAGAGGGGCTTCCCTGTCTGTGCTCTGCGAGAAGGAGGTGCTGGTGCTGCCCGCCCCACTCACTGCAAGCTCAATGTGTTGCCTTGCCCCACAAAGCCACCATGCCCCCTTCCATCCCATCCCCATTGGCTGGCCACTGCCTCTGTGGCTTCAAGGTCATCAAGGCAGTTGCCACAACAAAGCATGCAACAGCTTAAGTCTCTGAAGTCATAACTCAAACACAGTGTGTGCACTTACATAATGTTTACCTGGATGTAAGCAAAACGCAAGGCTGGACAAGGTGTTTCTGTTCACCGTGCCTGTACCCAGGAGCCACTAACATTCACGCTTTGTGGAGTGTTCCTCTTGGCATCTGTAACCCAGCTTGCAAGTCTTTCATTGTCGCTGTTGGGCCTGTAGCTCACCAGTGCTTCCAAATCCCCATGAACGTGGAGTGCATTCTGTGTCTCTCAGCATGCTTGCAAGGGACTTAGTGGCCAGGCTGGGCATGCAATGGCCCTCGTAGTTGCTGGACTCTTTCCCCTCCCAAGTGCTGCAATGGTCCATGGCTGGGGAGAGCAACCTGGATTGCCCAGCACAGCTGGTATCAGGTTGCAGCACTGCATTTGCAGATGCCAGTATTGTGGGAGGCCCAAAAGATGCCATGGTCACAAAAGCATTTGGTGTTTACATTCCCTAGTTTTCTTGACAGGGGGGAATTGCAGCTGTTTTCGGCCTAGCCCAGGGCCTGCAGAAGAGAGCTCAGCCAGGACCCTAGGCAGACTATCGCTGTCCCTACTGCAACATCCTGCATTCATGTGTGGTGTGAGCCATCTTGTTCCACTTTCAAAAGAAGTGCCCCCAGATGCCAGTGCTCCCCCTTCTAAAGCCCAGCTCACATAGGTGGCAAGAGTGCCCTGCAAACCACTTGCTGTACACAGGCTACTTTTCCAGAATGCGGCAACTTTAGTTAGACTGTGCAATTTGCCTGTTAATGTCTTTCAGATTTTTATTTCTGAGATCAAAATTGATCCTACGTACAGGCAGATAGATAAAATAGCTGCTGTATATTTTTGAGTCACTCAGTTACTGGCTTTGAGTCACTCCGTGTGGATTGTGCCATCTTTCTGGCTTTTAAACACAATGTTTGCACAGCTTTGTAGAACCTAGCTGAGGTTTTTTTGGAGCTGATTTTTCTGCTCTGATTATGCAAAGAGGTAACAGGTGCTATGCTCCATTTCAGGTGAATGCTGGGCAATTAAGATTGCTGAAGGCACAACCATCATCATGGTTTGATCAGACTCCTGCAGATATGTGTAGGTTTGGCACAGCAGCCCTGTCCACACCTCAAGGCAGATTTAACTCTGAATATGTGCATTTTCAGAGTGCCCACGTGACCTGGCCTGTAACAAACAAGGTTTGTCCCTTGCGTTTCAGGAAACCTGCTGCACTGTTATAAGTATGTTGTGGGAATCAATAAACAGTCACAAAATTCAGGAAAGCCAAGCAGGCTTCATGGCTCTTTGCTTATCTAAATGAGAGATTAACAATAAATTGATTTTAAAAAAAGAAAAAGGAAAAAAATCACATATTTGGTTATTAAAAGCTGATTCAACTGGAAATGCAGAGACCAAACAGGCTACATGCGTATTTGTGGATACCAGCCCTGAATTGGTTGGGGCTGCACCAATGTCAGAAAGGAGCACGCAGAAATTGCTGAAAATAAGGGCAAAATGTGGGGAGGTAACTAGTAAAGTGATTTGGTACTGACCCTGGTGGTTTTTTGTGCAGAGTACCAGTTAGGTGTCTGTCCCTGGAACAGTGCACCCTGAATGGGGGTGGAGGGCACATGGGCAACACTCTACTGGTGCATGTCCTACCTGCAGCCTGACAGAGACACAGGTTTGTCAGTGCAGTGATGCTTGAGCCTGTGTTCCACTCAAGCAGCCTTTTGTCAGTCCTGCTTTGTAACTGTGGTTGGTCCTGGAAGAGGGAACTGCTTGCTCTTGCTGGCTTGAACTCTATTCACAGAAATGGGACTCTGGACAGTCCTGGTACCAGAGCAAGGGAGTACCAGGGAGTACCTGGTACCAGAGCAAGGGAGAGCTGCTGAGACAGAGGAGCAAACTGCAGGGAGGGAGGCTAGTCAGGGCTAGTGGGGTTACGGAGGTCCTGACTGTCAAGACAGCTGCCTTGCTGGCAGAAATGCATCCTGCGGGGTATGGCCACCTCCTTCACCACACCATGTAAGGGGTGGCTTGGCCATATTTGTAGAATATGAAGTGCTGAGCTGTGTGCTCATGGTTCAGCCCTGGGAGGCTCAGTGCACCACAGGGAGGGGGAGGGCAGACCCCATGTGAGAGCATCTAGAAAAGGACTGGAGTCATGCGGAGAGAGGAGAAAGGCCTGGTAATAGCAGGAGAAACCCACTGACCCCATTGCACACCACTATCCTCCCCCACTTCTGGCCAGGTTCTCAGCCTTATGTAACTGGGTCTACCTGTGTCTCCAGAGCCACATTATTTTCCTCTCTTGGCAGGAGGCTTCCACCATGCCCTCCCCTGAACCCCTGAATACTGCTGTGTGCAGTATTACAGGTAGAGGTCCAGTTGCGTCAGCTTTGGGGTTGTTGCTAGGCAGAACATGCAGCATTGTCCTTGAGGCCTCCCAGTGCCACACTTAACCCTGGCAGGGCTGCAGCATGGCAAGAGATGGGGCCAGCTGGGGGAAGCAAGAAAATAACCCATAGGTGCCTGGAGAGGGCCTGCATGACCTTCTGAAGGTCACTCATGTCAGGCTTCAGTAAAAAGAGAGAAAATAGTCTGGAACTGTGCAGCTCTCCACAGAAGAGAGTCCAAGCAGCTTCAATACAGGACGTTTCTCTGTGAAGTGTTTTTGAAAGGTGCTATTCCTTGTCCAAAGCCCCCAGGGGTTGGCTGCTGTGAGAGACCTGCCAGCCAGGCTGGGGCTGGGGCCCCTGGCTGGTCCCGCTGGCTGCACCCCACCACCTCCCAACCTGCCTCCAGCCCCAAGTCCCAGGCCCCCTTTGTAGCCTCAGCAGTGCCTATTGCAGCACTGTGGTCGATGGCAGGTCGTGACTCCCCAGCAGTGTCAGCCCAGCCCCAACGCTGGGGGAAGAGGCCACTGCTTGCACCTGGGGAGGCGCAGCCTTATTGCTGGTGGCGTAGTGAGCGTAGGTTGAGCGCAAGTGGCCCATCCTTCTCCCACACAGGAATGGGTGTAACCAGGCAAAAATCAGTGACTGCTGGCCTCTGCAATGAAGGTGTCAGCGGTCAGTTTGCAAGGAGATTAGCAGGATCCTCTTGTCCCTAGCAACTCTTTGATCTCCAGCCATTTGCTGCCAAGGCAGCAAGAGACTTGAAGCAGCTCTTGGAAGACAGGGAGGGTGCAAATGCCTCTCTTATTTATCCTAGGCCTGCAGGAATCAAGGGACAGGAAGGCATAAATTTCACATCACTTAGCAAAAACGGGCCTTCTGGGAATGGTGTCATCTGTGCTTTGCAGTACCATCAGAGAGAGAAGAATTGCATCATTTCTGTTAGCTGCCAAAATTAGGAGTTTGCTTGGGCCTTTCAGCAACCAAAAAAAAAAAAAAAGAAAAAAAAGAAAAAAAACAACCAAACCAACCCATGGCAACTTGAGCTTCCTTTAACCCTTAAGGTCCTGGTCTCTCTGAGACACCAGCTAGGGAAGTGCCTGCCTCCCTTCAGCCAATGGAGGAAGATGTCTCCTGATTGTAATGATGCCATAAACTGTCCTTTCTCAGCTGGTGTGCTGGGAGCTCAGAGCCTTTGAGGTTGGGATAGACTGATGCTTTCCACAGGCTTTGGGGTCCATCAGTCCACTCTTGGTGTATTACAAGGTGCTAGGGCTGGAATACCTGGACTCTGTGCAGATTTGCCCCCCACAGTCTTTGAGGACTGAGGGAAGTGGTGCGAAAGGGTGGCAGCCCAGGGCCTCCAGGATGCCAAGCTGTATCCTTCTCTAGGCTGCCCCCAGAAAGAGTTAATGTGCAGACATGTTCCAGGTGTTTGAAATGAACACAGTTGCAATGGGGAGGAGAGGTAGGTGGGTGGGTGGGGAGAGCAGCCCTTTCTGTGAGCCAATGGCTAAATGATTCAGTCCCAACGCCCAGTTTTGGAGCTTATTTCATGGGCAAGAATTTGTAGGAATTTCTTCTCAGGGGGATTTGTCCTGGATGAAAAGTAGGGACTGGACCCCCAAGCTTGTGTTGGTGTCTTCCCTCTCTGTGCTGTAGAAGGTAAAGTACTATGCTCTTGTACCTTGCTTCTTTCAGGAGGAGAAGTGGGCAGATCTTCCCTGGCTGTCTACATTGAAGGCATCCGTTGTGTCTGTGCCTGCAGCTCCCCTTTGCATCACATCCATGTTGCAGGGTGGTGTGAAGGCTCTGCTGGGATAGACGCTGCACTGTGCATTTGGGACTCAGTCCTGCTGTTGAACTGAGATATGTGGCTCATTTCTCAGTTTTTATGCAGCCCTGCTGCATGTTTCTTCAGCTACCTTTCTTTTTGTAGAAAGAAGACCCAGAAGGTATTAGCAGCAGAGCAGCTGAAGTCTTGCTTGTTAGATCAGCCTGAGTTGCTATAAACAGGCTAATGAGGCAGGGCTGGCAGAGTAACTGCAGCAGCATGGGGCATCTCTAGGTGTAAACCTCACTGAAGCAGTGAGAAATTTGTTCAGGTGGCAAATCCTCCCTGAACCAGGCAATGCTACAACCCTTCCAGCTCAGTCTCTGCAGCAACAAAGGGGTAACTGTTTTGTGAATATCTGCGAGCATGGGGCTCAGTAACTACCATCAGGAAGGGACACTGTTCACTGAATTGCCTTTCAGTGGAGAAGAAAAATAGGGCAGTAGAGAAAGCATAAGCAGTTTGTGGCAGAATTACAAGATAGTGTGCTGGTACCAGCAAGAATGGGCTTGGTGGTTCAGGAGGTCTCTGCCTGCCTTGTCCCTAATCTGCAGGTGGAAAGCCCTGAGTCAGCAGCAGTTCGTAAGTAAGGCTTTTGGTGGCTGTGTCTGGCTTGTGCTCTGGGTATACAGGCTGGGGTATGTAAGTCACTTCTGCATGCATTTTGGGGCCTAGAAGGCAGCTGTTCCTCTGCTGTGTGTCTTGTTTGTTACCCAGCCCTGGGCAGGACTACAGGCCCTTTGCTTGGGGCAGTGCTACCTCCCTGATTTCCCTCTTGGCTGTACCAGTCTTGCTCCATTTTTTAAGCGCTTCCTTTTGATCTAGGGTCTCTGGTCTGGGCTGTTGCTCCCTCTTGCTTTGCTGACAGAGGCAAGTGTCTGTAACCTATACCCTGCCACTGCATCCTGATGACGTTGGACCAGAACTACCTTTTTGGCATCTGAGATTTGATTTAAACAGTGCTGCATTTCTGTCTGCAGACTGGAGGGACATTCTGGATGTGAACACACATAGTGGGCTGATCCCTGTGGTTGCAGCTCGAGGTATGCAAGTCGATAGCTGGGGGGAGGAATCAAGTGATCTGGCCTGTCTGTTAGTGGAGCATTGAATCTGCAGTTAAGCAGGGACTACAACATGCTGCTAACTACTGGCTAATGGCTTCAGTGGGTCCTGCTTCTCCTCAGCACAGCAAGTCCATGCTAGGCAATAGTGCAGGTAGCACGAAGAGGTGCCTTTATCTTTTCCACTGCATTATGCTCTCACTTATGTGTGGGGTTTCACTCCATCCTGGTCCTGAATACAGCCCTACTTGCTGCTGCTGACTGAGTTGTCCATAGGCACTAAGTAGGTAGGGTCTATAGCTTTCAGAAGTTTTATTTTTGGAGAGTCATGGGCTGCGTCCCCAAACAGGCAGATCCCTTGTCTGGCATGTGTTAACTAAGCCCAGGAAATCCACTTCACACTGACAGCTCTCAGGATGGACTCATACCTGATCCAAGTGAATGGCCATGGAGATCATGCCCCTGTGCTGGATATTCATCTCAAGACCAACGGGAACAGTATGTCGCTGGGGAAGGTGAAGGGCCGGAAGCCAAGATGGGCTGTCAGGGCTTCTGAAATGTCAAAGAAGACTTTCAATCCTGTCCGAGCCATCGTAGACAGCATGAAGGTGGAGCCCAACCCAAAGAAAGCTATGATCTCCTTGTCCTTAGGTGAGCATAGTGCTGTGGCTGAAGCCTCCGGGCAGTGGGGTCGACTGTGTGGCTGGCAGATTGCAGGGCTCTGAAGCACAAAGCTTGTGCAAACGCTCAGGGGTAGGCCAGACAACCACACAGCTCTGTACCTGTCACAGATCAGTGAGAACTTTACTGTTTTTCAATCTTCGAAAAGGAGACCCGACGGTCTTTGGAAACCTTCCCACAAATGATGAAGTCACACGGGCTGTGAAGGAGGTTTTGGACTCAGGACGTTACAATGGTTATGCTCCATCTGTTGGTAAGTTGACAAAGCTCTTCCTGTGAGAGTAGGATGAAGGCACGTGCCAGTTCCTATCCCATAGCAGGTATACGGAGTCCATGGACATCTTTCCAGTAGCACCCTGTAGCTGCCCTCAACCAATAGTCCCATGAGCACACAAGCACATGTATCCCCCAGATACTTCTGCATGATCTGTTTGAGGCTCAGAGCCTCCTGCAGAAGCTGTGTTTGCTCCCCCAGCCATTACCGCAGGCAGGGTTTCAGGTACCCAGAAGGGCTCAGGACTGTGTCTCCCTGCTGTGGGTTGCAGCCAAGTTCCTTTCTGATCTGCCTTGATCAGGACTCCCCTTGGGCTCCCTGACTTCAAAGACAACATGAGCCTGGTTTGCAATTAGTGCAAAAAGTGTGCACAGAGCGTAGAAAACACCTGTGTCGCAGGACATTCCATGTGGTGACAGGGAGGGCTGCTCCTGTTATTCACTAAATAGTGAAGGCCATGTAATAGCACTTGGTCTCCTGCTGGGTCAGAACAGCTCCCTGGCTACCCTCCACCCTTCTGTCAGTTCTGTATCCAGGACATGCTGGGGCCAGAGCAGGGTCTATCCCTACTCTTGGCCTGCCTGGACCAGCCTCAGGGGTGCACAGTGCTTGGCCTGAGATAGGACAGTCTCTGCCACCTTGGGACAGTGTCACTAACAAATGGGCTTCCTCTGGCTGGGTGTCAGCTGTGAGCTTTGTACTGGCAAGAAAAAGGAAATGGTCTGTAACAACCTCCCTTCCATGTTTGCTCCTCTTTCCCCAGGCTACCAGTCCTGCCGGGAAGCAGTGGCTGCGTACTACAGCTGCCCAGAGGCACCACTGGAGGCCCAGGTACTGGTGCCCAGCTGAGGCACTCCTACTGTAGTGTAGGCAGGGTGCTGCTGCCCATGCCTAGACCACACAGCATGGGGGGGGCCTTACCCCAGCTCTCTCCCTCCCCTGCCCAGCTGTGCAACTAAAGGCTAGCCCATGGCCTTGTCCCCCAGTGGCCTCCTGCTGCTCTCATCCCTTGCCCTGAGCCCTTCTCCACACTCCTCAGGAGGAGGATGAGCTCTCCAGCTGTTGGAGGTTTCCTGCTCTCAGTCAGACTCCAGACTTGTCTCTTTGGCTGAGAAGCTCTCACCTGGCAGACCCTGAGCATTATGTCACTCCCACATGGCTGGGGCACTTCAGAGTGGCTGTGTTTTCTGCTGACTCCTGTGTGCTCTTTGCAGGATGTCATCTTAACAAGTGGCTGCAGCCAGGCCATAGAACTTGCCTTGGCAGTGCTGGCCAACCCAGGCCAGAACATCCTAGTGCCGCGGCCTGGCTTCTCCCTCTACAAGACTCTGGCACTGTCTATGGGGATTGAGGTCAAACTCTACAACCTCTTGGTAAGTGCTGGCAGGCCTGGAAGGGGCAGCCCTGACACTTCTGCCTCTCAGAAATACCCTGGCCTGGCCTGGGAAGTGGATGAAGATGACCTGAACAACTCTGGACACCCTGACTTGCTACACAGGGTGAGGTGTGACCAGTTCTTCAGCTGTTACTTCCCCTTCTCTTCACTTCACTAGCCAGAGAAGGCCTGGGAAATTGATTTGAAGCACTTGGAGTCTCTGGTGGATGAGAAGACAGCTTGCCTCATTGTGAACAACCCATCGAACCCCTGTGGCTCTGTTTTCAGCAAGAGCCACCTCCAGAAGATCCTGGCAGGTGAGCCTGCCTGTGTGTATCTGGGGCATGGTTGCAGTCTAGTGTTCTGCCTGTGTTGCCCATGTCTTGATCACTGCAGCATCATGGCCCAGGGCTTTGCTTCTCTCTTCATGACTGACTCCAGCTCAGGAAGCAGGGCTTGCTCAGTGTGAAGGTGTTGCCTTATCTGGACAACACCGTGCAAAGCGTGTGTCTTGCTCTTCCTCAAACGACCTGTGTGGCTCGAACCGGTCATTTCTTCACTCTAGCTCTGCAGAGTGAGAGTGTTCACAAGGAGACCTATGCTTCCTGAGCCCTGGCCTGTCAGTGGGAGGGCTGTGCTGCCTGCCCCACAGAACTAGGCTCAGCCAGGGCAGGGATCTCCAATGCTTGGGCTCTCCAAGTGAACAGTTTGTAGGAGGAATATAGGGACCCTCTGCCCTGGGACAGAGCTTCCCTCAGAGCCCTGCCAGGCCTTGCAGCAATGGGCAAGTCTGCTCCCATGGGGGATGCAAGGTGGCCAGGCTGAATGCCCTCTCTCCCACAGTGGCATCAAGACAGTGCGTGCCCATCCTTGCTGATGAGATCTATGGAGACATGGTGAGTGTCAGTTGCAGTCCTTTGCATCCCCACACTGCCTGTCCTTTCTGATGCACTTGCCCTTTGGCCATGGCAGCCAGGTTTCCAGAGGTGAGTGACAGCTCTGCTCCCCTATACTGTGCCTGGGTCCATGCCTGGAGCTCCCAGTCCTCTGGTGTGCAGTCCTGGGGGGTACCTCTCATGTCCGGCTCCTTTCTTCTTCCCAAATGGCTCACTTTCATTTGAGTGCACTTACCATGTGCATACCTTGAAGGTGGGAGCTTTCACCAGCAATTTCCCATCACTTCCCTGCCTCCCCTCTTCTTGTGCCTCATGTACACCGCACAGCTCTCAAACACAGCCTCCTGTCACAGGTGTTTGCTGACTGCAAATATGAACCCATTGCAACTCTCAGCACAAACGTGCCAATCTTGTCCTGTGGTGGCTTGGCAAAGCGGTGGCTAGTCCCTGGTTGGCGGATGGGCTGGATCCTAATTCACGACAGGAGAGACATCTTTGGTAATGAGGTGAGAACTGCTAAGTGGTGCTGTCACAGCAATAGACCTGCAGTGTCTTCAGTGTGTGGATTACCAGGGCTTTGACTGATACAGGCATGTACTGCTCTTTTGCTCTCACATGGGTGTCACCCAATTGCTTACATGCTTTTCTGGACCTCTAGGCTCTTCATGTCCCTTCCTTACTCTGTCTGCTCCAATATATGGCCTTCTATCCACACCTACACCGTAAAACATTCCTTGTCTCTGCTGCTCCTTCATACATGCCTTGTCCTTTTTGTGTGCTTCTAATGCCTTCTCTTCTCAAATAGCTCCTGTGTGCACTGAAGGTATTGCATGGCTTATCCAGCATGTGGAGTTCATGTGTGCTCTTTATGTGCTCTTACATGTTTTCTTTTAAAAGTAAGTACAAAGCAGTGCTGCTAGTGCTTTATCTGGCTATTTGTTCAGCTGTGTTACAAGAACAACCATCTACTGCAGTGACCTTTCCAACTAGAGGGCTTTCTGCAGAGGAAGAGGGAGAAGAGAGGACCAAGTGAGTGAGTGGAAGAGCTAATGTTGGTTGTCCCTCCTGGCTTTGAAAGTGTGGATTGTGGGCACAAATCTAAGGGAAATGCAAAGTGGTAGTTGGAACAGTTCTGACTTTATTAGTATTAGCTATATTCCAGCCTGGTTTCAGTCAAATTGGGAAGCTCCAAAGGTTGTCTCTGTTGACATTACAATCTGCAACTGAGGAACAGAGAATGACACTTTAAATAGTCTGCAAATATGTGGCATATAGTGAAGCAAGTGTTTTTTAGTACTCTGTATGCTCACTGAAGAGGGGTGTGAACAGCTGTAGAAATACAGAGAGGAGGCCTTGGAGCTGTCCCTTTTCTTCAGGGAAGCACAGTCAGAGCTGCAAATATCACTACAGTTTTGTGGTGGGGTTTTTTTTTTTCAGATCAGGGATGGCCTTCTAAGACTGAGTCAAAGGATCCTAGGACCCTGTACAATTGTCCAAGGAGCACTGGAACGTATCTTGCACCGAACACCCCCTGAGTTCTACCACAACACCCTCAGCATCCTAAAGGTAAACAGGCTGTAACAGGTCAGCGGTTTGTTCATGTTTGTTCCCTCTAGCTCATCATCCCTCCCAAACCCGCTTCAAGGTACAGATCTGTCTGTGAATGGGAGAGCCCACCAAACCCAATTCCAGCAGGAGAAATGGTAACTGGGGCAGAAATATTGGCTGTGATAAGTTTCAGGCAGCCCAGCCCTGCAGTTGGTGACCCAGGGGATGGCACTGAGCTCAGCTCAGTCAACCTGCTGTACTCAAGGCCATGATTACCCACACTGTTTGCATTTGTTGTCCCTTTATTTGCAGTGGGCAAACCTGTTTATAGTCCTGGTCAAGAGCTTGGCTTCCATTTGCTGAGCTGCTTCCTGGAATTTCTCTTGTTTTGAAATTTCTCCTTTTTGCTTTTCAGTCCAATGCTGACCTTTGTTATGCTGCATTATCAGCTATCCCTGGCCTCCAGCCTGTCCGGCCTGCTGGAGCCATGTACCTCATGGTAAGCGAGGAGAGTGACACACCATTTCCAGATCATCAACATTCACACTAGGTCTCGTTACCAGTGCTTGTCAATGTTTTCAGATTGGTGCTTGGCAGCAGGTCTCCATTACTATGCATTTTCACGTTGCCCTGTGTAGTAGACATATCCTTTGGTCACTTCAGAAGGCCAGAATATGTTGATCACCTCTCACATAGCAGACGCTAGCACATTTCACCCACTTGCTCCTGCATGTAACTCAATGACTTGTACTTTGCAAGACAGTGTTGGTCTACCTGGATTTGAAGCCTGCTGGCATTGGGAAGCCCCTACATCACAAAAAAGATTGGCATACCTCCTGTTGAAGGTGTAGCCTTCTTCCCACTAGCATGTCTGTCTTCTGCCTATGCTGTTGCCTCTTTCTGCCTTTTTCCCTGCCTGTGTTTTGTTGTGGTTTTTTTAAACTTTTTATGAGATAGTGAAATTTCCTTGTTCATCTCAACAAGCTCAATTGAGACATTTAATTCTCTTAAGTTTAACAAATTTTTAGTCTTGTTTTTCTTTTCATCTCATAGTCTCCAGTTTTTCATCAACTTTTAAAAATGTGGACCCAGAACAGGCTAATACTGCAATATCAGTCTCACTCATGTTCTATAGATAAGTCTTTATCAGTTGACCCTGTTTCAAATCTTACCCAGAGCTACACAGGTCATTCTGTTTATGCTCTTTGTGTAGAGGCACAGCTCTAAAATTCTTTTATACCTATTGTTTTTCTGCAATATCTGAACATCTATTCCAAATTAAATCATCTGGTAAAATTTTTCTTCCATTAGCTCTTTCAGAACTTCTGCATGCAAATTATCTCTCAACTGGTTTGTTTAAGAATATTTTCATGAGATGTTTAAAATAAGCTTTTGTTATAAACAAATGGCCAGGATATCACTGTCTTTATGTGATAAAGGGATAGTCATCTCCCTTCCAAATACAAAAGAGTAATATTTGAGTGTTTCAGCATTTTACCAATTATATCATCCAGCAAGGATTTTTTTTTAGGTGATATTCTAGACCTTGCTATCTTTTTTTTTAAACCAAAACATTAGGTTTTTTTCTTGCCATATGGATTTATTGCATGATAGAATTATTAATGCGTATTGACTAGAGTTCTCTCCCAAGCTCTTTTTCAATATCTTATTTATTCCTTTTCACTTCTAATTGGTTACTATATCTTTGCCATCAGGTTTTTTTTTTTTACTAAAGTTGTCCTTAATTGAAATTCTAGCTTTAGATAGCTAACGAATGCTTCTTAAAGAAGCCTCAATTTTCATTTATATATTTCTGTTTGTGTCTTACATTCCAGTCAGCCCAAATCACGAGCAAAAATTGAGGGCAGACAGCTGCAGCTGACTAGGAAGTTGTTGAGCCTGGGTAAGCAGGGACACTGTGCATAGTTTTGGTGCCCTTGGTTGCCATGTTAAATCCCTCTGCTGCAGGTTGAGATTGAAATGGAGCATTTCCCTGAGTTTGAAAATGATGTGGAGTTCACTGAGCGACTCATCTCTGAGCAGTCCGTGTTCTGCTTGCCAGCCACGGTAAGCCTAACACTGAGAGCCTCAGGGAGCTGTGGGGCCAAAGCACGGGGAGAGAAGCAACAGGGGTTTGCAGCCCTGAGCTCTGGGAACAGGTTGGGAGTTGTGTGTGCAGTGTCCATGGTCTGTAATGGTGCGTATGTGCTGGCTGTGAGCTTCAAGTGCAGTGTGTAGGGATGGGGACTGGCAGTCTCTGGCTCACTAACAGCCCTCAGTCAGGCTGCCAGAATCTTCCCAGCTCCAGGCTTGCTCTGTATTTCTCAAGTTGGCAGAGCTGTATCCCTGAACCCCATGTACTGCCACATCTCCTTGCTGCTCCCTCAGAGGCCTGTAACTGCTACCACCTATGTTCCTTTCTCCACCCTGTATCCAGTCCCCCACCCCTGTAGGCACAGGAACAGACTACAGTCTGAGAATATCTGTGCCCACCTCCTTCCAGCTCTACTTCCAGCATTGAATACAGACAGGGCCTTGGATATTCTCCAGCCCTCTCTTTCCCTAGCTCCTTCCAGCCAATTCCCTGAGTCCCATGTAGTCCATATGGAATCCTTTGGCCTGTCACCCTCCCAGCATCATGCCTACACAGATGGAGATGGGAGACTTGCTTAGAACAGAAAAAACACTCTAAGGGAGCAAGAGCCCTGCTGTCTTCCCGTCTGTCCTACGCTGACCGTTTTCACTTGCTGACACAGCACATGGCCCCAAGGCAGGGCTCTGAAACTACAGTGCTATCCCAGGTAATCTGCCATTTCATCCTTTCTCATTTCAGTGCTTTGAGTACCCAAACTTCTTCCGTGTGGTGATCACTGTGCCTGAGGAGATGATCTTGGAGGCCTGCAGTCGTATTCAGGAGTTCTGTGAGATGCACTACCAGGGTGCTGAGGGGGCCCAGGATCTGGAGTGTGACAAGTAGCCACAGCTGGCCTCCTGCCTCTGCCAGGCTAGACCTTGTGTGAGGTAGCAGCCAGGCAGGGCTGCTTCCAGCCAGCCCCACATCCTTCCTGCCTGCAAGCAGCCGCTGTCGTGCTGCTCCACTTTTTGTGCTCCACAGACCCCTCAGCACTATGGGAAGAAGCAGCCACTTCTCTCTCCTCCTCTACTGCGGCTTGCACGCCCTCTGGCATCCAGTGTCTGTGGTCTCCATATACTCTGCGTTTGCACCCTGTGTTGGTCTGTGTTGCCTGTGAACCAGCTGCAGGCAGGGGTACGTGGCTGCTTGTGTGCCAGGCCCCATGGCCCAGGCCCCACATGGCCAGTAGCTCCTGTGCTGGCTGCACTTCCCCTTGGGGACAGGAGAAGGCTGCTGTCTCTGAGGGCAAGAGAAAAGTACCCACCTCTCACTTACCTGTGTTACCTTAGGAGGCCAGAGCTCTTTATATCGAGCCTTTTGTGTGATGAAGGGAGTAAGTTATTGTGACTTTTTTTTTTATTAATAAACATTCTGACATGTCACTCTCTGTGCTGTGCTCCTGCTGCACCAGGTTTGGCTTGCCCACTGTGTGGGTCGCTCTTGCTCAGCCCACAGTGCTGCATTGCCCCAGGCCTGCCTCTGCCTTGCAGCTGGCTGTCCAGGGCCTGCCCTGTCACCAGCAGGGTGTGGTGAGAGTGCCTCAAAGGCACCTACCAGGCCCTGAGGGCAGGATGGGCCCTGCAAGCCTGGCACAGACCAGAGCCAGCCACTCCTTCCCTGCTGATGCCAGAGGCTTGCTGTGGCAGCCTGGCCTCTCTGCACAGAACAGCCCTGTCTGCACCTGCCTGATGGCACTCACAGCCCACCCCTGGCTTCTGACAGAGGGGCAGGTGCTGGTGCCTAAGTGTTCAAAGCCAGGGCAGCCAGGCATTTTCTGCTGCAGTGATGAAGGGGGTGGCACCCCATGAAACACTTGTACTGTGTGGGGTGTTTGTGACATGCCAGCAGTGCCAGGGTTACTGATAACTGAACATGTCAGCTCTATAAAGTAAAAAGGAACTGGTGGCCTGGCATCGGTTCATTCTGTAGAAACAGGACAAGTGCCTGTGCAGTCAAGAAGAGATAACACCCATCGGACCACCTGTTCTGGTGAGCTGCTCAGGGAGTGTGTTGGGTTTGCATGGTGAGGTTTTAGTAGCTGGGGGGCTACAGGGGTGGCTTCTGTGAGAAGCTGCTAGAAGCTTCCCCTGTGTCTGACAGAGCCAATGTCAGTTGGCTCCAAGACAGACCCGCTGCTGGCCAAGGCCAAGCCAATCAGCGCCTCTGTGATAACATATTTAAGAAGGAAAAAACCAGTTAGGGGGAGCTTTTGCAGACAGAGAGAGGAGTGAGAAGATGTAAGAAACGCTGCAGACACCAAGGTCAGTGCAGAAGGAGGGGGAGGAGGTGCTCCAGGCACCAGAGCAGAGATCCCCCTGCAGCCCCTGGTGAAGCAGGCTGTCCCTCTGCAGCCCATGGAGGAAGGATGAGGGGGTGTAGAGATTCCACCTGCAGCCCATGGAGGACCCCACACCAGAGCAGGTGGAGGCACCTGAAGGAGGCTGTGGCCTGTGGGAAGCCCATGCTGGAGCAGGCTCCTGGCAGGACCTGTGGCCCCGTGGAGAGAGGAGCCTACGCTGGATCAGGTTTGCTGGCAGGACTTGTGATCCTGTGGGGGACCCATGCTGGAGCAGTCTGCTCCTGAAGATCTGCACCCCGTGGGACAGACTCATGTTGGAGAAGTTCATGAAGGACTGTCTCCCATGAGAGGGACTCCATGTTGGAGCAGGGGAATGATGAGAGGATGAAGAAGCAGCAGAGACAACATGTGATGAACTGACCGTAACCCCCATTCCCCGTCCCCCTATGCTGCTGAGGGGTGGGTGGGGTGGAGGTTGAAGCCAGGTGTGAAGTTGAGCCTGGGAAGATGGGAGGGGTGGGGGGAGGTGTTTTAAGATTTGATTTGATTTCTCATTGCTCTACTCTGTTTTGCTTAGAGAGGAAATTAATTTATTACTAAGTTCAGTCTGTTTTGCTCATGATGATAATTAGTGAGTGATCTCTCCCTGTCCTTATCTCAACCCATAAGCTTTTTGTTATACCTTTTCTCCCCTGTCTAGTGAATGAGGGGAGTAATAGAGTGGCTCTGGTAGGCACCTGGCCCCCAGGCAGGGTCAACCCACCACAGTGAGCCATTTCTGAAACTGACAGAGGGATGACTTGCAGAGTGCCTTGCATTGTCACCTACAGCTCTGTTCACCTGTCCTGCAGAACTGGTATCTGCTGGTCCACCCTGCCTCCCCAGTGACGGGAAAAGTGAGCTAGTTCTAGATTACACACTGCCAGACTTCCTGCCAGGTTCTGTAGCTATCTCGTTGCCTCCTCTTCCTCTGCCCAGGGCAAAGTCTGGGTACCAGTACTCCATTAGTGGGGAGATATAGAATCATAGAACAGATTGAAAGGGACCTCAAAAGATCATCTGGTCCAACTTTTTGTGGAAAAGGGAGCCTAGACAAGGTTATCTAGCACCCTGTCCAGTTATGTCCCCTGCAGGGACACCCTCCACTAGACCAGGTTGCCCAAAGCCCCTTCCAACCTGGCCTTGAACACAAGGGGGTACCCACAACGTCTCTGAGCAACCTGTTCTGGTGCCTCACCACCCTCACAGTAAAGAATTTCTTCCTAATATCTAATCTAAATCTACACTCCTTCAGCTTAAGGCCATTTCCCCGTGTCCTATCGCTACATGCCCTCGTAAACAGTCCTTCTGTAGCTTTCTTGTAGGCCACTTTAGGTACTGGAAGGCTGGTATAACATCTTCCCCGGAGCCTTCTCTTCCCCAGGCTGAACAACCCCAACTCTCTCAGCGTGTCTTCATAGCAGAGGTGCTCCAGCCCTCTGATCACCTTCATGGCCCTCCTCTGGACTCGCTCCAACAGGTTCATGTCCTCCTTACGTTGGGGGCTCCAGAGCTGAACACAGTACTCTGGGTGGGGTCTCATGAGAACAGAGTAGAGGGGGAGAATCCCCTCCCTCGACCTACTGGTCACACTTCTTTTGATGCAGCCCAGGATACGGTTGGCTTTCTGGGCTGCAAGCACACATTGCCAGCTCATGTTGAGCTTTTCATTAACCAACACACCCAAGTCCTTCTCCTCAGGGCTGTTCTCAATCCATTCTCTGCCCAGCCTGCATTTGGGCTTGTTGAACCTCATGAGGTTCACATGGGCCCACTTCTTGAGTTTTGTCCATGTCCCTCTGGATGGCATTCCATCCCTCAGGCATGTCAGCTGCACCACTCAACTTGGTGTCGTCAGCAAACTTGCTGAGGGTGCCCTCAATCTCACTGTCTATGTCATTGACGAAGATATTAAACAGTACTGGTCCCAGTATGGACCCCTGAGGGACACCACTTGTCACTGATCTCCATGTGGACATTGAGCCATTGACCTCTACCCTCTGATAACTATATGAGAAAGAAAGCAGTGTATGAAAGGTCATCGATGCATCAGCTGAGTGTCCCTGCTACATCCTTTCCTTTCAAAGAAAGCAATACCAGAACAAAAAGGAAAGAGAAGCTGGGGCTATGTATGAATGGTAGATGGCTTCAGAGATTTCATGCCGTTAGACCTCCAAATAGAGCCAAAAAACCTGATCTGCTTAAGACAAAACATTGACAAAAAACAAGTAGGGTGATGTCTGAGGGGTCTGTTGGACCAGGAGACCTCTATGGCATTACAGTGCTGCATTGTTATGCTGTCTTGCATCTACTACAGTTATCGAGTTTCATCCGTCTCGAACTCTTCTCCATGTATCTTGGGTTCTGTGGCTTTAATTCCCATTACTAATGAACAATTCCTGGGTTTAAAGCTGCTCTTTTCAGGCTGCTCTCCCTTCATGGACCCCTTTCCTTTCAGAGTTGCCTCAGAGATGTCTGTTAACATGCAAATATTCTGCAATGATTCACACTGTTCTGTTTCTTCTTAGCCCAACAGCCTTTGGCCAGGGATGCTGAGAGCCAGAGACATAGGCATATGTATAGCTCATAAATCTCAATATACTTAGATTTCTCAAGGCCACATCCTCTATTGCCATCTTTTGCAAACATAACACTGCCTTTTGACCACACCTAGGTTTTCCCTGCTGCAATTAACTAGCATTAAACCATAAATGTGCTAGTATCATTTTTCAGGCATTATACTCACAGATGCTTTGCGTCACAGTGTGGGTGTAGCCTAGAGCACTCTGCCAGCCATACAAACTACTCTAAGCTGGTGTTTGGAGGTGCTTTGTGCCAAGGAAAGCCCCTTCAGCATTGACACCAAGGAAGAAGCCAAGACATGGATCTGTCTTCCTCAGGTGCTCAGACAAGGTCTGCAGTACTCTGGTAGAACTCTGTCAGTGCTTTTATGGTTGATCCACAGCCATCCTCCCTGTCTTAGCTGGGGAGCACCAGCTGTATACTGTGGAGAAAGCTTGCTGTGTGCTTCTGCTCTTCTCTTCACTGTCTGGACTGGCCATGTTTAGGAGGAGGGTGACCTACTCCAGATGTGGGAACCTAGGCAGTGAGGCAACCTCTGGCCTAGTGCTTTCCTTGGGAAAGGAAGGAACTTCTCAGCTCATGGGCAAATGAAGGTGAAATGTGTAAGTCCTCAGCTTCCAAAGGGGTTGGCAGCAGGGCCCAACCTAGCAGGGAAAACTGTGGTGCTGTGGGTGGGTTGGGCCAGATTACACCTGCCAGAAGTGAGGCCATCAGCTCCCCCAGGTGCTTCAGGAACCTGGATGCAGCCCAGCCCCTGGCCTCGCCCATTCTCTCTTCCGGCAGCCCTGACTGCCCCCAGTGGGGTTGCAGCCTAGAATAGTCTCTGAGTGTCTTCTTGCCATGGGTCTATGATTATTGGCTATGAGAGTCTGTCTGAACCAGCCAGCTCTCCACCAGCATGTGGCCACCCTACAGTGGGAAGACATGGTCTGCCCTGAGCTGGACCTGGGATGGTTGCAGGGAGACAATCTGGGGATGATCGGGGAGGCCCTGGCAAACTGGGACCCAGCCTGCCAGGGAGCTCAGGTGAGGCTCAAACATTGCTGTGGGAGTGGGAAGAGGACCCCAGGAGGTGTCCGCACAAAGCTTCTTTGTACATGAGGACTGGCACATAACCTCCTTTTCCCAGGCTGTGCAGGCCTGTCAGAGGCCACATGAGCTGACCTGCTCTGGTGACGTTACCCATGAGGGCTGGAGGAAGGAGATACTTGGTGCATGGCCAAGGGAGGCACAGATAGGTTTCTACAAGGAGAGGTGGCCATGGAGAGAATGTGGATGTAAGAGGAGGAGGCAGCAGTGGGCTGGGAGACAGTATCTTCCTGAGGTGACTGGGAGGGATTTTGCAAACCAGACTGTGAGAGGGTAGAGGCTCTCTGGAGCAGAAAGAAGGCTTGGCATGGGCAAAGTATCGCTACTGACAGAGTAGCCATGAAAGACAGCCTCAGCAGGGTTCCAATAGCTGGAAGGTACCTAAAAGCTGGCTAGCTAAGCTTAACAACTGGTCAGAACAAGGTTGGGGTTATATTTTCTGTATTGGCCTTCCACCTGGCATCCCAGCACTGGAGAAGCCTTCTGAGGGGCAGAAGCCCTGGGTCTTCCTCATGGTTTTTCTGTCTGGCATGGCTCTATGGGAGTGCTGGGAGCCTAGACCTATACCAGCCCTTTGCTTTGTCATGTGTTATCTTTCATTACCTTGTTTGACTTGGGTTGGTGTTCCCCGAAGCCTTGCCAGAGCAAACAGGTGTTGTCAGTAGGTCTGAATGACTTATTTCCTTGATGCCTGATAGAATTAATTGGTACTAGCATAGGGTCTTCTGCACTCTAGTGCATTGTGTGGACTATGCATGAGTCAGCTCTGCTTATTACTGTTGTTCCTCTCAACGCTAGACTAGCTGTGGTACTCCAGGCTTCAGTGCATGTGCTGATTTCTGGTTTTAGGCTGTCTATGTACGTAAAGAAGGCAGAAGCCGGTGAAATGAATTCAAAAGCTGAAAAAAATAATTTTTTTTCTTACTATTTTTCTCTTTTCTGTAATGTGTTGCTAAAGTATTATGTGATCTTATTCTTAGAGCCTTATTTACATAATCTTCTTTCTTTCTCTCCTGTTTTCCCATTCCCCCACCACTTGAGATACTAGAGTGCTATAGTACAATGAAGCCAATAAATGAATGTTGCCATTGCGTTATTTTTTAAGACATGGGAACGTGGTGCAGTAAGATTCTTCCTGGGTTATGGATCCCTACTTCCTGCTATTGAACAGACAGCTCTAGGGCAGAGCTGTCTTACTTGTCCAGCCATGGTAGAATACCTTTTTATGTCATTCCATAAGAAAATGAAAAGGCAGATAAACAAAAATAAAATCAGCTAGTAGACAGGTTGGTAGTAAAGAGAAAATAGTAATATTAACTCAAGTAATTGAAAGGTATGTGGTGTTGGAGACCAGCCAGGAAATGGAATAATGTCAGACAGATATGGCCAAGATGGTTGTTTACTAATGCAAGGAATCAGCAGTAAAATAGAGGAACTGCAACTCCTGATACTGGTCATAGAGTGGAGGAAACTTACAGACTACCGTAGATTTGCAATCATGAATGGAAAATATGTATTCAAAGACATGCATTGTTCACAAAGGGTAGAAACACAAATAAAAGTCATGTGATAAGTAAGTAATGATGGGGGTAAAAACCACAATTGCTTGTCTGAATTTCTCTTTGTAGAGAACTTAGAAGAAAGCATGATGGAAGGAGTCTTATTGGCCCTGTGTGATTACATACACAGATCTCCATGGTATTAGAATAATAAATACAGAGGGACTGTGTGATTATGGAAGACTTTGTTTTCCAGTCTCTACCTGAAAAGCTGAAACATTACTACTAAGAAGAAGAATCAATTGTTTCTGATGTGATGGGGATATTTGTTCACTGAATTAGTGAACTGATAAGAAGTGACACTACCTGAAAATTGTTTTGGCCAGCAGTCATCATCTTGTAGAAGAGAGTCATGGAAAATAACCTCCAATCATGTGAATACAAACTGGATCAGTTTAAATTATGCAGAGAGAAACAAAGGTCAGGTGAAGTGAGGAGCACAAATACTGTCACGTGGATAAGGCTTGTAACTTTGCGAGGCTATACTGTCTCTTCATGTTCAACTCTGTAGTCTGGAACGAGGGGAATAGTTGTTTCCACTCAGCAATGGTGATTTCATGGTACTTGCCAATGCCTTGTGATCTACCTAAATGTCTTCTGCTGGTCCGAACTGCTACCTCCTCAATAGCTACGTACATTGGCTCTATTTTCTTTCTTCTCCTTCTATAGAACTAGGGCAAAATGGTTCAGTTAAAAACTATGCTCTGTTGCCTGGAGGTTGAGCATGTTTCACTATGACTTTCCTGTTGCCTGCCACATACCACTCTCTAGTTCCTGATGGCTGCATTTATAGCTCATTCGTCTTCACTGCATACTGGAGTCCTCAAGTCTGCATACATGTTTTGCAGTGTTTTGTTCCTTTCCTAGACTGTTCAGCTGTCCTTCTCTTTGGATGCATCTCTCTAAGGCAAGATCCATTTCACTCAAATTTTGCTCCTGCCATCTGAAATTACAATATCGTGGAGTAATTTTGGTTGAAAGGGGCCCCTGGAGCTTTATGGTCCAACTCCCTATTTACAACAGGGTTGATTAGAGCAGGGGCCTTGTCCAGCTGGGTTTTAATATATCCAAGAATGGAAATCCTACAGCCTGTCTGGGCTTCTGTTCCAGGGTTTGACCCCCTTCATTGTGAAAAATTTTCTTCTTATGTTGAGTCTCTCAGCCTGTGCCTTTGCACCTCTGAGAAGTGCCTGGCGCCAGCCTCTCTGCACCCTCGTTAGGTAGTGTCAAACAGTAATAAGGCCACCTTTTTGTCCTCTCTTCTCCCAGCTAAACAGATCCCACCTCCTCAGCCTCTCCTTGTGTCCTGTGTGCCTACCCCTGACCAGTTTTGTGGTCTCTTCAGGGCCCACTCCACTAAACCAATATCTGTCTTTTACTGGACCTTGTATTCCAGGTGCAGTCTCCCCTAAGAGAAGGGAAACTGCAAACTTGTCAAAAGTGCATTCTGTCCTATTGCCCATGACATTGATAAAGGCATTAAACAGTATGTTCACAAAGATCTCTTCAATTTGGAAAGCTGTACCATCTCCAGGGAGATACATAAATGCTGTCTTTAACAAAGGCATTACCACTTCTGCCGCTTGGTTTTTGTTGGGGTTATTTGTGGGGGGTTTTTGTGAAAACAATTATATTTTTATCTTTCTGCCACTTCATTTTGTGCAAGGTCACTCAGGAAACAAACATTTTCATTTGCTTTCATATTCTAGGCTCCACTGTTTTTTTCTTTTTTTTTTTTTTGCCTCATTTCCCACAGTGAAAGTGGAAAAAAACAGTTTCTTCATCTGAAGAATACTTTTTAACCTATTGCTATGCATAACCTCAGGTTTTGTTTCCATACATGTAAAGGTTTTTCACATGGAAATTCAGTTACTCAGTTTATCTATAACATGTGTTTTAAAAAATTTGCGGTTTCTAGCTATTGTTTTTATGTGTTAACCACATTCTGTTCTTTGCTGTTTTCTTACCGATCTCTCTGCTCCAGTGTGTCTCATAGAGCATTTGCTGAATGACAATAGAAAAGTTCCTTGCTTCTAAAAGTAACTTAGCTCTTTTGTAAAAGAACTATTTACAGAGATACTGCAACTGCAAGCAGGGTCGTGGAGGGAGTCAGCCACTATCCTTGCTCTTGCCTACTTCAACTTTGGGTCCTCCTGTGCCAATTCAGACAAGTTTACCTCAAACTGCTTCTAAATAAAAATATAAATTTTAATCTCAAACACAAGGGAAAAGCCATAGCAACGTGAGTGCAGGACGACACCAGCCTGCCCTTGGAAAGATGTCTCATGTAGGACATCATATCAGTAATTTGTCTCATCTTTTGTTGTTCTGGAATCCACATGGGGCAAGTTCTGCTCTGTTTCAGGAGGAACTTGCTCTGAGTGGAATTTAGCATAGACATTGCACTTCTGCTCCTATGCATTCTAGTACTTGCCTGACTGCTGCATTTCCTTTCCATCTTCTGTGAATTATGATTTCTAAAGCAACCAGAGTGACTGTATACAACATCCCTGCCAAAAAAAGCTCTTTCTGAAAGCCAGAGTTCTGCTCTGTTGCCTTCATCCCTTTGAAAGTGATGAGCAATTGACATACAGACTCTTTTTTCTTTTTTTTTAAGATTATTGTCAAGTTTCTTTTCTGCAAGGAGCAGGGTTTTCCCTGTGTGTTTCAAACCACAAAAATGCAGCAGTACATAGTGTGTAGTCACCGCATTGATTCTTATGGCAGCTCCCTGATCTTTGGGATGCAGGAAATATGAGTCATCCCATCACACACCCCTTTCAGGTGTATCGTGACACCAGGAGCTAACTGATCCCTCTAAATAAATATTAACAAACACACAAGAGAGACTTGTAGTCTCCTAAGTCTGCCTTTCTGCCAGTCCTTGTGTTTGAGAGTCTAAATGTTTTTCTAAAGCCAGACAGGGTGTTGCAAGATAGCAAACTTCCCTTCAAATTTTGGAAAAGAATGCCCCTCTCATTTCTGCCTGGAATCCTGCCAGTGAATAAACATTGCTGTCCCCAAAGGAGGGCGCTCCCAAGGGCAGGGCTCATAAGACAGATGATGTATTAAAGAAGAGGGGAGAAGGATGCAGAACGTATGAAGGCCTTTCATCAGAGTCCCCTTGTATGTTGCACAGGGTTGTGATCTATCTTGCATGTGACAGACGGCTCCAGGGTTAATAGTCCTCCTCTAACTTAGTTGTGCAGGCTCCTTTTGCAATCAGTGGAAGGAGACAGAGACTTCTGCAGCATGATCCCTATGAGCTGCTTTAGATATCAATCTGGTATAAGATGAGTTGTTTTCTACAGGGCATATAAGAGCAGATGCTAAAATCCTGTATAGCTTAAAGACTGTGAATAAGGAGAAATTACTCATTGTTTCTCTTGATTAAAAAAAACCAGTGGTATTACCAAATACAGTTTTTATATGCCAGGTTCAAAACAGAGGGAAGTAGTTCTCACAACATCCAGCCAAACATATTCTCGTTGCCAGGGAATACTGTTGATGCAAAAAGTATCTGTGAGTTCAAAACATGGTTGGACAAGTGAATAGGGGGAAAAAAAAAAAATCTAGGTGCTGAGAAATGCAAAGACAAGCTTGATCTCAACTGATTTTAGACAGCTTCAGTGCAGATGTCTACTCACAAACATCACCCCCCACTCTTGTCACAGCCAACAGAAAGAAACAGAAACTTCTAGGGCATCACTTACTAGCATATCTTGGACACCTACATTCAGAGAGGTGAATCACTCCAGAGCCCGCTGCAGGCCAGGAGAGCACCTAGGGAGGAAATGTGCTTCTTGTTCTCTTCCCTGAGCATCTGCTCCTGATGATGGCAGAAGACAGAGCACGGGGTTGGTCAAATCTTTCAGCTGAGCTGGTTCCACTGCTGTAAGTATATCTGTTTCTCTCATCAAAGACATGTCTTCAGGGAGGGAGTCTTCTCCAGTGTTAGCACTGAGGAGTTACCTCTAGTCAATACCTCTGACATTACTCCCCAGCCTACTCCCATTGTTGCTGCACTGGGTCAGGTGTGCTCTGTGTATGTGTGCTGGGGAGCACAGCACACATTACTTGCTTCTTCAGGGTATAAGAAATTGAAAGTCTGGCTGCATGGGCGGTTCACAGAGCTCACTAGTCTCCGAGTCCCAGGAAAATACCTTTAATCATGAAAAGAGGGTAGAAAGCAGAAATGTGATCCGCCATTGTGTGAGGTGGAAGCAAGGTGTACAAGGCCAGATGATATGGGGCTGACTGCCATTAAACAAAGGTTAACTAGCATATGCTTCTGCTTTGCTTCATTGTATTGGGTTTGCATGGCAAGTTTTTGGTAGCTGGGGGGCTACAGGGGTGGCTTCTGTGAGAGGCTGCTAGAAGCTTCCCCTGTGTCTGATAGAGCCAATGCCAGCTGGCTCCAAGACAGACATGCTGCTGGCCAAGGCTGAGGCCATTAGAACAATCGTAGCACCTCTGTGATAACATATTTAAGAAGGGGGCGGGGAGGAGAACTGCACAACACCAAGAGCAACTGCAGCCAGAGAGATGAGTGAGAATACGAGCAAGAAACAACTCTGCAGACACCACAGTCAGTGAAGAAGGAGGTGCTCCAGGCACCAGAGGAGAGATCCCCCTGCAGCCCGTGGTGAAACCATGGTGAGGCAGGCTGTCCCCCTGCAGCCCACAGATGTTGATGGTGGAGTAGATATCCACCTGCAGCCCGTGGAGGACCCCACACCAGAGCAGGTGGAGGCACCTGAAGGAGGCTGTAACCCTGTGGGAAGCCCATGCTGGAGCAGGTTTGCTGGCAGGACTTGTGACCCCGTGGGGGACCCATGGTGGAGCAGTCTGCTCCTGAAGGTCTGCACCCTGTGGAAGGGACCCACATTGGAGCAGTTTGTGAAGAAATGCAGCCTGCGGGAAGGACCCACACTGGAGCAGTTCATGGAGGACTGTCTCCTGTGGGAGGAACTCCATGCTGGAGCAGGGGAAGAGTGTGAGAAGTCCTCCCCCTGAGGAGGAAGGAGCAGCAGAGACAACATGTGATGAACTGTCCACAACCACTATTTCCCTGTGTTGCTCAGAGTGAGAGGTAGAGAAATCGTGAGTGAAGTTAAGCCCAAGAATAAGGGAGGGGTGGGGGGGAAGGTGTTTTTAAGATTTGGGTTCATTTCTCATTCTCATTATCCCACTCTGATTTGATTTGTAATAAATTAATTTTCCCTGTTTTGCCCATGAGAGTAATTGCTGAGCAATCTCCCTGTCCTTATCTTGACCCATGAGCTTTTTGTTGTATTTTCTCTCTGTCCAGCTGAGGAGGGGAGCGATAGAGCAGCTTGGTGGGCACCTGGTGTCCAGCCAAGGTCAACCTACCATATTCATAAAGTTTATGACTCAGACATACAGGGAGAATGAAATCCGTTGTTCAGGAGCCAAAGGATTCCTTCGCTTTCCACAGTTTGCAGGTCTCAGGAAACGCAGCGTGTCAGAACAGTGTGCCCTCCCAAGCCTCATCAACAAAGAAGAGTACGTTCTCCTCCAACGCAACTGCTCATGCCACAGAGGCTGCCTTTGGGAAAGCTCAGCCAAGTAGTTAGAACTTGGGCTCTGCACAACTGAAAATATCTGCTCAGCCCTGTGACTGTACAGCAGTGTTCAGTGCCATCATGAAGCCTGAATATTTGAATATTGGTGCCAAAGGACCACGCAGTGTCAGTGCATGGCATAGGAACACGGCGCTGAAATCCAGGTTGCACAGAACATTACATGGTTCTCTCTGCAGGGCCCTACCTGGAACACTGCCAGCTTCTCACCTTGCTTCCCAGCCCAGGGTTACCAGGGCTTGACCATCTGTGTTTGCAATGCAGCAAGTGAAAGGGAACATGACCTGCCCCATTCATGTTGTCCCTCCTGCTAGAAGGACCAGCTTTGCCCAGATTTTTTTGCTTCTGATGTCTCTTATGCTTCACTTGCCCTCAGAGCAGCTCAGCGAGATCCTTGGGGACAGAGGACACCATCAAGAGAAGGTCTACACCTCTCCAGATGGTGTGACAGGAACAATGAGACCTGGAATAGGAATGACCCAAAGCAATTGTCTCTGCATGGTTGCAGAATACCATGCATTTCTCTTGAGCCCAGCACGGCCCTGCTTCACTGCCTTACCTGGCACAGCCCCATTGCAGCTCCAGCACCCTTGTGAATCATTAACAGGCCAAGTCCAACTGCTCCTTTCACGGCTGTTCCTTTCACACAATTTTCTTTCCCAGCCCCCAAATTTTTAACTCAAGCAAGGCACAGGCAGAAAAGAGTCAAAAAGACTTTACATGAGTCTGCATCTGCTGACAATATGGCAAGCAGCCAGAGCAATGGTAGGCAAATATGTGCTATCTCTGCACTCCTGGTGGGCAAGCTGGTCCTCCTTGCAACAAGGGTTCCTGTTTGTCCTTTGCTCTGATGCTTCACAGACATCCCTGTTCCTCCTTTTACAGAGCACAGTCTCTTTTGGGGCTTGCAATGTGACAACATAAAAGCACCTCTCAGTTTCCTTCATTAATTTCCTGGCTCTTCTCCTTTACTAGCAACATTTGGTCATTTGTGCCCCTGCAAGAAACTGCCATTCCCATGCTTTGCTGCTTAGTGCAGGGTGGAGTTTGCTAGTTTAAGGCTGGTCAAAGTAGGCGGGCGCTGTAGAGTAGTCAGTCTTAGAGCTGGGACGTACACAAATGAAGGGGACAGTAGGGAGCACGCACAAGTATAGGTAAGAGCTGAGTACTATGTGTGTATGAGAGCCTGGCATGAAGGCAGAGCGCTAGTATGTGAATGCACTGCTGTTCGTGTAGCTGCCTGGAGGAGTGTGTACTGCAGCAGTGTATGTGTGTGAGGGCAACTTTGCTTGAACCAGGGCTGGTGGTGCTTCAAGAGGACTTGTTAAGGTGAGCTTTTCAACCATTTCTTGGTATCTGTGGATGCTCTGATGCCTAGAATTGTATTCACTTGCTCATGCTCAGCAGCCTGAACTGGGAGATAATTTTTGTAAAACACTGTAAACGTATGGATGCCAGTAAATTGCTACATGATACCTCCTGCAGCCAGAAGCTGTTGGTCTGGCTTAGAGGGTAGTTCCTGCTTCTCCAGACTGTTTTCTCAGTGCCTCTTCTCAGCATTTCCCACTAGTGACAGTCATGCCATCTGTTCTCCTCTGAATGGGCAGATGCTACTTCTAATTCTGCAGAAGCTGACCAGGCCAAATTGAAGAAGGATTTGACAAAACTATGAACAACCATCAATGCCATCAAAGACCAGTGTCTGGGCCTTCCCTGGCACCAGATCCTCTTTGCTATGCTACTGCCACTAAAGCGGTAAGGGCTCTGTACTGGTCTGGAGAGCTTCCCCAGATTTGCAGGGCGCTCAGCCACAGTCTGCATAGCATGAGGTGTTTTTGGCTGTACTGTCATTCCCCCTCAGACATGCACAGGTTCAACAACCCTGTACTCTGGGGACATGCTGCTCGTGCTCAGAGTGTGTTTGGTGGGTATGTCTACCTGGGGCTGCTTTCTGTAATGCTCTTTCTTTGCCACGATCAAGCTTTTCCAAGGCCCCCGTGTCTTTATGGAAAAGCTTAAAACTCTGTTCATTTTCTCTGGAGACTCTAGCTGCTCAGGCAGGCAGATTCTAGTTCTTCGTGTTTTCATACATGTGCTATGGGAGACTCTAACATGGTGACACTGGATTGTCTTTTTTTTCAGTAGTTTCTGTTCTTCATCCTTCATGCCTTGAGATCCTTCTTGTTCTTTCTGCTCTCAGCCAAATCCTGGCTCATTTCTCTGCCAGCAGACAGTAACAGTGTGCCTTTTTTTGTTCTACGGCTGAGATTGTCTCAATCATTCTGGGCTGATCTTTACTCTGCAGCTCTGTGAGGGCTTCATTTCACTTTTGCAATATGAAATGAACTGAATCACTTGTGACTCTGGATGTTTTCTGTAGGGAAAATGTGGTTAAGCTTAAGACCGTAGTTTAGAAACGGCTGCTTTGATTGAGAGATACAGAGATGAAAAATAAGGTTATGTAATTAGTATTTCTTTCATATCAGGAAATGTCTGATAGAACCTCTACCGCACTTTGCTGCTCCTCTATTCCACTTCACTAGGCACACACAACTCATTTCAGTCCTTCTCCCCTCCCTGTGGGACAGGGCAACAATCATCACTACTACTTGTGTAAGAGTGAAGAAGCTGTTGAGGCTGTGGCCTCACATGAGGCCACTTCTCATGCAAACACCAAGAGCAGCACACCCCATGCAGGGATGGTCTGCATACTCTGAAATGTCTAAAACATCCAGCTGTTCCACCCTGGTTTGATTCAAGATAAAAGCATGCCCTTGCTTCCCAAAAAACCTGAATCCATTCTCTTTGACTCAGACTATTCACACACAGGTTTCAAGAGAAATAATGATTTCTGTGGTTTCTGCCCAGGTATCTTAATGCCTGTGTTCATGTCTGCTCAACAGACTTTTTCTCAATTAAGAGCTTCTGGCTATAGTCCAGGAACTCTATCGGGAGTTAGAATAATGATATTAATGGTGCCAGATGGAAGCGATATCATCAAAGTTAATTTGGAAGCCAGGAGTTTTTGTAAACACTGCTGTATTCATTTGCAAGGAGGAAGCTGATATATAACTTATTTTTACAACAGTCTTTGTTTGCAGCTCTTCCTAGGCTTGGTCCAAATGTCAACCTGAATCAGCTTCTTGTCAGACCTGAACACTACAATCCATTTGTAAAACCAAAAAAACCAGTGGGCTTCTTGTCCAGGAGACCAGAAGCATGTGGTCCCTCACTAAATGCGTGGCCCCATCCTTGGAAGACATTACTAAAATAAAATTCATATTCTGGTAGCACTTACTGGCAACAACTAGGCTTACCTGTTGGGCTGGGTATTGTCCTGGCTTTGACAAATTGTAACTGCTGCCTTATAAACCCTAAGCTCAAAATGAATGCACAGCAGGTATATTAGATAAACAAGCCAATTTATGCATATGTGCTGGAGGGAAAAATGAGTACTGTTCCTAGCTGGTTAGCAGCAGTGACTGTACCTAGAAATCTAAAATCGTTGCTGAAGGAACTGAAATCATGGGAGGAGGCACCTCCACGCAAATTAGTCTGAAAGCTTCGCTGCAGAGGGAAATTGAGGCAGGGCATAAGGAGGAGGTTAGGGAAATGTTGACTGGGAACTTTCGTGCATTACCATGAACCCAGCAGATAACATGGTAAGCACATAGCGGGGAAGCAGTGTCTGTACTCTGGCCAGTTGGGCCATGCTTTATACCTCTGCTGCTTTAGTAGGGAGGCAGCTGCTCTGGATGGGCATGGCTGCCTGAATTCAATGCAATTGTGGGCTGCACAAAAGCAGCGTACAAAGCTGTAAGGACCTGGGCTCCAGTGCTGCTCTGTCCAGGAGGACTTCCAGCTTGCCCCGCAGCCCTGAAGGCCCTGCTCTCTCTATCCTGTCTGGCTGGGGAAGCACCCGGAAGGACTGACCACGACTAAAAACCAGTAAGGTTTTTTTAATTTTAGTTCACCTTGGGAAATGTAAAGCAGTTGCACTGGCAAAAGAGACTTGTCTCCACTGCAGCGCAGCTAGACTGCCAGCCTGGCACATGGATGGTAACAGGGGAGCACACCATGCTGTGTGGGCTTGTGTGCTGAGGAGCCTGTCCCCAGGGGCGGACAGTGCTGCATGCACCCGCCTATATTCAAGGCGCAATCAGGCATGGCTGGGGGAGGGGAGGAGAGCACACGAGAGGAGCAGTTGGCAGAACATGCTTTAATGTACTTTTTTTTTTTTTTAATTAAGTGGTCCTTTCTGCCTCAGATCCTATCCGTGATGGTGTACTTCCTGCAGATTCCTGTGCCAGCCGGTACTCGGGCTATGAATTGTTCCCAGGCAGCACAATGGACATTTTCCAATAATGAAGTCATCCCCAACAGGCAGAATAGAGGTTTAGTGCAAGAAAAAAAGAGCTAGCTTTGGTCAGACCTTTGAGTTGGACTAAACACATTGTGTTGTACTCTTCTCATAAAAGATCTAAGGGGTGAGTGGGGTTGGAGGGAGGGGTAGCAGGAGACAGTCTTTAAGAAGGAGTTAGGCTAAGAAGGGGGTTAGTTGTAGGTAAGCCTGCCTACACAAAGATGGATGAGCTAAACCCTTGTGGGCCTTGCTAGCAAAATTGCCTGTGATGCTCTGATTGTGGAGGAGATACTGTTGTGCTTGGATTTATGACAGTGCCAAATGACTTCCTTTGGTATGTGAGTTTTTGCCTGTGATGACAATAAATGTTTCCTGAAATTTCAAAAATAATATAAGCAAAAGAAATGGAAACCTACATTGTATTTTCACAGCATCCTGGCATAAAAATAATTGTAAACGGTGGTCAGAACAGGAGCTTAAAAGTAACAACGTGGAACTGTTGAACCTGTTTGTTCCATCTTTCCTCCATAAAAATTGCCAGGATCATGTCTGCAGGGATTACATACACTAAGTACACGTTTGTGTGTACGGACTAATTTCAATACACTGAACTAACTCTTAAACTTTGATAAAAGTGCAGACAAGCCTTTTGGTGATCTTCTAAGAATGCATTAGAATGGCTTACTGACAAACAGTGGTTTTGTTACAGAAAACTTTCGGCCGTGCAGTATTTATGTCCTCTCCGAAGATACCTTGTGCTGTGGTTGTCATAGTATCACTGGTAGCGTGTCAGCTTTCCAAAACCCTGAGCCTGCAGAGGGATTGGCAGGAGCCTGATTCACCACATTCTGCCTTCTTCATGATCCTGTGATACTGATCTTCCTCTGTCTCTGCAGGTCCCTTGCAACCATGAAGTTTAGAAGGGTGCAGGTGCTCCTGATTCTGGCAGTTCTGTCCTTCCTTCTGATCCACTTCCACTTCCTACCCTGCAGCAACAATGCCCCCGTGGAAGAAAAACTTTCTCCAGTCCACATCCTCATTCTGTCCTCCTGGCGGTCAGGATCTTCCTTCACTGGACAAATCTTCAGCCAGCACCCCAGCGTTTTCTACCTGATGGAGCCCGCATGGCACGTGTGGGTTACAATGTACCAGAACACCGCCGAAGTCTTACACATGGCAGTGCGGGACCTAGTCAGGTCAGTCTTTCTGTGTGACATGTCTGTGTTTGATGCTTACATGTCTAGCCAGAAGAAAAAGTCTGATTTATTTCAGTGGGAGACAAGCCGAGCCTTGTGCTCCCCCCCGGCCTGTGACTCATTCAGTCGCAGTGACATAATCACTGCAGGCAATTGCAGAACAATCTGTGGCAAGTACCCGTTCAGCAAGGTGGAGGAAGCTTGTAAAACCTACAGCCATGTTGCCATCAAGGAGGTTCGGTTCTTTGACCTGAAAGTTCTCTACCCCCTTCTCACTGATCCATCCCTGAACCTCAAAATCATTCACTTGGTACGTGATCCTAGGGCTGTGTTCAGATCCCGAGAAAATACAATGGCAGACCTGAAACGTGACAGTAACATTGTTGTGGGGTCCCAGAGGACAAAGGGAGAAATGGGGCCCTACAACACAATGCAAGTAATCTGCAAAAGCCACGTTGAGATTTACAAGGCAGGCAGTCAGGCCATTGCCAGCTTCCTGAAAGACCGCTACCTGCTGGTTCGCTATGAAGACATTGTCAGAGACCCGCTAGCAAAGGCTGCTCAGATGTACCGGTTTGCAGAACTCCATTTCACGCCAGAACTTCAGAGGTGGGTGCACAACATCACCCATGGGAAGGGGCAAGGAGCACAGGCCTTTGACATTGGGTCCAGAGATGCGCTGAGAGTATCCCAAGCCTGGAGGAAGACTCTTCCTTTCCAGAAAATAGAAAAAGTGCAAAATGTGTGCAAGGATGCGATGGACTTGCTGGGCTACCGGCTCGTTCACTCTGAAGAAGAGCAAAAAAATATGTCGCTGGATCTTTTGTTTGCCCAGAACTCCTCTGTGTAACAAATTCTGAAGGTGGAAAAGCTGCTCTCTGCACCTACTCTCTGAATGCTGCAGAGTGGAGAACTGTTTACTAGAGCAAAATAGGACAGAGGTGCATGCATATGTGTGTAAAAGTGCATGCATGGATGTGCTACGCGAGGACAAGTAACACAGGAACCCTGACTGCACTCATAAGAGCTTTCTTAGCAGCACAGGGTCACTCTCCAAGGCCCCTGGTGGCTCAGACAGAATGCAGGCTGAAGTAATGCAAGTCTGTTTTCCAAATTAAGTCCATGGGTCATGTGAAGAAGGAAGTATGTGTAGGTTGGAGCAAACAGAATGTCAAAGGAGTGGGACCAGATAGCAGGGCTCAAACCGCTCACAGACCACAGCTAAATACTAGTGAAACCAAATGGACCAACTGCACTGCAAAGGAAGAGGAGATATAAATGGAAGCCGAATAAAGAGAACATTATCTGTCATGCTGCCACCCAGGATATGTAATGCCAGAAGAGACGCAAGGATGACCAGACATTGGTTTCTGGAAAGGTCCTTTTTTTGGAATGGTTGAATTTTCAAGCCCAGTTTTTCTTTTGCTCCATTCCTGTGCCTGGGCATCCAGCCTTGGTGGCAATGTTGGGGAAATGTTTGTGTTCACTTACTATATAATGGGAAAACGGAATAAACCAGCTATAGTTGAAAATAAAAACTCCTGGGTTTGCATATGGGGATCCATTTCTGGGACTATGTGAATCCATTTACTTTTCAGCTGAAATAATTCTGTCTTATAGCTTTCAAAACCAAGAATAGTTGTTCCCCTGGGAGTTCTCACAGTCCACGTGTGTGACTGAGAAGAATTCATGCTAAGGTTGAGACTGTAAAGACAAGGTAAGGACACAGATTCTGATGGTATAAATACTGGAACTGGGAAGATAGGTTTATAGCAGTGGACTGCAGAAGCCGAGAGGAGAATGGGAAGTTAACCTACTGAATTATTTGGTGAGAGTATTTTCTGTCTTAGAGCAAAACAAAATTATGTTTAATAGACTATGCCATTCTCCGCCATCTCCATTGGAGATACCATTCTCCCAACTCAAATGGGAATATGTGGCTCAAACCTGAAGAACAGAATTATTTTTACCTATTTTTAACAGTGTTCCATAAGACAAGGAGAAAAGCTTGTTACCAGACTTGGAGAGTGAAATTCCTACAAATCCCTCCTTCTATACATCTTCTTTTATGTGTAAATTGCAGAGTCCCTTTAACATGCATCTATTTAACGGTGCATTCTCCAAAGCTGGAATATTTCCACTACCCTCCAGGCAGTAAGGCAGCTGTGCTAAGGCAGGATCACAAGCATGAACAAGGGATGAGGCTTGATTCTGAGGGTGCGCATCCTTGGGAGAAGGTGATCAAGGCAAGGCTAGGCATTGGAGGTTATCTGAGAAGGGTCCAGGCAGGATGAGGGCGTTCAGGGCCATGGGAAGCTGCGTTCCCTCTCCACCAACACCACCCACCCCATCCCCCATGTTCCTCTTCCCTATCTGCTCTGGCTGCGGCCCCTTGCCTCAAGGCCCTGTTCACTTTGTCAGTCAGCTGCCGTCCTCATACCGGTGTAGCTCTGGTGAGGAGTGCTCCTATTAAACCTCCCAGAAGGCCATCTGGTGCCCACTCTAGAAAAGTGACAATGTCTACCTGCAGGACTAGACCTTGTTTGCATGTTATTAAAAAGTTGCAATATCTTTTAAAAAGAGAAACATACACTGCTGAATTTTAAAATTAGGGGATAGAGTGACTGTGTTTGAAGGTGTATAGGCAATAAACAGTGTCCAGCCTCTACCTATTGTATGTGTTTGAACGGTGACAGAGAAGGATTCATGTTAACTGAATAGCAATCTCTAATAGTAGGAAGAAGGCTCTTTTGACAAATTCACAGCAGCTGGGTTGGTTGGTTTTTGTACCAGAGAATTAATGAGGGTTTTGTTATGTGCTGATTCTGCCGAGGAAAGTAGGGAAAGTAATCTTACAGACAGACGCTGAGCAGTTATGTTGGTTAGCAAGAGAAAGTAGCTGCTAGCTAAAGAGTGGACCTGTGGAATGAACCAGTGAGCCATCCCCGGTTAACAGTCAGCTGAGACCACAAAGAGTAGCAGCCTACAGAAGTGGGAGAGCTTCCCAGTCCAGAAGCAGCTCTGTAGTCACTTTCACTGGGGTAGGCATCAGCATTCCCGATCCTGTGTGTCCCTTTGGGCTAAGAGATGAGAGCTGCAGGATGAATTGTGCAACACCAAGTGGTGAGTAGAGGAGGTTAGCTGCCCAGCAAGGCAGCTCTAGAAGCAGAATTGGTCAGCAGTGGGAAAGATGATACAGGCAGGAGGGAGGAGCCTGTCTTTCAATTTCTGTTTAATTCAGTACTATTGTTAATTATTTAGATTTCACAGGCCGGTCTTTTGTTGCAGCATTTCTCTTATCCATGAAATTGTATTTCTTCAAATGCCCCCGTGTACATTCGTGCCTTGTAAGAGGTGGGTGGGCAAGGGCAGACCTCAGCTTGTTACCCATTCAGCAGGGCTTTCGTGGTTTCTGGGTGCAGGACTAGATGAATGTCAGTGTTTCTTAAGGAGCCCTTTGAAATTGTATGCAGACATCTCTTACCACTAAATAGGGTCTAGCGCATTGAATTATTCAGATGCACTACTAAGTCACTGTATAAGCTGAATTTCTCCACTAGCTGCTGGTGATTGCTTCAGCACAGAATCAGTCACTATCCAAATTTCACTTTCAGTCATGCTTTTCTTTTGGATGAAGCAATCAGCCCTGATCACCAAGACTAAAAACATTTTAAAGCATCTGTGAATGATTACAGGACGTTTGCTCCTCAGGAACATGGTTTCTTTCTGGAGACCACTAAGATAGGGTTCCTCTAAGCATGAATCCTATTGTTTAATACAAAGCTCTTATTTTTAGTGGTTGGAAAGACTTCAGGTGCTATTTCTGTATCTTTCCAGAGTCTGAATTTCTATTTCATCATCTGTAAAACTGAAATAATACTGACTCAATTCAGAAGAGGCAGATCTCAATCTTGTGTAAATAAAGGTTTGAAGCTAGATTTATAAAGGAGACATCAGAAGTTGTATCCAATATTTAGGCTTTAGTGACATTTACAGATCACCTGCTACCATAGCACTGTGGATAGCCATATTCCTAGCGCTAAACCTCTAACCCCTGCAAAGGGTAGGATGGTGTCTGTTACGGAAATCATAGTCTTACTCCTAGGGATTCTGTTGTTGAATGACAAAATCCATGCTGAGCAGGCAGCACTGGCATCGTGATAGTAACTCCACTGAAAACAAGGTATCTTCCTGTACACAGTGTTTATGCAAACTTAGAGCAGGCAGGCTGGCATACAGAAGCAGGACTTGTAGTGTGCCAGGGAAGTGCACAGTCACTGTATTTCTTCTAAAGTCCCTTTAAAATGGTCCTTAACATACTCAGCTAAAAGCATGGAGTCTCGGAAGTCTGTTCCTACTGAAGTCATAGTAAAGAGCTTCCCACTCTAAGTGCCAAGAAGTCTGTTTCTGAACAAACATAGACTTTGCAGTACATTGCTAATTCTATCTCTACATTAACCAATGTCAGTTTGAGTGGCATAAGTTTTATTATGAATATTTGTTTTCAGTGGACTCGAACAATTCTGTGTATTAAATGTGTAGCTGGACAAAAACCTTCATAGTATTTCCAGTCAGTCGGTAAACAAATGACATAAAAATAACATATGATGCATTTTCTTAATGTACTGTTTTGAAAATTACTTTAAGTTCTGCTTTCTAAGCTTAATTGGAGAAAAAGCAGGTTTGTTGATTTCAGTGTATCTTTACTACACTCCTTTAGCTATGTTCTTCAATACAACAATCGGTAAGATTGTAATTTTTTCTGGAAGCACCAAAGCCACAGAGTGCGGTCCCATGAAAATGTAAAGTTGTCTTAATGCAAGCAAAGATGACTTAAAATACTTTTTGGAGGAGGAAAAAAAACCCAACAAAACCCGCTCAAACTTTCAAGATGGTGAGCATGACATTTAAAACTATGGCTACATTCTTTGGCACGTGTGTAAAATAAAGATCATGGATGTCTGCTTAGAAACAAATGTCAAGTTTACATTGTGCAAGTTCAGAAGAGTAAACTCTGCTTTTATACCAATGAAGTGTAAGATGGAGAAGTCACCAACGGGACATTTAAAACCTGACTCTGGAATTCCTGTCTTTTGCTTTTCAACTTGGTGCACGCAGTCAGTTCTTAGTTTGCAGACCCAGTATTTCTGCCTCTGGAATTGTCTTTAACTCAAAGTTCTGGCATGCACATTGCCACTCTGCTCACCCTTCCAGGTTTACAAATATTGCTGCTTCAGGCAATACTACAAAGAAGAAATTTGTGTACTACTTTGAGCTACAAAAAGAGCATTCCTGACACTCCCGATAGAACAGGGACCTGATATGACCATGGAAAGCCAAACTGTCTCCAACATATGGGAAGGAATGTAACTCCATCTTTGGTAAAACAAAGCAGACAAAACAAGGATTTTTTTATTGTGGGAGAAGGCAAAGCCTGAAGCAGAACCATATGATATAGTGATATCTCCAGGTGCTGTTAATGCGCAAGTGGACTCATGAGACCTAGACCCATGTGCCTGCACAAGCAAGTCTATCTGTGGATAAGCAGTGCCTTTCAGCACTTCAGAACGGATGAAAGAGAGCAACCTTGAGTAAACTCTGCTCTTTGTGTCTCAGTTCCTGTGCTTACTGAGTACACCAAGTGCATATGGAAAAGGTTGCCAGTGTTAGACAATGTCTTTCTGTGGTTCTGCAAAGGTAAAAGCACTGTATGCAGACTTAGAAGTTTGCATTGCACGTCTGACTAATTACCCTGAAAAGACAAACTCACTCTTAAAGTAAGTGTCACTTAGAATGATAAAGAGATGTAATAAGCCTTACACCTGGTCTTTTTGTGTTGCAGCCATTTAACATTTTCTACCTCTTTGAATTCTAGAGCAGTTTTGGTTAAACAAGACAACCGTTGAATTGTGATATTACGGTGCTGCTGAGACACATACGCCACCCAAGCTAGAATGGGAGGTTTTGACTGCAGGAGGTGATGGGTCTCCTGTTCATGAACCTGGTCATCAGCAGTCCTTGGATTTCAAATCCATCTGGTAAAGTTTCTAGTTTTTTAAAAATCTCACTACTTTATTTGCTATGTTGTCTTGCTCTCTCTCATTAAGTGCTTGTCTGGTCTTCCACCCAAGTCGCAAGTAACGAGTCTGAGCAGCATGAATGTACCAAGGATTTCTCACTTTTTCAGCAGGACTGACCTGTCCTGTGAAAGACTGCATAGTCTAAACCAGAGTTTTGGCATTTGATTACATTGGTTAACTCCCGAAATAATCAGTTGGTGTTTCAGGACAGCATTTTCTGAAGTAGCTGTCTATATCAAGTTATTGTTGACTTTCAGTATAATTTGAATTTGGCTTAAAACCAGCAATTTCCTACTCCACCTTAAACCCCAGAATACAATTCTAAGGAAAAAAAAAATAAAATTAGTCTTTGCTTTTACAAGCTCATTTATTTCACCAAAGGAATTCCAGATTTACAGGACTGACTTCAAATAATATTAAAATAATGACCAGAGCATAATTTCAGGCTGAAAGTGCTGAGTTTTTTGGATTGTGACTGCATACTAGCAATGGTGTTCTCTCAAACATGACTTAAGTGATACTTACATAAATACACCGAGTACTCTTTCTTAACTTGTATCTCCTACTTGAACTATTGCACGTGGCCCCAACTAGACTATATGGTCTGGTACAAGTGTTACTTTCCCTGGATTAAAGAAGCTGGGGCTCTTCAATCTGTAGAGATGCAAGCTGGAGCAGAGCTATTCATTGTTTTTGAAATCATGAAGCAAGATGGTAAAGTTAATATTAAATAAATCCTGCAGTATTAGCACTGGGAAACACATGCTGGAAGTGGTAATAAAAATTGAGATGACTGTCTACTGGCCTGAGGTTTTAACTGACAGATTTCTGTAACATGGGGTTGAATATTAGATCATAGTGACCTTTTTTTGGCCATTCCCAGTACACACGGGCACTCTGAGACATCTCAGCATTCATTTATGATACCAAGTGCCTCATCTTTTGGCACAAATGTTCTTGATCCCTCTTTTTGAACAGTTAGATTTTCACTGCTGTCTCCAAATGTCTGCTGCTAACAAATGTTCATTAACAACAAAGAAAGGGTAATGGCAACAACTGGCAGAGCAGGTTATTAAATGATCATACAAAACAGTCTGAGGTAAGACACACGACAGAGGGAGGGCAGGCTGCTACTGTGCACTAATAATGCATTACAGGTTAGAGCACTTACTGCGATTGTCAGATTTTGGTGCCAACCCTATTCAAAATCCTTTGCATGCAGCAATGTACAGGTAGGACTGTCAGCTGGTTTATATAGTAGGTACACACTTTAAAGCAAATTTTCAGTGAAAACCTGATACTGATAGAACCTTTCTCTTCTTTTTCTAGTATTTTCTATTTTTAAATGTTTAGTGTACTCAGTATTACAAATAAAAATCAAATACAAAATAGGTCTTTTATTAAAAAAAATTTTAAAGCATTTCTGAAACTTCAGAAAGTTGCATCAAATTTTCCATCACATTTGCATCTCTGAAATGACTTCGTTTTTTTTTAAGTTCCTGCCACAGTCTTAGATCAGTCATTCCCCTCTGCTTTGCTATCTAACTTTTCCTAAATGCTACCCGCTTTGCTACATTTTCAGCTCCAAATTTTGCTATCAATTTATTTCTGACACGTTCATCATCTTTTTGCAATGCCAAATCATCCTCTCTGCTCCATACAGGGTACCCATCCAAGCGCTGCCCTGTCTGCAGAAAGTATAAAGTAGTCTCCACTTCACCAGTGTTTTTCAGAAAGGCCTGTGTAACAGTGAACAGGTCCATGCCAAACTTCTCCATGAAGTGCTGCATAGTTTTTACTACTTCTCCCACCACATTGGAAGAAGAAGTGCTTGTTGGTCTTTCTTCCCTTTGTAATTGAGTGTCAGGGAGAACAGAGTCCTCCGGTCTAGTTTTCAAAACAGATGCTGTTTGTCCTGCGGACTTTCCCTCTCCATCTTGTGCAGAAAGTTCTTCTGAAATGTCCGAAGTGTCACTTCCTGACTAAAAGTAAGAGAAGTGGAGTCATCAGTTAGACATGTCATTTTCTGGCAAGCTCCTTTTATCACTGCTACCCAACCACCTTCCACTGTGACTCTACAGTATATTAAAAAACCCTCAGAAATTACTAGGCATAGTAAAATTCAGTGACTGAAGTGAAGCTGTATGCGTTAACAAGGATATACAAGATGACAGAAAAGCATGAAATATAAGGGAGAATTTGAACAAGCTATGTATAAAAGGCAAAAGTAAATGTTAATGCAACTGCAGGAATATTTTATGCCTAAAGTGAAAGGATGAATTCCATTTGCCAATACTGCTTTTAACGTGACAACACTGTCACATGAATTTCCTCAAGTTAACTTGGGCAGGAAATCAAACTAAGGAAATACACTGCAGCAAGGCACCATTCATCATAAGCCACGTAGTTCATAGCTTACATGAAGCTCCCACTTAGCCATAGCAGAAGGGGTGTCACGGTGCAAAGTCATTTAAGATGTGAATTATGAGCTATTGTGCCATTTGTGACAACCAGGAAGAACTACTCCCAGCAGCTCGCTCAGCGGCACTGCGGCAGAAGCAGCTGCAGCAGCAATGCCACTCCCCGTGAGGGCCCCGGACGCTTACCTCCGTGCTTTCGAACTCCCGATTAGCTGCCTCGAAAAGACCCGTGCTTTGTGCGGGCTCCTCCATCTGTTGGGGCTCTGCGGGAACACGCGGGCATCGACTGCCGGGCTGCAGCGGGGCCCAGGGCCACCGCCGCCCCCGCCTCCCCATCAACCTCCCTTCACCCCAGGCGTCCCCGTCCCCAGCCGGTCCGCCCTCCCACCGCCAAGCCCCGCCGGCTATCCCCAGCTCACCCCCGTGCAACGGCCGCAGGTACCGCAGGTAGCGGTCGCGCATAGCCTGCCAGCTATGCCGCGTCAGACCGCCTCGCTCCAGCTCCTTCCAGAGCGCCCGGCCGCTCACCCGCGCCTCGCACCGCCCGCGCACCGCCCGCAGCAGCGCTGCGTCCTCCGCCTCCGTGAAGGCGAGGCGACCGCGCGGCGACGTGGCGGGCGGCGCGGGCGGCGCGGCGGGCAGCCGGAAGGGCTCCAGTGGTAGCCGCTGGTTGCGCTCCACGCACTCCGTCACGTACTCGGTAGAGACAGCCCCGCCGGGCGCTGCCTCGCCGGGCTGCGCCAGGAGCACGGCTCCTGGCTCCTGCACACGGCACAGCCGCCCACCGCCCGCCAGCACCAGGGGCGCCAAGCGCAGCTTGGCCTGCCCGGGCCGCACGTAGAACCGCATCGGGCTCCCGTCGTCCCACAAAAACAGCGACCGCGACCGCACCAGCGCCTCGCCCCCGTGTTCCGCCATCGCCGCGGTGGGCGCGCAGGCGCGGGAGCACCGGAAGGGCCGGCTGGAGCCGGGAAGATGGCGGCGGCAGCAGAGCGCGCGTGCGAGGCACTGGAGACCGAGTCGCGTCTCAGCAAAAAGTGAGGGTGGGCGGGCAGGTGGAGCCGGGCCGCGCCGGGCTGGGGAGGCGAGGCGAGGCGAGGCGAGGCGAGGCGAATGTCCGGCTGACCCGGTGCGTGTCTCCGCCAAGTGATCCGTCGGAGCGCGCCATGCTGAGCCCTGCCGCTGCACGGCTCCGCGGCTGGGCCTGGAGGGCCGCGCCCGCGTTCCACTGGCGCCAGGCACTTCATGACCAAAGCAGGTCGGTGCTTTGCGGCCTGCCTGGGCCCGCCTCTTTCCTCATGAAGTCCCGGCCGGCGGAGTCGGGAGCCGCGGGATGAACCGCGGCGCTTGTTGGTCGTGGGGGGAGCTGACTTTTTTCAGTGGAGGTTTTGCCTTATTGCACTTACATGCTGCGTGGGGTTACTACGCTCTTATGTCCGCAATGGCCTGCGGAAGGTCCTTGGGCACATAGGCACGCATCCTCAAGGTCTGTTTAGGTAATGTTTAATTCAGTTTTAACTTTCTCTGAGTATTTGTATCTCATAGGAGATGAACTCAAAATGTTCAAAGAACAAAATACTTAAACATGCTCAAGGATTATTTTGACGTTTGGGCAGAGTAAGAGAAGTGACAGGATTATTGGTACAGTTAAGCTTTTGGCAGAATCCTGCTAAGTGTTTCCCTGTGGAAGTATCAGAGTACCTGCAGCATCTGTTTTCCTTCTCTTTTGCAGTGAGCTGAAGAGACGTTTAAAGGCTGAGAGAAAAACAGCTGAAAAAGAGGCAAAGCAGAAAGAGCAAAATGAAAAGCATTCAAATAAACCTTCTTTGACTTCTGACTCTGAGAATAACGTTGCTGCTGATGAGGAATGCTTGGATCCAAATGTGAGTGTCTGGCCTCATGCTTATTACTGTTCTGAGAATAAATGTTATTGATTTACATTTGGTTTTTTTACTCAGGGGAAACTAAATGGCTAAAAGGGGAGAGACCTACATATTCCTACATAAGGGCAGCTGTGTTTTAATTTATAACCTGTAAAATATTTTCAGTTTCTAACAAAATCGTTTGGTTTTGTTTGTTTCTGGTGACAGCAATACTACAAGATCCGTAGCCATGCAGTCCAGCAACTGAAGGGCACCAGTGAAGATCCCTATCCCCACAAATTCCATGTAGACTTATCTCTCTCAGATTTTATAGAGAAGTACAGTCACCTGGAGCCAGGAGATCACCTGACAGACATTACAGTGAGAGTGGCAGGTAAAGGCTTATCTGGGATTCAGAAAGATGGTCTGTTGCTTAGCTAAGCCAAGTCTTAGCGGCTTTTCATGTTGGGGTTGTCTCTTTTTGAATTTTGCTGATCCCCTGTTACTTGGTCATGAAGTCTGTAGCAGTGTTAGACTATTCAGGACACGTCTTTTCAGACTGAGTGGACCTGTGGAACATCCCCTACAACTACAAGATCAGATTGTGATATGGGCTTCAGGACCCAAAGTTCATATGGTCTTTTGTACACTGGTACTAATTTTTAACCGCTTCTCTTTCGCGGTTAGCGATTAGTTCGCAGCTGATGATCCTGTGGCTTTTGCCCTTGTATCCTTTCTGCTAGGGACTCTTTTCCTGATGGCCTGCATACTTTGATATTTAGGTCGAATCCATGCAAAGCGTGCCTCTGGAGGGAAGCTGATTTTCTATGATCTTCGTGGGGAAGGAGTCAAGTTGCAGGTCATGGCAAATTCCAGGTAAGTAGAGGTATTCCCAGTGGCATTCTAAACAGAACTGCAGTCTTAGGCCTAGAGATCTGTATTTGGGCATTCTATTTCTTCATCTCCTTAGGCTATTCATCTATGGGTTGGCTTAGGCAGCCAGGTAATGTTTTGCTTAGAATGTTGTGGTTGGCTTCCCTGCTAGAAGAGTCCTTTTTTAAAGGATTTGGTCTGGGGATAGACTTGCAGGGCAGTTTGGAATGTTGAATTTTAAACAAAACTGCTTACCTTGGTTTTGTAATTACAGGCTCTACAAATCCGAGGAAGAGTATTTCCGTATTAACAACAAGCTGCGTCGTGGGGACATTATTGGTGTAGAGGGGAATCCTGGGAAAACAAAGAAAGGGGAACTGAGTATTATTCCTTATGAAATAACTCTGTTGTCTCCATGCCTGCACATGTTGCCTCATCTTCACTTTGGCCTCAAAGATAAGGTACTTGTCATACCCATCGCTCTTGGAGGCAATTTGACAGATAGATAGGTCTGAAAGGATGACCTTTTATATCCGCTGATGGTATCAGTCAACAAAGGAATATTAGTTTTGTTTTGGTATTTTTTCCTTTGGCAGCAAGTTTTGTCTAGCTTGCTCTAAAGATATTTGTTCTTTTCAGGAAACTAGGTATCGTCAGAGATACTTGGATTTAATTCTTAATGATTATGTGAGGCAGAAATTTATAACCCGCGCAAAGATTATTACATATATTCGGAGCTTTCTAGATGAGTTGGGCTTCCTTGAGGTAAGGCTTCATTGTTTATTTCTCTCCGCATACTGAATGTGTTTAGAGCTTCTCAGCTTCAAGGATGCTTTACGTTCAGGCTTATGTGCAAAATATTTACAGAAGTGAGAATAATTACCTCAGCACGGTGTGTTTTATCAGTTTAATGTAATGAGAGCCATTCCTTTCCTCTCTTTTTAAAGTTAAGACTATTCCTTAGTTGATGAGGTTATGACTAAGGAAACTTTTATCAAGGTAGATCTTCAAACCACTGCTGTTCTTTCCTTATTTCAGTAAATTAAGGTGGAAATAACATAACAAATGGTGTTTTGCCTCCGGAGGTAAATGCAGATTTTATTTCCTGTAAGCAAAATTGGTTTTATCTGTAGATCTATTGTGGCGCAGCATATGAGAAAATAATACTAGCTCTGCTCTCTGTTGCATCCACATTCTTGGTTGTACTTTACAGTTAGCAAAAAGATTAGAACTTAACGTAGTTTATTTACAAGTATTTGTTAACTGAATCTTTCATTAGCTCAGGTTGCTCAAAGCCCCATCCAACCTGACCTTTAATGTTTCCAGGGATGGGGCATCCACAGCTTCTCTGGGCAACCTGTTCCAGTGCCTCACCACCCTCATTGTAAAACATTTCTTCCTTATGTCCAATCTAAATCTACCTTTTTTCAGTTTAAAACCATTGCCCCTTGTCCTGTCACTACAGACCTTGGTAAAAAGTCTCTCTGTGCCTTTCTTGTAAGCCCCCTTTATATATTGAAAGTCTGCAAAAAGGTCTTTCCGGAGTCTTCTCTTCTCCAGGCTGAACCACCCCAACTCTCTCAGCCTGTCCTCATGGGACAGGCGTTCCAGCCACCTGACCATTTCCATGGCCCTCCTCTGGACCCTCTCTAACAGATCCCTCTCTTTCTTACACTGGGGACCCCAGAGCTAGATGCAGTACTCCAGGTGGGGCCTCAGGAGAGCAGAGTAGAGGGGGAGAATCCCCTCCCTTGACCTGCTGGTCACGCTTCTTCTGATGCAGCCCAGGATACAATTTGCTTTCTGGGCTGCAAGTGCATATTGCCGGCTCATGTCCAATTTTTCATGCACCAGTATCCCCAAGCCTTCTGCAGGGCTGCTCTCAATCCATTCATTCTCCAGGCTGTACTGATAACGGAGAATCGCCCTGACCCAGGTGCATGAGCTTGCACTTGGCCTTGTCGAGCTTCATTTTCTGCAATGTAGAGAGATGATTTTGTGACAATGCTACAGCCCAGTTCCTGGCTTTGATAACATGAACCCAGCAGGTTCACATTTATGGTATAAATGAATGATTCTTAATAGCAGCAAATAGTTTAAGTAATTTGTCTTTACTGACTGCATGGGAGAAGTGTTGTTTAGTTCAGAATTGTTTTTTTATTCTGGAATGTCAAACAATAAATGAAATACACATTTTTCATCAAAGCTAGCTGTGGTTTGTTTGCTTAATCTACAGAGTTCTATTTTAGAAATAGATTAGACAAAAGTAGAGCATTGAGGTAGGAGTCTGGAAATATTTATGCCACTGTTAAATTTTTTTTGTTGTTACTGTTTTACAGATTGAAACTCCTATGATGAATATAATTCCAGGTGGAGCTGTGGCAAAACCTTTTATCACGTACCACAATGAACTGGATATGAATTTATATATGAGAATTGCTCCAGAGCTTTACCATAAGGTAAAATACAAGCCCTTCATGACTAAGCCTGTATTCTCCAGACTGTTGTGATCTTATTCTAAAAAAGTAAATAAAGTTAAAATGAAGATTATTCTTGAAGAAAGGTGGACTCATTGGTTTGGAGGAAACAAAACGTATCTTGAATGAGATTTGTAAGGTCATGTTGCAGTTGTGTGTGTTTGAGCTCTCTTTAGTTCTTTTGAAAAAATTAGTGTGTTTACTAGAATTTCCTTTTGTTTAGATGTTGGTGGTTGGAGGCATGGACAGAGTGTATGAGATCGGGCGTCAGTTCCGGAATGAAGGAATTGATTTAACACACAACCCTGAGTTCACAACTTGTGAATTCTATATGGCTTATGCGGACTACCATGACTTGATGGAAATTACAGAGAAGTTGCTTTCAGGTGATGTATGCAAAAATTACTTAAAAAAAATCTCCAGAAGAATTGCATATTATGTGGCATACTCTTCTTCTAAACTTCAGATTCCTTTTGTAGGGATGGTGAAACATATTACTGGAAGTTACAAGATCACTTACCATCCAGATGGTCAAGATGGACAGGCCTATGAGATAGATTTTACCCCTCCCTTCCAGCGAATCAGCCTGGTGTATGATCTGGAAAAGGTCCTAGGAGTGAAATTTCCATCAGCTGAGTGTTTTGAAACTGAAGGTTAGATGCTGAGTATGGGTGTCCTATAATTGTTCCTTAACAGAAAGAGGGCAAAAGGTCTTGAGTTCTCAGCCTGCAGTCTGTCAGCTGCTTTTCTGAGGTGGTACTAACACATGAGATTGCTTTTCTCTGGTTTTGTCTGTTACCTAAGAGTCCAGAAAGAAGCCTTCATGCCTTGCAGTCTTTGGCAAGACCCAACTCTTTTGCCTCTTTAAGTATATGTGATGCTGTATATTCAAGAGGCATGATCTGTGGAGTTCTTGATCTGTTGAAGAGACCCAGCTTTTTATTTCTTATTTCTTCTGTGCAGTTGAGTCTTTCCATGCCTGTGATTATAGGTTAGGAGTATGATTATTTTGGGCTTTCTTCAAAATGTGTGTATGTGCTATTTTATTCCTGGAATCCAGAGTCATAAGGAAGCAAGTTCATACACTTTTTAGTGATTTTTTGTTGTACAATTCTCCCCCCCCCCCCGCCAATAATGTCCGGCAGTCACGTGGGGTTGTGCTTAGCTGTTGTCAAGTTTCTGAAATATAAAATAACTTATATTTTAGTGTAAACTGATAAAAAACAAACACTCTTTTTGTAGATTGACATTTAAGCTCGTGCTTTCCATGATGTATACCATTAAGATCTTAAAAATAATTCTGGATGTGTCGAAGCATGCAGAAAGAAAAAAAAAAGTGGCTGCCTGCATGGCTTTTCTAATTCTTGTTTACAACAATTTCAGAAACTCGCAGGTTCTTTGATGACCTTTGTGCAGAGAGAAATGTTGAGTGTCCGCCTCCCAGGACAACAGCCAGGCTTCTTGACAAAGTAAGTAAAGGTGGTGGATTTTAGTCCTAATGTCTTTGAGGATCTATCTGTATCAAAAGAAGTCTCTTCAGAGCAAAAGTTTAGCTGCATCTGGGAAAATATGCTGAAGTGCACTTCAGCTATTTCTGTATCACAGTGAGAAAACTTGCTGTGACAAAATCTTTTTTTTTTGTTGTCTACACCAAAACGTAGTTTACTGATGCCTGCTTAATGTGAGCACTAGAGGATTTTAGTTTGATAACTGGTCTCTTGTGCTTAAAGCAGATCTGCTTTATCTTATGTCAGACTTGTCTGTGAGATCTGTGCATTTGTACCTTACCAAACTGATAGGCTTACCATGTAGTTCTTCTATCAACTGTATCAAGCCTTTTCCTTTGTACCTAAAATACTGCCTGATCACTGTTTTTCTGCTGCTTTTCCTATTGGTCTTTGTTGTAATGGTCAAATTGAATTAGGTTGTTATTTTTTTATACAGTTTTTGCTATGTCATTTTTCTTATCGAACTTGGACATGCACACGTTAATGAAGATATTACTGCGATCAGGAATTATTAGTTGGGAAACTTGTCAGTTTTATGGTACTTTCTTCAGTGGTGAAGAGAGGGAAGTAGGATGTTTGGGGAAGGCAGTGCTAGGAAAGTGATATTGTACTCTACGTAATTATTTTGCTTTCGTTTTCCCAGTTAGTTGGTGAATTCCTGGAAGTCACTTGTATCAACCCTACATTCATCTGTGATCACCCACAGATCATGAGTCCTCTAGCCAAATGGTAAGAGTATGAGACATGGTCAGCATGTAACTCTCTTAGACCCTCTACTCCTACTTTATTAAAAAGAAAGAAGAAAAAAAAAAGTCACATATGTGAAAACAGATTTTGATGTTATATACTAGTTTGTGAATTCTGACTCCAGCCAAGATAAACGTTTCCTGAGTTGTGAAACTCGTCATCCAGGGAAGAGATGTGCTGATGCTTAGTAGTTTGAAGTTTTGACAGCTGTTACTGCTAAGCGTGGGCAATCCTCCTAAAGTGACATACGTGCTCTTTGCTTCTGTAAAGATGCTTATTTTAAGGTATGGTTGTTTTGTCATCTTCACGTAGGCATCGCTCTCATCAGGGACTAACAGAACGCTTTGAACTCTTTGTAATGAAGAAGGAAGTGTGCAATGCGTACACAGAACTTAATGATCCTTTCCGGCAGCGGCAGCTTTTTGAGGATCAGGCCAAGGTATGGTGTCTTGCTGATAGTGAATCAATGATACAGGCACGTAAGCAAAGAATATTTCCTATGTCTATTCCAAATCTGTCATTAGTCCTTACAGTTGAAAAGAGTTGTTACTACTTTGAGCGAGTGTTTCTCACTCAAGTTAAAGTCTGTCATTAAAACTTAATTCCTTTTAAGGGAACCCTGTTGTGGATTAGTTTTTTAGTAGTTCAACTTTGTTTTGGAATGTCTTCCCTTTTATTCTACCTGAAGTACTAATCTGAAAAAAAGCAAATGTGCAAGTGTTTTCTCTGTCTTGCTTAGGGTAAAAGTTATTTTTCCCCAATTAAGCATTTAGGTAGCCATACAACATTGTACTTCTAGGTTCTTAAATTTTTGTGTCTGGTAAGAGTTTGAATGGTAAGAAATAGCCTAATTTCTTGAACTCAGTTATGACTATTTTAAATTGGCTCACAGAATAGAGCTGCAGACTGGAAATTATCAGGCCTGCAAATTTATAGTACTAGGTTTCTCTAGTACTCTAGAAAGGAGTGACTGAAACTGATTTTTGTTATTAATTAGGTATACACATCCATGAATGCCTGCATGCGCACACATGATTGAGGTCAGATGACGTGGTCTGCAGAAACAGAGTTCCTGTTCTTCCTACTCTAATGGCTTCACAGTGCCCGAAAGGATTAAACAATTGTCAAAACCAGGAAAACAGACTTATGTTAGCTAACTAACTTGATAGTAAATTGCAAAATGTTCCTGTCAGAATGAATAATATTACAGATTTCCTTCACCTTTGGTCTGTTGTATATATGTCTGCTGCAGCTGTGTCTCATGATTATAGCTTTGCAGACATATGATTATATATATTGAATGAAAATTTGCCTAAACATTTAATGTTAAGGTGGAGGTTGAGATGAAGGATGGCAGTTTGCATTTCAGGACTTCAGACTCAGGCAGAAAAGTTTTATTTAACAGTCTTTTGCAAAGTCTTCCTTGAAACTGTGTGAACAAAAGTGTTTGTTGTTTTTTCAACACTTACGCTTGGCATTTTCTAAATTTGAGAGGGTTGGCTAGTCTGCGTTTTTATTATGACTTTCAGCACTTGGAGGCTGCCAAGCTCAGATGCATTAGTTAACATCTCCGTGTAGGGTTTTTTAACCTACTTGAGGGGGAAAAAAAGCAACCCCTAAACTTTGTTTCGTGGAGCGACTACCGATGATTCAAACAATTATGCTTCTTAGTTGCTTCTGCAAACATTAAAGGGGAGTTGTGAGAAGCCTTCGAAAGCAATTTATTCTAGTGCCATATGGCCCTGGAGATTGCTTTTACTAAAGTGAAGGGCCTGGGCCTGTGTCTAGAAAGGAAACTTAAAGATCAGAAAGGATTTGAGCCTAGAGCTATTTTGGAAGCACCCGTACAAGTGATCTCCACAGTTCTCCAGGTGCTGAGGTTCCTTCATCTATTACTCGCTTATGCAGCCTATAGGGCTTTGATGTTGTTGGTTAAATGGCTCCTACAAATATCAGTATTTCTCCGTTTTGGTAGGGGTTAGCAGAAGTGCCATCTAGTTCTGTACAACTCACCTTTTACTGTTAATTTTTCTATTTAGGCAAAAGCTGCAGGTGATGATGAAGCCATGTTTATCGATGAAAACTTCTGTACCGCACTGGAGTATGGCCTTCCTCCTACAGCTGGCTGGGGCATGGGAATTGATCGCTTCACCATGTTCCTCACGGATTCCAGTAACATCAAGGTAAACGTTAGATATGGCAGTGCCTACTGGTAGCTTTGTCAGAGAACATGGAATGAGATTCTGCAAAGCAGGCCATCTCTCTAACGAAACAAGAACAGTGTAGCCGTTTGAGAAAGAATTCCACCTCCGACCAGCTTCTCTTTGGGGCGCTCGTTTAGCGATCTCTGCCGAGCGCGCAGCCGCGGCGAGTCTCAGCCCGCCCAGCGCCGTATGCGACTTGCGCTGCGGAGGGCGCCGGGAAGCTGGGCCGAGGGCCGCTCTCGCGAGACTTGGCCACGGGGTCTTGCTCGCCAGGCCGGGGGCGTGGGCGGTGGCGGCACTGGCGCCTGCTGACGGTGTCCCTTTTCGCAGGAGGTGCTTCTCTTCCCTGCCATGAAACCAGAGGACAACAAGAAAGAGGCGCAGCCCGCCGAAGGCACCTCTGTATGAACCCCGGGGCGGCGCGGACCGTGAATAAAGGCAGCGTTTTCTGTCGCCCGTCTCCGTGTTTCTGTGTGTGCGCCTGCGCAGAAGCCGCCGTTCCCGGCGGACTCCGCGCGCGCGGGGGAAGCAGCTGCGCGTGCGCAGGCTGGGCGTTGCTGAGGCGGGTGGCGCGGCGTGACCCCGGGGCCTTCGCTGCAGCCGCCGGTCTTGGCGGGGAGCGGCGGCGCCGTTTAACCGGAGGGTAGGGGCCCGCGCCGAGGGCGGCGTGATGCACACTCGAGCGCTACACCAGCTCGCTCGGGGCGCTGGCTGCCCCAGCTGTGGGGCTCTGCGCTCCCTGGTCGCTGGGGCAGGGTGGAGGCCCGAAGGCCTCGGCATGAGTGTGGTGGCACCAGGCGTCTCCGAGGTGATGCGGGGACTGTACCGGGACGGTGCTGTGATGAACACTGACTGCTGCATAGTGGGAACCTTGGGAACCCTGCATTCTCACCTGCTGCTGGACTATAAGGGTTCTAGCATTGTTTTTTATTTCTAGCGATTTGGAAAAAAAGGGGGTTTTATTTGGTATGATATATTTCTTATAAATAATCGTGAAAGGGGTGATGCAGTTAAGCCTTGGATATTGGAATCTGGTACAGGAAGATGTAATGCAGAACAGCGTGGTAGGGTGTGAAGAGATGGGGTTTGTGAATCAGTGTTGTGATGGAATCCAATTCTGTTTAGAACCTGCACTTGGACCGGGAGCCATGTGGTCAGCTGATGAAATTGCTGAGCTATGTTACCTGCATTATAGGACCAGACTCCCTAAGCAGGGGAAACCAGATCCAAACAGGGAGTGGACTTTGCTGGCAGCTGTTGTCAAAGTGGAGTCTGCAACCCAAAGAGAGGTTCTTGATAGTCCAGGGAATCTGCAGGGTAAGAATGAGTTGTGGGGATTGGGAGGGGGAGAGGGGAAGAGGAGATGGCAGTCTTTGCTGCTTTGTTACTTCTTTTTTTTTTTTTTTTTCCAAGGTACCTTTAAAAAAACCCAACAAACAAAACACCCCTTCCTGTCCCATTTCTGTCTTCACCCAAATTCTCTTTGTGATTGTAAAAGCTTTTACAGCTTTTGTCTGGAAAGAGATGGTTATAGTGAAATACTGTTCTTCCCAGACTGTAACTAAAAAGATGAAAGCCTGCATTTGGCTGTTCAGTAAGTGGCAAAAGTCTAGGCAGGACCTGAATTTCTAATGTAAACCCTTGCAAAAGTGTGTTCAGCTGTTATTTGAAAGAATCCTAGAAAGGTCTCAGTTTGCTCTCCTTTAACAGACTGTGTTATTACATTGTGTGTTTGTGTTAGTTCACCATCATCTTAATTTCCCTTACTGGCACTTCCATGTTGTCATCGAGATTGTATCCCATGGTTCTTTCTCACACGTTCGAGGAATCCTATGCCAGTGTCTGCTGTGTGTTGCCTAACATATCAGACCTGTGTTAGCACTCCTGCTATGGGATCATAGACTTCTCCTAGCACTGGTGCTTCTGCCTACTATATTCAGTTCTCCCGCTGAAACGAAACCTCCTGCATTGTCACGTGGCCTGCCTCCCTGTACCTGCCCTTCTACACAATGTTTTGTGTGTCATCTTACCAGAATGACTCTGTGAGAGCAATGCTTCTGGTGATAGTTTGTTCAGTTAATGTTGCCTTTTCTTTCAGTAATGAAGGAAGTTGTTGCTATGGGAACTGGAACAAAATGTATTGGCCAAAACAAAATGAGAAAAACTGGTAAGTATGGTGTAAAATCCAAGAAGAGACTACCTACGCTACCTTCTTTCTTGCTGGTGTCATAGAAGCTGTCATAACAGGCTTTTTCTCCCTTGCTGTATATTCTGCAGCTAAATATGTATTTGTGCAATAAATGCGTGGGATAGATACGTGACTTCCCACAGCTACCATTTCTTACCATTTATTGTAGGACTTTCCTTGCTCTGCATGTCTGGTTTTATTATTCAGAATGTATCTATCTGTCCCCTCTCCTCAGAGAGGGGAGAAGCCATAGTAATTAGTGCTGAAAAGTGATTAAGGAGGAAGTGTTTCTGAATATGTAGGTACAGGGCTTTCTCCTTTCTTTAGACTTCAGACAAGGAGGAGAGCGAGATAAGAGAAATGGTTTTGCATGTATCAGTTTTAGGCTGTTTTGTGTTCTGTATAACGACATTCATATTGAAATGAATTAGTGGAGCAAAAGAGAAGAAACTAAATTCTGTATCTTAGATTTTTGTGGATGTTTCTTGTGACTTAGCCATCTTAGAAGTACAGATGCTTTTCTGATCAATTTAGGAAAATTGTGATTAAACTGTTGAACTACTTACAATCTAGCTATTAAGAGTCGAAGTAGAAATTTGACTAGAAAAAAGTAAAGCTAGTTCCTCTCTCTGTTGTTTGTCTTCAGTGACCTTAAGTTTAGAAAATATTTTCCTCTTATGATAACATTCATTTATTTTTAAATTAACTTGATTGGTAGGCCATGTTAATGGTTATCTATTAGAGAGCTTTTAAATTTTAAACTTCTAGAATGGTTAAAGAGGACTTTTATCACCTGGTCTTTTATTCCTGAAATAAAAGCTGATCTATAGATTCTGTTCCTTTAAATACTGCAATAGGCAGACACTTCAGGAAGTTTGAAGATGAGATGTGTAAACCTGGTAAATACCAGAATTATTTACAAGAAAAGTAATTAAATTGTAGGACATAGTGCAACAAGAAACTTCAACCAAAAGTTTAACAAACACTTGAAATTTTATGGATGTTAAACTGGGAATATCAAGATTTACTACTAAGAACAAACATCAGGAGAGTTTTGAAGGAAGCCAATGTTTATTCAACTCAAAGGATTTCAGATATCAGAAGAGTTAAAATTTCGTATTTAAACAAGTCTCTGGCTTGCTGTGGAGTGAAGACTTTAATCCTTCATTTGTGTAGGCTTTTGACATCCTTTTGTAGTGACTGGAAGTTTAAATATCTTGGAATAACCTAATGTGATTGTTAAACCTTCAAATGCTAACAAATCTAGAGAACTGTCATCTGTCAAATTCTGTTTGCTTTGTTCTTCTCCTTTTCAGTAATGATGCGTATTGTTCCTATTTGGTTGTTGCTTTAGGAGACATTCTGAATGACAGTCATGCTGAAATTGTGGCCAAGAGGAGCTTCCAGAGGTGAGGCATGAAGTTCATGTGCTGTTATTCAGTGCCGCTTGAGGCTGTTGTGATACGAATGATTTTGACCTGTGGCTGAAATAGCCAGATTTTGCAGCTTCAGTGATGAGAATATAGTGAAAAAGACAGTATTCTGTGTAGGCAACACTTTTTTTCCCTTTGTTAGCAGGAGTTTAACCTAATTTTTGCACTTCTAGGTGGTGTTAAGGCCCTTTCACAAAAGCTTGTTTCTTATTCTTGTAGAGTCTCTGTACAAAGAAGTAGGATCTGATTTCACGTGATGTCAATGCCAGTCTGATGACTAGCTGTCAAGGGTAGCATTTTGCCGTTTCATAGAATCATAGAATGGTTTGGGTTGGAAGGGACCTTAAAGATCATCTAGTTCCAACCCCCCTGCTGCAGGCAGGGACACCCTCCACTAGACCGCGTTGCCCAAAGCCTCATCCAAGCTGGTCTTAAACACTTCCAGGGATGGGGCCTCCACAACCTCTCTGGGCAACCTGTTCCAGTGCCTCACCACTCTAACAGTAAAGAATTTCTTTCTAACATCTAATCTAAATCGACCCTCCTTCAGCTTAAACCCATTACCCCTTGTCCTGTCACTACACTCCCTGATAAACAGTCCCTCACCATCTTTCCTGTAGGCCCCTTCAGGTACTGGTAAGCCGCAATTAGATCTCCCTGGAGCCGCCTTTTCTCCAGGCTGAACAACCCCAACTCTCTCAGCTGTAGTATCTTAGATACCTACAAGTACCAATCCTCTTGTTCACATGGGATAAGCTGGTTCAAGGAACTGAACCAGGAGAATAGTTATGCTACAGAAACGAGTACATTTTTTGCAGTTTGATGCCACTAAACTGGCTCTCAGAGAATTGGATGAGTTGCAGTGTTGGTAAAAATACCAAGTGGGAGGAGAGGATGTTAGATATACGATTTGAGGAGATGGTTAGCTCCACTGAATCCAACCCTTTGAGGTCTGCTATTAAGGTTCCAATAATGTGTTTATGGACTATGTTGGATCCTATCTATCTGTAGAAGCATAACTGATTGGCTCCTCATAGACTTCATCAGGAAAGAACAGGCACTGGTGGGCATCTAATTTTCGTTGTTTTCCTGGGCAGCAAAAATGAAGTAAATGTTTCATGAAAACTTTCTGCCTAACAGGTATCTTCTCCATCAGATGTGGTTGGCAGCTTCTCATCAGCAATGCAGTATCTTTATTCCGGGAACCGAAACTGGGAAATGGAAACTCAAACCAAATATCATATTTGTTTTCTTCTCCAGTCATACCCCATGTGAGTATGCTGGAGTGAACCAATTTCATGGTTCCCACTTGTGGAATCTTTTCTGCCCCTTGCCTTTCTTTGGTCTCTCTTTGGTCTGGAGTGAGAGTGAGGCAGTAACTCATGTTGTCAGCATGTGCCCTAAGATGTACTTGACACAGATACATTTGACATTTTATCTCACTGGATGTGATTCATGAGAATTCAGTAAATCTGATATACTGCTCATTATATAGTGGAATGCTTCACTTTCTCTTTAAACAGTAATGGCTACTATTTTCTTTTCCAGAAACTAACATACTTGTCAGAGGTCCTGTCGTATCTCCTGGTTGCTTTGCTTTAAATGTTTCCTTGGATTCAAATGTTAATAAAAATCATTGACATTTGCCACAGTTCCTTAAAAAGAAAAAAAAAACAAACCCAAAAAAAAATCACCCAAAAAACCCCAACAAACCACACTCCCCCAAAAAACCCCAAACCCAACCAAACAGCAAAAAACAATTACACAAAAAACCCTAAACCACCAAACAAAACTAAAAAACAAGCAACCAAAACAAAACAGAAAAAAAGCCCAACAAACCAAAACCAAACTCCCCAAAAAGCCCCACCTGCAAAACACCACCACCCCAGTTCCAAGCTTCTTATGGAATGGAATGCAACTTTTTATTTTGTCATGGTAAAAGCTCTTTGTGTGTGTGTTTGGGGTTTTTTTTTTTTGTTTTGTTTTGTTTTTTTTAAACAGCACCAAAAAGATGAGGATCTATTGGCAAAATGTAGGAATGCGACCTCTTGGTCTACCAGCTTGTCAGCAGATAATTTTTGTTTTAAATTTTGCTTTTTTGATTATTTCTTGGGTAGAATGCAAATCTCGAAATGATATGTATATTGGCTCACATTTCAGTGAAGTCTGATTCATCATTGTCCAGAGCCATGTTGTTTGAAAAGCAAGTTCTTGTAGTCAAATTTTCCTGAGTGCAAATCTGTGAAAGCTAGTAGTAGCCGTGTGATCTGTTCCAGTCGTGAGAGATGCACTTTTGGCCAATTTTTATGTTACTTTTTTTGTTGTAGGTGGAGATGCTTCTATTATTCCAATTAGTGAACCAGAGAACCACCCTTCCAAGGCAGTGACTGGAGGTGATGCAGCTGGACAATCAGCAGAGTGTAAAAGTAACCATGATCATTTGGGTCTAGAAGATAAAAGGAAATCGGAGAAAATGGCAAGTAATCATATAATCAAGAGAATGAAAACTGATGATGATGGCTATTCTTCTGTAATCACCGAAGACCTGGCTGTTCAGCAAGTATCTGTGAAACAAGATGACACAAATCCAAAGAGCTGTGAATGTTCTGGAGAAATGCAAACAGCTAATAAAGAGACTGGCTTAGGGAGACCGAAGGTAGTAGATGTTTATAGAACTGGAGCAAAATGTGTACCTGGAGTGCTGAGTGATGCCCGACTACCTGGGCTAGGGTATCACTGTGTGGGATTATTACGAGTGAAGCCAGGTCGTGGGGACAGAACATGCTCTATGTCCTGCAGTGATAAACTGGCTCGCTGGAATGTGTTAGGGTGTCAAGGAGCTCTTCTGATGCATTTCCTGCAGTATCCGGTGTATCTGTCAGCAATTATAGTGGGGAAGTGTCCATATAGCCAAGAAGCTATGCGGAGAGCAATTATTGAAAGGTAAGTGCTCTCCTTTGGAAATCAGATGGCATGTATGGAGACAATGAGTTATAGAAGACATGTTACGCAGATATCAGGACTTTGCACCGAAGTCATTTGCAGATAATGTGAATTTCTACAAATTCACATTTCCAGAAAGTAGCCCTGTGTTGTAGCGTGGAGAAAAGGTGACTACAGCTGATGGATTGAAAAATCACAAAAGCATTCCCATTAGATTCAGGATCCCCTTGGTCGTCCCTTCATGGAGCAGTGAGAAGCTGTTACCCACCTGAGTGTTTCTAGAAGCCTTCCAGCAGAAAAAGCAGCTGGAGAGAGACAAACTCAGCATAGTGAAGCTTCTCAGCATAGTGCAGTTGAACTTTTCTTGCCCCCTTCCTGATTTTATTTCCTCAAGCAGAGTCAAGAACAATTTTAATTTATTCAGTTATCCCTACTCCACAAAGTCATTCTGAATATCTGTCTTTCCTTTTATAGAATTGTGTTGGTGAGCAACAGTAGCTTTTATTTCTTGCAGGATCTTTCCTAAAATTAAAGAGCCTCCAAATCCATCCATCCTAAAGGAAATCCGACTGAAATGACTCCAAATGAATGCATAAATAGACTTTTGCATTGTGGAAAGGATGTCTTTCTGGTTGTCCTTACAAACCTTTTTATAATATAGCCTTAAATGAACTTCTTGGTTCTTCTGAAGCTTTTGCTGATTTTAGACCCTCCTTTCAGACTTACTTTCCAGCAAGTAAGTGCTGCGGTATTTTAAACTTGCTTTGAGGGGAATTGTAGTAAAACCAGTTTACTTTTGCTGTCTTCCTAAGCTGGGATCCCAAGAGGTTAATATTTGTGTTATTGCATACGCATACAAGTCTATCCCATGTAAAATTTCAAAATCGTATTGTCAGTCCGCTCTCGGTAGAGGTTTTTGAAAACTGCTATTCTAGATTTCTGACGGTATCATGTGCCTTCAGGTGTGCTGTGCAGCCCATGGAAACTGAGTTCTAGACCTAAAACGCAGAAATTGCTGTGGAGTGGTGGAGCACATTTAGTTTTAGAAAGATGAGTGCTGTTTAGCAACCAGATTGGAAAGTAATGGTTTTATGTCAACACTTGTTTCTATTAGTGTTAATTGTCAGGCTGCTTTTGGAGCAAAACTTCCTGCTTCTGGGACGTTTCACACTTGCATGCAAGCTAATATTTCTCACTGGCCTGTTCACCACTTACATTCACACTGGTTTGGATGTCCAGTGCAAGCTCACCTTTTCTAGTCTTTGTGCATTCTGAGGGATGCACTTCAGAATTCTGCTGTGAGACTCTGGGCTCTGTAAAGGATGAGGTTCATGACTGCAGCTCTGGCTTTGGCATATTTGTTTCTCATCCTCCTGCTCTGAATATAAAAAGTGGAATTTTTGAACATGGTTCACATTTAGGAATGATTGAAATGGCAGATAGAGGACCCAACAAGGAGAGGTACTCTGCTGGACCTCATACTCACCAGCAATGAGGGGCTCGTTGGGGATGTGAAGGTCAACGGAGGCCTTAGTTGCAGTGACCATGAGATGGTTGAGTTCAGGATTCTGAGGGGAGGGAGGAGAGTAAAAAGCAAGCTCACAACCATGGACTGCAGCAGAGCAGACTTCAGCCTCTTCAAAGATCTGCTTGGAGGAGTTATATGGGATAAGGCTCTGCAGGCAAGGCAGATCCTTAAAAAATGCTTAATATATTCAAGGATCACCTCCTCTAAGCTCGAGAGTGGTCCATCCTGACAAATAGGAAGTCAGGCAAAAATGTCAGGAGGCCTGTGTGGCCAAGGAGCTGTTGGCCAAACTCAGGGAAGCATATGGAGGGTGGAAGCAAGGGCAGGTAACCTAGGAGAAATATAGAGACAGTGTCTCTGTATGCAGAGATGAGGTTGGGAAAGCTAAAGCCCAACTTGAATCTGCCAAGGGATGTCAAAGATCAGAAGGGCTTCTCTAAGTATATAGGTGACAAAAGGAAGGCTAGGGAAAATGCGGGCTCACTGCTGAATGAGATGGGGGACCTGGTTACGCAGGACGTGGAAAAGGCTGAGGTACTGAATGCTTTCTTTGCCTCAGTCTTTACTAGCAAGACCAGCCTTCAGGAATCCCAGGTCCTAAAGACCAGAGGCCAAGTCTGGAGCAAGGAGAACGTACCCAGTGGAAGAGGATCAGGTCAGGGAATACTTAAGAACACTAGACTTGCTTAAGTCCCTGGGCCCTGTTGAGATGCACCCAGGAGAGCAGAAGGAGCTGGCAGATGTCACTGCGAGGCCACTCCCGTTAATCTTTGATTGATCGTGGCGATTGGGAGAAGCTCCCGAAGACTGGAGGAAAGCAAATGTCACTCCATTCTTCAAGAAGGGCAAGGAGGAGGACCCAGGGAACTACAGACTGGTCAGCTTCACTTTGACCCCTGGGAAGGAGATGGAGCAGCTAATCCTGGAAACCATTTCCAGGTACATGAAAGACAAGAAGATCATCAGAAGTAGACAGCATGGATTCACCAAGGGCGAGTCATGCTTGACTAACCTGAAAAACTTCTGTGATGAAGTGACTGGTCTGGTAGATGTGGGGAAAGCAGTGGATATCATCTACCTGGACTTCCGTAAGGCTTTTAACACTGCCTCTTGTAAGATCCTCATAGAGAGTCTGTTAAAGTATGGGCTGGATGAGCAGACAGTGAGGTGGATTGAAAACTAGCTGAATGATTGAGCCCAGAGGGTGGTGATCATCAGACAAACTGTAGTTGGAGCTGTAACCACCTGTGTAGCACAAAGGTCAATTCTAGGTCCAGTCCTGTTTAATGTCTTGATTCATGATCTGGATGATGGCACAGAGTGTACCCCCAGCAAGTTTGCTGATGACTCAAAACTAGGAGGAGTGGCTGATATGCCAGGGATTGTGCTGCCATCCAGAGGGGTGCTGCCAGCCTCAGCTTGCTGGAGAAAGGTAGGAACCTCATGAAGTTCAACAAGGGGAAGTGCAAAGTCCTACACCTGGGGAGGAGCAGCCCTGTGCACCCATATATGCTGGGGGCTGCCCAGCTGGAAAGCAGGTTTGCAGGAAAGGACCGGGGGGGTCCTGCTAGACCCCACGTCGAACGTGAGCCAGCAGTGTGCCCTGGCAGCAAAGGCGGCTAATGGTATCCTGGGCTCCATTAGGCAAAGTATTGTCGGCGGGTCCAGGGAGTGATCCTTCCCCCCTACTGGCACTGGTGAGGCCACAGCTGGAGTGCTGGGTCCTGTTCTGGGCTCCCCAGTACAGCGGACATGGACATAGTGGAGAGAGTCCAACAAAGGGCCTCAAAGATAGTGAAGGGATTGCAGCATCTCTCCTGTGAGGAAAAGCTGGGAGAGCTGGGACTGTTCAGCCTACAGAAGAGAAGGCTTGAGGGAAGAGAGAGGGGATCTTCTCTGTATATAAATACCTGAAGGGAGGGTGCAAAGAACATGGAGCCAGGCTGTTTTCAGTGGTTCCCTGTGACAGGACAAGAGGCAGCTGGCACAAACGGAAGCACAGGAGGTTCCTTCTGAACATCAGGAAACACTTTTTTTACTGTGCGGATGACAGAGCACTGGCAGAGGTTGCCCAGAGAGGTTGTGGAGTCTTCCACCTTGGAGATATTCAAAAGCCATGTGGACACAGTCCTGGGCAGCTGGCGGTAGGTGGCCCTGCTTGAGCAGGGAGGGGTTGGACCGGATGACCTCCAGGGGTCCCTTCCCACCTCAACGGTTCTATGATTTACTGAAGTGGTTCAGGCCATCTAGCATGTGACAGCTTGTACTGGTCAGCTGGAAGAAGACTAACAGTTGTGTTGGACTGGAAAGGCAAAGCTTATGTGCATTTCAACGGTGGTAAAAATTTGCCTGCTTCTTTGATCTGAATTACATCCAAGATTTATTTTTTTCTCCCTACTCTGAATAGTAGAGCTCTGGTAACACAACCTGTCACCTCAGGAAAATTTGAGAGAGGTGAAGTACACTGGCACTAAATAAGGAAAGTCATGTTGTGCACTGGCTTGCTCCTGAGATCCTTGAGTTGATGAAAACTGACAACAAAAGGATAGGAAGTGGATATTTTTCTTGCTTAGGAGGTTGAATCAGGGCAATAAAGGAACCTGAAAGCATTAGAGGAGAGTAAATGGAACTGGGCAGAGTGGAGGGAAAGGAGAACAAGAAAGAAACTAGGAGCTGAACCATTCCCTTTAAGAGGCAATTAGTAGACCAGTTCATCTGAAACGTTTGACTTTGTTTAACAACTCCTTTTCTCCATAGCCTTGCATCCTTCTAGGATGGTTATAAAAGAGATCATAGTGTATTAATAGGGGAAACTCTAGCTACCTATTCAGTGGAGCTTACTGGGTAATCCTTTCCTCACTCTATAACACATGGGACAGGAATTTGCTCAGCTCCATTAGTCTTAGGTTGCAAAATCAGGCCCTTTTTCAGATTATTACATCTGACAATATGAGTCTCAGTCTTAATTCATTCCTGCTTTGTGTAAATATTATAATGATTAAACACATGCTGGTTTTTTCCTCCTCATATGATCCTAATCCCATTTAGTGTGTTATGGTAATTTAAGGTAACAACAACGAGATTATACATGGAACTGTATGTATTTTGTATCTTTCTGGTCTTAACAGTTGTTAATGTAATACAGTTGACTATGTAAATACTTTATGATTATTATTTTTCAGAAGTATATTGCAGTTTTTATCCTGCATACTTTATCTATCTCTATCTAGCTTTTAACTAGACTTTTTTAAAAATCAGTGCATCATAGTTTTTCTAGGATGGACAAGGTCTTAATAAACTATGTGGCTTTGTTTTTATAACAAATGCTTTTTTGAAGGGAAAAATGCCCCCAAACGTCCTTGTCTCTCTCTTCTATAACTCACATTCAATTCAATTTTAACGTAAAAGTAACATGTTTTAGATTATGAAGGGAAATTGCACGAAATCGGCCTGTTTGGGCAGACCAGACTTAAAATCACTTGCATTTTTCTGTGTTTACTTTAGGTGTCAGCACATCTCAGTTTTACCAGATGGTTTTCTCACTCAGGAGGTTAAGCTGCTGCAATCAGATCTTCGATTTGAACATAGCCGTCAGGCAATTCAGGAAGTTCAAACGAACAGCAAAACAAAACTTGTTCCTTGTAGTGCAGGTGAGTTAACTTGGGCTAGTTGCATAACTCTGTGCAAAAGTCCAAATAAAAATTAGGTGGTTTTGGTGGTTTCCTAAAACGGAACATCATTCATTGCCAGTGCTAGAGGCAAAGTGTGACTTAATAGCAAGAAATTAATTTCAGGCCAGAACTTAATTGTTAATAATTAATAGTATTCAGCTCAGCTTCTAGTTCCCTGTAGGGCATATTCAGACTGAATAAACACTTGGTTGATGCCGTTAAGAATTTATAATCTAAACAAAGATGCAAAATAACCAGTGAAAGTTCTGAGGGCAATAAGAAAACAAAAATATCAAAAGACTCCTTGTTTCAGTTAGTTTTGCATTCTCCTCGGTAATGAACAGAAGACTTGCCATGCTGAATTATGCTTGTAATTGCTCCAGAAAACTGTGAACATAGAAAGAATACAGAGTAGTATAGTGTAAAGGTTTAATTGGTAGAGGTTTTGGACATTGCATTTTTTGTCATGGCGATGAATGAACATGCAAGTCACGTTGTGATTTAGCAACATGGTCTCATCTTGGAAAAAAACCCCAACAACGGAACTGCCACTGTATGTGTATGGTTAAGCAGTTTATTTAAACTTGGACATGCCTACCTTCTGCTGTTGAATACTTTTCTAGCTTAACTGGAAGTTATTCTGTTACAATTGAGCTGACGATAAAATAGAATGGAAACAAAGGGTTCCTTAATGGAAGTCAGATTCATTAAATTTGAGTTATTTTCAGGTGCCAGGAAGGAAAAGATTTTGATTCTGTGAGATAGGAAACAAAATCCTATTGAAAAATGGTGCCAGTTCACTTAGCAAAAAAGATCTGAAACCAACTGTGACTAAACTGCCGTTATGTTGCGTATACCTGCCTTTCTGTACGGTTACTCGGGTAATTCTGTTAAATAAAGATGAATTATGCTTTATCACGCTTTTTTGCATATATGAATTATGCCAGGTTGTTTTTTTCTTGACTTGGTGAAAATCAGAATAAATTCTAAATTCAGGGCGGTTACACTGATTACTGAAATATGGTTGATAGGAACACTTCAGCTGGCATTTTTAAAAAGAAAAGTGTGTTCTGTTTAATATTTTGAAGTTTGTGGTAACTATGAAGAAATGAAAGAATAGCAAACATTTTCATTTTAGAGTAAAATTTTACCTGCTTGTCAGAATCTGATATCCTCTGATCAGGTGGTTTTAGATACTCCACACGTGGAGGGTTTAATGTTTAAGACCAGTTGTATGTATTTCATGTTATTTGACATTACGCAGGATTTTAATTTAGTAGAGTGATACACCATTGTAATTAAATCGCAGAGTATGGCAATTGCAGCATACAGTTGAATCATAATACAAGTGTGATTAACATAACCAGTCTCTAATATGCTTTATAGTGTGTAGTTTTTGGGCATCTTGAACGGCAAGATGGTATCATGAAGGAGAGAAGCTGTGAAAATTGTCTTTAGAGTAAATGCAACTGTTTTGCCTCTTAGGAATGCAGAGAAATGGGAGAACTTAAGAAAAAAAATTGTCTCAGGGCAGTAGAAGGTAAAGGAACTGTTAGGCTATGGAGGGACAGATTGGGCACGTCAATCAATTTTGTTTCTGTTAACGTGCTACTGATGCTTTGCTAGTTATTTTTAAATCTATAAGGTATGGCATGCAGAGTTTCAGCATTAAGTTTACAGTCTAAGATGGTAATAAGTTTATCAGAGTGGGGATAAAGGATAAGGTGGTTGGCACTTGCTATCTCTTCCAACAAATTATTTTTATTTGACTACTAGCTAATAACATTTTTCAAGTAAAGTCTACAAATATTTTATATATGTCAGTTATCAGAGAGAACTATTTAGAGTATACAATACACAGTAAAATAATAGCACACATTAATAAGGAGAACAGAGTGACTGGTGCACGTAGGTTAGGGGAGTATTTTGCAGTCTGATATGAAAATAAGCTGTCTGACTTGGAAATTGTTTCATGCTTTGTCTGGACAGGATGCACCAAAGAAAGTAGAATATCCCTAGCAAGGGGAGAATTACAAAGCTGGACGCCAGATCTTGAGAGGCATGGATTTTTGAAGGACCTGATTAAGATGAAAGTGCTCTGTGTGCGTGTATGTTTTTTGGTTTTGTTGGTTGTTACTAAACAGAATTTACCTGTTCTTTTAGATACTGCAATCCTGACCTTAGAGAACCACGGTCCTCTTTCTGTTTTGGGAAGCAGCATGGTATTATGTGAACGCATAGAATGAAAGGAACTGTTAGGTTCTGCTTTTGTGATGAGAGCATCTCCCTTGTTTATAATCTTTTCTTCTATAGCTATCAGTTGGAGTGCAGTCCCTGAGCAACCTCTGGATGTCACCTCAGATGGCTTCCGGCAGGGAACAACAAAGAAGGGGATTGGGAGCCATCGGAGCAGGTGTGAGAATGTTGTGATATCTGGATGCATATATCTTATTTGTTAGCATACATGCTTCTGTCAGTTCATGTGATGTGTAGTGCATTGTCAGAGCAGAGAGAAATCTTGCGAGTGGGGGAAAAAAGGGGGAAGGTGGGGAGTGGGGGGAAAAGGAAGAGTCATTGTATATGGGAGAGAAGGGGAGTTGGAATGACAAAAGTTGGATGGGGGTTAACAAATTTATCCTATTTCTTCTTTGTCACTGTTGATTAAAGAGAGCATGGCAGATAATGGTGAATAGCACTTTTATTAAAAGACAGCTTATTGGTGAAGTTACAAAGCAAAAATTCTGCTATCTTTTGAGTTGATGACTGAGAGAAATGTGTGTTGTTGCAGGTCCTCTTTTTACAGATTTCTTTTTCTATAAGAGTTAGGCCAGCTGACCCGGATGCTTGCAGCAGATTCCTAACGCAAAATGTCACCTTTCTAACTGTTGTCTCGACACTGGGCTTTTTAAGAAACATAATAATCTTCTACCAACTATTCATGTTTAAAGAAACAGTTATGTATTTTTCTTGTGGTTGAGAGGAATTACTTGTAAACATATGTAGACAAGTTTCTCCATCTCTCTACACTTTCCTCAGTTTAGGTGAGGTGACCAAAATTATCTTTGGTCTGTCAAAGTTCAGCTTGAGGGTTGGGGTCATGTTTTGGTTGTTGGCTGCTTATACCACCAATTTATCAATGGTCATATTGTTCATTTTCCCCAGGCTTTCTGGGAGAAAAGATAATCCTGACATTGGTGAATAAAATGATAAGTAGAGCTTACACAATTCTTGTGGAAAATTAATTCACATGCCTGTGAGTTGCACATTTTGAGCTTCTCAAAGTTAGGCCTGACTTCACTAAAGTTTATCCTCATATATCCTAGTATTTGCAAATTTTCCCTGGAAAGAAGAGGACCAGGAACTTTGTGGTTTGTGACCAGTACTGGTGTCTGGGGTATTGTTAGCACAGGTGGCCTCGGTGACTTGGTGTGTCTTTTGAGACAGGCTTTATGTGCACTGTAGAATGTTAATTTTCAATGTGGTGTGTAATGTATTCCAGAAGACACGTGAAAGATCAACCCAACCAACCTTTTTTTCTCAGTAGGCTTAAATTTGTTACGTAGCATTTGTGTATCAACTGTAAAACTTTAGAGCCATCTGCTAGCTGCCAGTTTGCACAAAACTGTAGGAGCTTAATTGTTGTTGAGAGATCCTCCTCTCTTTTTTTACATGTGCTCAAAATTCACTAAAACATTCCAAAGTTATTAAAGAGGGCCTGTAAGACTATGTGATTGCAAAGGTCTCATTTCCTTAGGAAATCAGGATTAAAAACAATGACAAGGAATAAGTAAAGTGTTTACACTTTCATGTAAAGGAGCTTTTATCATGAAAATAAGGTATTTATAGCCTTATTAGGAGGAGTGTGTTTAATAAGAAAAAAGACTTATAATTCTGCCATGGATTTTTTTCCCCTCAAGGAATCTCGGGGTGATTAGTGGGGGGTGGTGTTTGGGTCTGTCCCGCCCCCCTCTGCCCCCCAAATATGCTAGGTAACACTAAATATCAAGGAAGGTAAACCTGACTGACTAAGAGGAATTTGTAGGTAGATGTCTGGTATGTGCTTTTGTTAATACTTAATTAACTAAAGCACCAAAAACTGCAATATGAACCTTTCACAGATTAACACGAAGGTGAAATTATAGAGCATCTTTGCATGCCAGTTTTGGGGCTCTTAAAGAACATACTAGCAAAATAGGAAGGTTTTTTTTGATTGGAGGGTTTTTTCAGTGCTTCTGGAGAATGTTGGAGAACTGAATCAGTCCTTGTGAAGACAAGTGTATAAAGAGAATTTAATTGGATAGAGAAAATAGCTGGGGCTTTCAAAAACAAACCATGCTCTATAAACGGCTCTCCTGGCTGCCTTCTCTTTGGGGGAAGAGAATGGCTTAAAGCTGACAGAGATGCATATGGTATCTTCAAAAGACCTTTCAAACTTTGACTCACTTTATTTTTTTTTTTTTATGAGCCTCTTGGTATTTAACTGCCCTGCAGCTGTTGCTGAATGCGTCCTCGTCACCACTGTGAAAAGGACAGCATTGTTCCAGATATTTCTGTTGGTTCTTTTATTTGTTCTAAATTATACAAAGTTAGCCAGTTTGAACAAGCCTTTGGAGTCCCTTTATGTTTGTTTGATCAGTTCTGGGCTAGTCCTTCTGGCTCAACCTTGCTGTAGTTGTGAGCTGATGACAGTGCAGTCTCACACAGATGACAATGTGGGGGATGTTAAAATGTCCTCTCTGCAAACTGACAGAGAGGAGGCTGGGACAATGGGGCAATGCAGCTCTTTGTCAATAGAACATTTAAAATGAAGGGGCAAAGCAGGTGGACACCTTGAATGGGGTAGGAAAAGTTAAATTGTGGAGAACTTTTTACATTCTTTGAGAAGTGAACATAATTTTTATGAAAAATGTTCAGCTGGGATGTACAACTGTGAGCTGTAAGAGGAAGTGCATTTCTGATTCCTTTTTTCCATCAGAATTTGATTTTGGTTGGTGGTTTGTTTTGTTTTGTTTTTTTCTTTTCCATCAGATCCAAGATCTGTAAAGTGGAACTCTTCCGTATGTTCCAAAAGCTGGTGACAAGTATTTCACTAGAGGATCTACCAGACACTCTCCGGTAAAGACATTTTTGATTTATTTAAAGAGTGAATTTATCTTAATGAAACTCAAGAATACTGTGATGATACCAGAATTTGCTTGTGCATTTCACTTTAGATAAGTTTATTGTTAAAATCTGATACTTGAAAAATATGGCAAGTGCTTGATGGGTTAGGAAGACTCTCCTTTTTGGTCTTTTTAATCACCTCTTTGGAGAAATAGCTATCGCATCTCCTGTATTAATGACAGACAGAAGAAATTGGAGGTGGTTTGTTTGTTTGAGTTTAGGTAAGAATTTGGGGCAGCTGATCTCTTTTGAAGCCTTACTAGTTTTCAAAAGGGTAAGCTCTATTCCTGATAAGTGGAGCCTTGTCCTTCTCTTGCACTAGATCTGGTGTCTGTTGGACACCTCTATAAGCCTCTTCAACTTGCTGTCTTGGCAGAAAACTCTTCATTTTGGGTTTTATTCCTGAGTTGAAGTGGTCTTGTCTGAAAGTGGCAGTATACAGCTGAGGAAGGAGTGGAGAGGGAGATAGGAGGAGGAAGTACTATCTTTTTTGGAAACATAAGCTCTTAAATCAGCTGCCTGCAGCACTGTACCCTTGGTGACTTTCAAACTCCCCATTCCAAAATTACCATGGAGTTATTGATACTTGGTTGGTGTTCAGTAATTCTATCAAATGCCACTGCTTTGTTTCATAAGAAGGAAGAGATTGAGTAAAAAAAATATTTTTTTTCTTCAGAAAAGTCTAGGCTAAAATCTTTTTACATCTAAGTGTATGATGGAGTAAGCACTAGTAGGGTGAGATAGTGCATAGGGCTCTTTCTGCAGTGCATATATTACATAGATGGACACTTTCTAGAAAGAAATCTTCCAGTCTGGCATTGTATTACGTGCATTATGTATCTGTTGGTATTCCAGCTACCATAAAGCAGGGCATAATTTCATATATACAGAAACTTATCTCTCACTTTGGCTTAGAGATTCTGAGAGATGTAGAAGGTTCCAAATGCACTGCCTTGGAAGGTTTATTTTATTTTAGACTTATTTCCAGGTGTGATTTCACCATTTCTGGGATGCAATTATACTAGCTGTTGATCTAATTTAACTGTTTGTAGCTGCTGATGGGGATGGTCCTGCAGCAGTCTCTGCTGCTACTGGCTGTAGATTCCTGTTTTCTCCCTTGTATTCGTAGCACTTCTCCAACCCCATAGTAAGCCAGTTTAACTAGCTAATGTGGCAGAAAACAATTTCCTTGTTTTCTGTTCTCTATTGGACTAATGAGCTGAATTGGCTCAGGTAAAGCTAAAACAGATAATAAAACCCGTGCAAAGGAAGTAGGAAGTACATGTGGCTGGAAGCAGGGAAGACAGGCCATTTCTGCCTTTCATGCTATCAAGACATTAGATAAAATGAACTTAGCCAAAGTAAGTGCACCCTGGGTCTGTAATTATTAGATCTTGCTTTCTTTTGAATTTTATGAATTAAAGATTGCAGTTACCTTCTGTGTCTGTAGAAGTGTCTCATAACTATTTTAAATTTCTAATGTCAACATGAGCCATGCTATTGCTGAAATGATTTCAACTGATTCTGTAAGTAGAGATACACTTTCTTCTTAATGCATTTTTAAAAATAAAAGTATTAGCCTCTTTTGGGTAGGAGTTTGTCCTCATTTGTTCAGCCATCATAATTTCCTCAGAATAGAGTGTGAGCTGGTGCATTGTTGGGTAGGTGACTGTCCTGGTTTTGGCAGGGATTGAGTTAATTTTCTTCCTAGCAGCTGGTACAGGGCTGTGTTTTGGATTTAGGACAAGAATAATGTTGATAACACACTGATGTTTTTGGTTGTTGCCAAGCAGTCAAGGACTTTTCAGCTTCTCATACTGCCCTGCCAACGAGAAGGCGGGGGGTGACCAAGAAGCTGGGAGGGGACACAGCCAGGAGAGCTGACCCAAACCGGCCAAAGGGATATTCCACACCATATGACATCATGTTTTGTCTGTAACTGGGGGGTGGGCCAGGAGGCAGGGCAGCTCAGGGTCTTGCAGAGCATTGACTTTGGGTGGTGAGAAATTGTGTTCATCACTTGTTTCACATATTCTATTATCATTATTGTCATTACTATCATTATTAATTATCTTCCTTTTGTGTCCTATTAAACTGTCTTTATCTCAACCCATGAGGTTGGTTGGTTGTTTGTTGTTTTCCATTTTCAGTTCTCTCCCTCGTCCCACTGAGAGGAGGGTGTGTGAGCGAATGGCTGTGTGGTTGTTTTAGCTGCCTGCTGGGTTAAACCATGATAGTTGTGCTGATCATGTGCTGCTTACATAAAGTCACTTCACCTCAGGGCTTTTCTAGACTCCAGCAGCTTTGTAATTTCCTTTGACTTTTTTGTCCTCTACCATTTTTCTGTCTGGGCTTCTCCTGACAAAGTTCAGCTGATTCGCAGATGTGGCATCATTTTTAGGCTGCACAAACTCTATTTATACAGTTGAGGTGCTAGCTCATCAGTCAGCTTGTCCAGTTGCTTTCCTTTTGAAGTCTTTGTTTTTCCTACTCTTCACTTTAAAAAGCAAAATAAAAAATTTCTTTGTATTGCTGTTTCCTCCTTCTTCCCTTTCTTTCCCTTTCTACACGATATTCTGATGTGTTTTCTTCCTTTCTTCCTTGTAGTCTCAATTTGAGTGGACTTCAGATAAGAAATCCCACACTCTGAAATTGTATCCTCTAAACTCCCGTGTATTTAACTGTTACCCAGTTTTGTATTTTCTTCCCATTCAAATGTATCTTGTTATCTCCTCCTACAAATGGTTGGCTCTAAGTGCTATGCTGTCACCCAGTTTCCTTTTCCCACTTTGCCCCTAAGTTCCTGCCCTGCCTCTCCTAGTCCACTTTCTGGTCTCTTGCTTCCCATCCTTTCTGCTCCATCAAGGGACTCTCATTCTGTAATCCTTTCAAATTTATTGAACAGCTTGTCTTGGTAGTTGTAGGGTATATTAGGACAAGGATCATTCTTTACTCAACCCTTCCTTCATCTACTGTTGCCTACTGACAGATCTAGGACACTGCATTATATGGTACTAGTATGCTGATTCTGATGTTCTTTTGTTTTCTTCTTTCCTGTGTCTAAAGCTGCTTCTCCTGCTTTTTGTGCCTTCCTTCCTTTTTCATTCTTCACTTCTCTCCAGAGGTTCACTGTGAAATTGGAACAGGTAGAGAGCCTACTGGGGGCAGAACTTTGCTGGCTCTCTTAAAGGCAAGTTTAGGAATTTGTAGTGGTGTAACTTAGCTAAGATTCTAAGTATAACGTTCAACAGGTTGGGGGTTTTTTTTTTTAGGATTTAGTTTATTTGCTTTCAGCTGAGACTGTGAGAAGCAGGTGGTGTTTGGCTGGCATTAGCTACTTCTTCACCAAGAACCAGATAGTGCTGTACTGTGCTGTCCCACTTTCTTCCTTTCTGATAAATTCTATGATCTCTGTCTTCTGTGCCTTACTTAAATTCTCATTCATCTCTCTAGCTAGACTATCTAAAATGCTCTTTGTTTCTTTATAACCTCTTACCTCCATCTGCCGAACTTAATTCTTTTCTGTTGACTCCCTCTTATGTGTTGTTTCATGTTAATGTTTTGAAATTACTGGTACATAAATCCATGTTTATTTTTTTTTTCATGTTTTCCATGCTCACTGTCAAAGGAATGGTGACACACTGCTGGGCAATGTTGTGCCATTGCTAATCTCAATTGTTATGTAAAAACCTCTGCAATATTATTGTTTGTAGATCACTTGGTGGTAATTTGAAAGGAGGCTTTTTGCATTGTTGTTCCCCCCCCCCCCATGCCTTACTCATCACCTTGAGGAAGTGTAAGCCTTCTTTTGTCGTACAGTGGCATCCACCATACAGAGTCACCAGGCATTGCTGTTTGTGCAAGGTGCAGCTGGTTGTGCAACCCTTTGTCTGAATCAAAGGGAGACTTTGTAACATAAACCTGTCCTGAGTTTCTTGCTAGGCTTGTTAAATGTATGACTGATCCTCTATTCTCTTAAATTGTGGTCCGCAGCCATCACAATTAAGATTGTGCTTTCTTCCCATTCAGCCTGCAGTATGGATGATTCCAGTTCCAGTGACACCTAATCGGACAGGGTGGGCTGTTGTACAGGGGAGTGCAAGGACTTTCAGATGGCTCTAAGATTTAAATATCTAGACTAAATTATAGAATCTTTGCTTGTACTGCACGTTTAAGATTTTTTGCCAGTGTTCATTTGTGAAAAACAAAAGGATTCTGCCAAGTGAATGCTGAATGTTTCTTCTGGAGTGAGTGAGGATGATTGTAAGGAACTATCAGCCTAATGAAAGTAACTGTCATGGGAGGGGTGCAGTTTCACTGTTACTGCTGTTTTCCAAATAAAAAAAAAACCCAAACCACACAACCCCCCACCCTCCCCCAAACAAAAACAAACAAACAAAAAAACCCCAACCACATTTGGCAAGAATTTTGTGGCAATTTTCTAGTCCCTTTTCAATTTTCTTCTTTTTCAAATTTAAAGTTTGCAAATTAAACAATTCCTGTGATGTTCCTACCACTGCATAGAGGCCTGCGGGACAGTTATGTCCTCTGATCTGAGCAATTCTCTTCTGTACTGCATGTCGCAGATGCTTGTTAGGTCTTTGCCAGATTGAAAAGCCTTTATTAAGTAGTATTTTCTGCCCCATGAAAATACTTATCCATCATAAATATCTCAAGACTTGATTTTTTTTTTTAAATTACTCTATTGAGCTTCTACATCTTTTCATCTGTGTGATTCATTTTTTCCACATCTCAGATGACACTGGAAAAAGCCACAAAGCTCATTTTCCAATTTTTTGTTAATGTTTTGAAAATCTGGTCTCCCAGGCTAGATACAACAATGCAGTAACAATCTTCCAAATGCTGCAAAACCTTACATTACTGTTAAAACTTATTGTATTTGAGTGGAACTCACTCATTGAGTTAGCTCACTTTGTGACTTGGTTCTGTATCTTAACAATTGGTGTCAATTAGAAGTTTGGCCTGCAATGACTGCATTTTATCTGAAGCATCGAAGAAGATATTAATAGAATCAGGCCAAGTACAGTTTCCTGGCCTGCTATCATTACGGATTCACAACAGATTTTTATATATTGAAGATCTGTGAGCTTTTGGCCTCTTAGATGTGATTCATTAATTTTTGTATAAGAGTATTGTTTTGGTTGATGCCTTGTGCTTCTGTCAATGTTTTTCATGTGCAATGTGACTGTAATCTCAAAAGTGCATTATGGGTTGAATGTGAATGCTTGAAACTCAGTGTAGGGTTAAAGGTAGGGTTTGTTGCTGAGAAGAAAGTATTGCAGCAGTGTATTGCTTTTCTTTGCAGGCTACCTTGCTTGTGATCCCATTTCTGCTCAGCTTTGCACATGGCTGAGCACATGAATGTTTTCAAGCATAATGATTTGTGTGAGGCTTTTTCCAAGAGTGTGATAACTTTTCAGAATGAAATCTGTGGATCACGTCTTGTGTCTCTGGCACACAGCCATCGGAATCACTCTGTCCCGCTCTTAAACAGTAGTGTAAGGGTAAGATTGACATAGTAAAGGGAAACCTAAAAGGAATGTAGTCAGGCACACCTGGATAGGCTAGAGATCGTATGATTGTACTGGACTTCGCTTGGGGCAGCAAACTAGTATTCACTTCTGCCAAAAACATGTCACAGGTTCTCCATTACTAATGTTCAGAGCCTTAATGGTCCCACAAAGCTGAGATACTGTGTTGGGTTTGCGTGGCAAGGTTTTGGTAGCGGGGGGCCTCCAGCCAGGGTCAACCCACCACAGATACAGTCAAATCATGTGATGTTTTTAGGCAGATGTAATGTACTTTGAATTTGAAAACATTTTTCATGTATATATTTTGAAAATTTTATAGAAGCTTAATGCAGAAGTTGAGCATGAATTAAATAAAAAAAAAAATTTATTTTGACGGCTCTTCAAAGAAGCTGTTTAAAATGCAGCTTTCTGTTGCATCCACTGTTATATTCCGTAGTGATGTTGTCTGCTTGGAGAATGAGACCCCAAGAGGCTGTGGTCACATGTGCTGCAGTGGGGTGGAAATACTGAACTGCTCCTTAGGGTCTATCCTGCTTTTGTGCTAGCTATGTTTTCCCTTACTGTGTACTGTAACAGTTTCCAAACAAAGATCTGTTGGAATTATCTAGGTTAGAAAAATCCTGTGTGTGTGTTAGTTACATTGAATCAGACTGCCGGATATGCATTGAAGAGCTACTGATTTGCTAGCAGATTCAGGAAAAAGAGCAACACTTAGCAAGGAGGAAATTAAGAACAGGTAGGCATTGGAGTCTTCCTTTTGGTTTAGCAGCAGGTGGAATCTATCTATATCTGGATCTAGATCTGTATATGTGCATCCACAGCAAATGCAAGGAAAACAGCTGTTTCACCTTTAACAAGATTGAGCCAGTCAAAAATCTGTGTTGTATAATTCTTTTTTGATCTTTGACCATCCTAAATGTGACCTCATAAGTACAAGTAGCTGTGTTTTGAAAATGTAAACAACATCTGATATTAGCTATTCTATGATAAAGGACAAATATAAGTAATTAGATACATTTATAGTGAAGAAGGGCAGGGTCAAATTCTTAAACAAATATGTCAGGCATACTTTAAGTTCAGGAAGTGTGCTAGCATAAGAGAGTTTATTCCCAAAGATTGATTTGGTCATTATCCTTGAGTGTAAGCATGCATATTGCTCCCCAGAGAATGGTTCTGAGGTGGAGGAGAAGATGCATGTGGATTGTACCATGTGTGAGGTGCATGTTGGAGTATCTGGGAGAAGAACAGCTTGCCTGTCATAGGGATTTGGAGCTGGTGGTGGTGGGTTGACCTTGGTCCTTCTTAGACCTGTGTTGTTTCCTGAATGCTGCTTACGCTGATAGTCGCTGGTCTTTAGCCTGTTCAGTGATGCTCAGATCAATGCATCCACCATTGATAATGGGGTTCTGTCACTGTTCCACTGGCCAGGTGGAGGAGAGTCGCAGTGGGCCCTTCCATGGAACTTTGCAGAGCAGCTCAGGAGGTTAGTTTCACAGATTTGATTAATGTGAAAGAGGTAAAGAAAGCAAAATGGATTAGGTGTGACAAGAGTGCAGGCAGGCTTGTAAGAGAGTATACATCTCCCATGTTCAGCAATGGCATAGACAGGTTCTCCATTCTTGCACTTTCTGAGCCTAAGGTCTGCAGGATAGATAATATATCACAGCTTGCTATGCATGTCACAGTGTTCTAAAAATATATTTATAGCTGATTGCCTGAAATACAGCTTCTGATGGTCTGCTGTTACATTTTTGGGTTTGTAGGGGGGTTTTTGGGGGGGGGGGGGTGGTGATCGACATTGCCTTTGAGCATGAAAGCCTGTTCTGGAAGTTAATGCAGTGGTTCTCAGACTTTTTAGATTACGGTTCCTGTAGTAGTTTGGTTCTTTGTCTTTCTTGACAAAGGTTGTGTTGCCTATGATCTTCCCTTCCTATTGGGTTGGACGTATAAACATTATGTGCCACATGTGGCTGACAGACTGTTTGGCAAAAGGAGACGAAACAGGCTGGGAAAGGAATGCAAGGAAAGGAAAAAAGTCTTGATGAAATTGTCTTAGAGGCATTTGTGTTCAGATAGTCTAGAACTGAATTTCCCTATTTTGAAAAACAATGGTATAATGCACTCAGCAAAGTGACCAATGGTTCTGCTGAGATTGTGAGGAGCAGGTGCTACATGAGGAAGGGGAACAGAGCACCAAAACTACTGAGTCTCTCTTGCTTTAGGGAGAAGATAAAAAATATTTTTTCCTTTGTCTCACTCTTCCCCGTTATTTTGTGCAGGAAAAGAAAACTGTCCTGTTCATTCTTGTCCCCTTCCAGCCAACAATCGTATCCATTCTTCTAGCAAAACAAGGCACAATTCTAGCAAATTCAAAGCACCTATCCCCAGCCACTTTTTCCGCTTTGCTTCAAAATTTTTGTCTGTCATGGAAGTTTTCTGTAACCAATTGTTGCACAAACACTGACACTTCTATTGCTGCAGAGCATGTATGAAGCATGGTAAAGGAGTTATTTTGCTTCCTTTTGTAAGGCTGCTGACGATGTCTAGATACAGTACCTTCATGGCCTGGGTTTCTCTAAGTCTTCCTGGAAGCACAAGAGAATTTCATTTAGTAGCATGAAAGAGCTCATAGGGCATCATTGTGTTCTTAGATGTTTGATTGCTTTTTTACATTTTGTGATGTTACATGCAATAGAAATGTTTTTGTTGTTATGCATTTTCTGTCAGGGTGAAGACTCTAGAAACCTACTGGGACTACAAAGAAGCTGCATTAAATTATCAAGAAGCCTGGAAAGTGCTGCGTAGCCAAGCCCTGCTGGGTTGGGTCAAGAATGCCAAGGAATACCTGCACTTCACATGAGAATCCATGCGGCTATGTAAAATCAGCAATAAGCCCCAGTGCACAGCAGATACCTCTGCAGTTCAAGGGCCAGGAAAAGATATCCTCTGATTCCTGTGCTGTATAGAGACAGGAGTGAAAAGGAAAGCAATTTAGAGAAGTCTTTATTTTGGTTGAATCGAAGCCCCCTTTTTATTGAAATATAGAAAAGGATCATTGCAGACTTAAAGTTCTGAGCTGCATGAAACAATATGCCTCCAAAAGAAAGGAAGCAGTGATGTGCTGAGGATATGATTTATCAGCCATAGTCCATTGCGATGGAAGTAATGTCAACTGAAATTGAAGCGGTGCTGTGGAAGAAAGGCTGTCACTGTAAAATTTTAGTGCTGCTTTTTTCTTCCATTCTTCATAATGTTATGGTTGGTTTTGTGTTGCTGGGACAACCCTAATGTATAGCAAGTAATATTTTTAGAACTCTTGGCTCTCCTCGTCCGGTGCCTGGAAGAATTTTCCGTGTCCCCCAGCCCCGTTGCTTCTAACTGGAAATACTAGTTCTGCTAAAGGGTCTTTTTTCTGGGAGTCCTTCATATAAGCTTCTATTTACTAAATAGAAGCCAAAGCAGAAGCAAAAGAATCCAGGGGAGAGGGCTGTGTCAAATAATACCACTTACGATATCCCGTGCGTATCTCTTAATTTCAGGACTTTGCCAGATACCCCTTCAACTGCTTTGCTTCTGTGGGCAGGAAGCAAACCTCCTGAATTACCTGGTTCAAACCCGTCGATTCTGTGTAATTCCAGGGAAACATTTACCTATTTTTCAGTGTTTCAAGCACTGTCCATATCCTTTCCCACCTTGTGATACATGGTTAATTAAAAGCAGGGATGCCTTAGCCGTTTATGTCACTGTTTCCTGGCAAGTGTTCCATTAATAGCCTGGCAAAGGTGGAGATGCTTTGGGGGGGACTGGAAGCAGTCTCTGGCAGTCTTTGCCTTTATGCTTTATTACCAGATAACTCCTGCATGACAAAACAGTCAACATCACGAGCTGGGGGGAAGCAGCAGGTAATCCTCCTTAAACTTTCTGTCCCAATTATTGCCTTTTGTGAGCAAGTTCAGGACTGTGTAACTGCTACTGAGCACGCTCCCCTTTTGTACTTTTTCCATTGTAAACGACAATTCATAAAATATTTGGACAACGCAATGGCAGGATGAAAGAAGTGCATAATTTAGAACTTGAGAATTCTTTGGTGATTTGACTTTTCTGTTCTTTGGTATCTTAGTATAGTTTTGGATTTGAAAAATGGGCACAGCAGTTCTCCAAACAGCCTTTACAGTCAACCCACTGAGCTGCACAGGGGACTGAACAGTACATACCACATTGCAGTCTGAGAATTGATTACAGCAAATCCTTTTACTTCACACTTGGGTTGACTTGTCGAATAAGAATAGTTCTCTCTTACTTGTTGAAGAAATAACAAAAACCTTGAATTCTGTGTGTATAAGCCTGTCCTCTCAAATCCAGCACTAACACGCAGAAAAAATAGTTGCATTGGTGAGGGGGGAATGTGTTTTTTAGAGGGCAGGGGATTATGGAGAACGGTGACTTGCATTAGTCATCAGAGGATGAAAAATGGCCAGATGCCATTGCAGATGGGCTACAGGGTGAACTGCTGAAGAGAAATGGTCGCAGTTACTGTAATTGCGCAAATAGCATTCTAAGGGCAGAGTCCTGCAGCGTACCTAGAGAGATAACCAGTACATTTCCAGGCTCCTGAAATTTACCTTTGTCCTTCCCTGAAATCTTGCAGAAACTATACCTTAACATACCTATTTTCCCTTTGTTAATCAACAAGGTCTGTAATGAACCTGCTGACCAGACTGGAATGTTCCCATTTCCTATCCAGCTGCAATGTTAAAACAGGTTACATAAGGCTAGTTGTTCTGTAATCTTGGCATCAGAGTAGTTTTCAGATAAGCAGTTAAATAATGTAAATTCTTTTAACTCTTTCCTAAAACTTGAGCCTGGCTGTTAGGAGAGACTGTTCCTGGTAAGATTTTCCTGTGCATTTGTAGAATATTTGTGAGCTGTAGACTGCTGCTGTCTGCCACGTGTCAGGTTTAAAAGAGTTTTAGAGGTGCTGAACACTGATACTGACCTCACTTTTTGGATGGAGTTGAGGATGTATTTAAGCCTAGAGTGAGTCAATGAATATGCAGAGTGGGAAGGAGCTAAAGCAAAGCAGCATTTAAAAGGCTGAGGGGCTAAGCCTGCAGGATCTTATACTTAACTGGATGGCATTTCTGGGATTGAAATTAAGTATTTAAATGCTGCATCTGCTTAATTCCAAGATGTCAGGAAATGCTCTAGGCAGTACCGAGAAACCACTCTAAAAATCAGAAGGGAAAAATGCAGAGAGAAGAGATAACACAGTTTCTGCTTTTGGAAGAGGTGGCAAACCAAACTTTCATCATTGTCAGCAGATCGTTGGAAGAACTGCTCCTGGAAGGTAGCACTTGATGTGTTCCAAGCTTGTATCACTCCTTTGCACTGGAATAGCTGACACACTGAAAAAGAGAGATAGGCAGGGTGTAGAGAGGACAGTAGAATGCAGAGACTCTGCCACAGGGGAGCAGAGTTGGGGCGAGGTGAGGTAGAGGGAACGAAGTGCCCGCAGTTCCTGCTTAATGAGGACAACCAAACAATTGGTAGTGGGAGCAGCAGAGCATATGAGGACACAGAGATTCCCAAGGCATCTATAAAATGCTCTACAGCGCATATTTGTATTACTCAGATAGGTCCTTGACTTTCCCAAACTAGTATGGGGACCAATGGTCCCTGTTTGCCTGAACAAAGAAACTGTAATCCTTTTGAGTGGGATGTCTTTAACAGCATCACTATTGGAGAAATCATTCTGTTTTCAGTCACAATAAGAAGGCAGAGCAGAATGCCTGCTTATCTTTAAGGAAGTCAAAACCAGAGCATAGAAACAAGTGGTTTTTATCCAAGTGTAGAAGTAAAAAATCTGTTTGAGCTGGAGGCTGCGGTTCCCTGAGACAACATGCTAGCATCCCACTACCTTTGAAAGAGCAAGGTTTTGATCTCTGCAGCGTGCTTCTACTGCTCACCTTACATAGGCTGGAGCACTTACTGATCTTAGTACATTCAGAGCAAACTGAAGACTATTCAAATCACTGTCTGTGTAGAAAAACAAACCATGAGCCAAACCAAGGTGTCAGCTTTTCACTAGGAGTTAAATCAGCTTTGCACTAAGGCCGGTAAGCACTGGAGGAAAGGAGGAGCTAGCGCTGTGCTCCTGAGGGCAGAAGCAGGTGGCTTCCTTTCGCTTGTTACAAGCTATTAGCTGGTTATGAAACCACACCTGGAGAAAATGCTTGAGGTGTGAGTATGGAAATGAAGTGTGAGTTACTTCTGGGGAGTTACTGCTGGTAAGGAGGAAAGAAAGGTGGAGTAAAATTGGGAGCCAGATGTAGTTCGGGGGCCTAGCAGTTCCTTCTGTCAGAGCATAACCATCCAGAGAATCTGATAATGTCATTATAAGAGGGTTGCAGCAGTGGTTTACAGGTGGAAGCAAGATAATTTTTGAGGAAAGACCACCTAAATTCATCTAGTACTGGTTTAGTTATATCAGAAATGACATTTCAAATTAGCTTAAAGATAGGTGATGCGCAAGTGTTGCTGTAGCAATAGTGAGGTATTTCTTTGTTTTCTGTTCAGTGTATAAATTGAAATGCCTTCCCAGTCCTGAAGGGTTAACAGAAAGTCAAGATCATATGGGACCCAAATGCTTTTAATAATTTTACAAGAATGTATCTAAAGGGATGAATTTCATCTGTGCATTTCAAAAGGAAATCTCTTGATGTTTTATTGCCATTTTAAATGCATCTGCAGATGAAAAGAAAGTTACTGCAGTAGAAAATTTATCCTTGCATTCTCTGGAATTGTGTTCCTGGGCTCCTAAATCTAAAACAATAATTACAGAGACATTAAAGAGAATAGTTATGTGGGTTTTTTAGAGGCTTATGAAGGGTATTACAAAAGTCACCTCGATCATAACATTGGGAATAAAACTTCATCTTCCCTTGTTTTGTTTAGATATATCTATGTGCTAGCATGTAATTAGCTTAAGTTAGATTAAAGTTAGATTTCTTACTCTTGTTAACAGCTAGCAAAAAATATTATTTGATAACCATAGACAAACTGTGAAGTTTCAGCTTAAAGGAAACAGAACGTTTTCCACTAATAAAAGGTAATAAAAAAAATCACATATGAAACCACTTCATTCTGTATCAAAAATTCTCTTGAGTAAACATTACTACTAAATGCATGGAAAGGATGGTGGTGGAAGGAACTCACCATGGAAGCAATGATGGAATGTTTACTAAATTAGTGCTGTACATTGCAGTGCTACTCTGAATAATGAAAGGCTTTTACTGAAATAAACAGCACTTTTTCAGATGCAGTAAGCACATGCAGCACTGCTACTGTGAGAAGCCTCAATAATCTATTGTTGAGCTGTGTCAACGTTTCACAGGCTCCTGCCTTCTCATTTTGGAGTACCTGTGCGTAACTGCAGAGCCAAACATAATACTAGGCACGAGGTGACTTCATGGGAGTTTGAATTAGTATGAATTTAAGCTTGGAGAATGATAAATTTCCATTGTGACTGGAAACATTTTAAAAACAAAACTCTTCTGCACCATGTAGCATGAAAATGAAGTAAAACTTTTATTAGGAATCTAAACTGTAATTAGTGCTTCCTTGCTGGCTTACGAAGTTCAAAGCGATCCTACTTTTCCAATGCAGTGTTATCCTTTAATATCAAAGCGTGAACTCCAGTACTATCTAATTAGGTCGATTAGGTGGTTTCTCCCTACCAACCCCATCATTCAGAGCCACGAGTTTGGCTCTTTGTCTGTAAGTAGAGGCAGCTATGTAACTATGCTAAGCCCACTTGGAGAGCAGTTGAGAGCCTCATGAATAACAACTCTTTCTTTTTGTGGAAAGGCCTCTTTACTTCTGTGTACATGCTTTGGCAGTAGTGTTTATAAACTGGAGGAACTGACCTTGAAATTCTTTATCTTGCATGCAGCATATCTAATTCTAGTTGTCTGCGTCTAGAATCAGAACAGTTTGGGTTGGAAGGGACCTCTAAAGCTCATGTAGTTCAAACCCCCTGCAGTGAGCAGGGATATCTTCACCTAGATCAGGTTGCTCCAAGTCCCGTCCAACCTGACCTTGAATGTTTTCAGGGATGGGGTACCTACAGCTTCTCTGGGCAACCTGTTCCAGTATTTCACCACTCTCACTGGTGTAACAACAACAACAACAAATTCTTCCTTATCTAGTCTGACTCTACCCTCTTTTAGTTTAAAACCATTAAAAAGTCTGTCCCCAGCTTTCTTATAAGCCCCCTTTTAAGTACTGAAAGGCCGCAGTAAAGTTTTCCTGGAGCCTTCTCTTCTCCAGGCTCAACAACCCCAACTCTCTCAGCCTGTCTTCATAGCAGAGGTGCTCCAGCCCTCTGATCATCTTTGTGGCCTCCTCTGGACTTGCTCCAACAGGTTCGTGTCCTCCTTATGTTGGGGGCCCCAGAGCTGGACACAGTACTCCAAGTGGAGTCTGATCAGAGGGGAGTAGAGGGGGAAAATCACCTCCTTCGACCTGCTGGTCACGCTTCTCGTGCTGTAGCCCAGGATACATTTGGCTTTCTGGGCTGCAAGTGCACACTGCCAGCTCACGTCGAGCTTTTCATCCACCGGTACCCACAAGTCTTTCTCTGCAGGGTTCCTCTCAGTTCCTTCATCCCCCAGTCTGTATTGATACCAGAGATTGCTGCGACTCAGGTGCAGGACCTTCACTTGGCCTTGTTGAATCTCATGAGGTTCACATGGGCCCACTTCTCGAGCTTGGCTAGATCCCTCTGAATGGTATTCAGTCCCTCAGGCGTGTCAGCTGCACCACCGGGCTGTATACTAAAGCTGTTCTTCCACGTACTTGGTTCTGTAATATCCTTACAATATCTACAGAATTTTTACTTGGAAAGGATGTGTATAGTTATATAACTACCTGTAACAAAACTTTTTTTTTAAGAGCTGCTCATGCAACTGAACTCCTTACCAATTATTTCTCTGTCTGCAATAATTCATGTACAAATTATACCTTCCAGTTCTCCAGCTCTCTGGTCTCCTATTTGCATCATTCCTTCTCCTAGGTGCCCTTTCCTTACATGCTATGCTTTTGTCACCTAGGTCCTCCTTTCCAAAGCCCATGCTATTTACTCCTCCGTTTATAGCCTGTGGGCAGGCATAGCTGTTCTCCTGATGAGATCGCATAGCTCTGAAGCTATTGGTTTTGGAACCTACAGATAGCTCCTTGTTTCTTCTTTGGATCATCATCCACATACTAAAGGTTGAGAAGCTGTACAGTGTCTAGTAAATAATATAAGCAGCTATATAGTATCTAGTAAATGTGATGTACAACTTTCTGGTCAAAATTAAAGAAATGACAGCACTGCCTGTTTGTGACAGGAATTTTTATTGTACTTGTTTGTTAACTGAGAAAGAGGAACATATTAGCTCAATTCAACATGATCAACATCTTGCTCCTGCTTATGATAAGCTAGCAAATCCAGTGTTCCCATGCCATTTTAATGTTTTTATTTTTCTTTAACTAACACCTCGAAACAGAATAAATGTGTATTCTTCTTTTCATGTTTTAGTAGCCCAACTACTTTGCTGTATTATTTATTCAGTGTCATCAAATGTATCCCTCAAAGAAGTGAGGCTCTGGGAATTCATAGCCATGAGAAAAAAAATGCACAAAACCAACAAAACTTTTTTTGATAATTTAACAGTCTAATAAAACAAGACCTATCAATATATTAAGAAATAAATCCAGTTACAAATGCATGTATATAGAAGGAACTTCTGTGTATGTCAGAACAGAAAATGATCAGCTATTTACAAGATACACAGCAGGATGGTATAGTAGCCAAGACCCACCATTCAGAAACCAAATGTGTTCTCTCCACTGTAGGCAACATACAAGAATCCATCCTCATCCTTTTCCTTCTCATAGAGTTGTCCCATAGTTAAGCTTGAAGGGGAAAAAAAAGAGAAACGGTTTGCTTGGATCATGAAGTTGCAAATGGTAACAGTTAGAACCTCACATGAACAGGGCTTAATAAAAGCTAAAACTTGTAAGTCTGTGTGTAAATTAAAATACAAAAATGAAGATATATGAAAAGCAATTGACTCCTGAGTTAGCTAAATGATCCTGGGCTCTGTGTGGATTGTCTAGCTTTTTTGTTACTACTTCACAAATGCATTTGTCAGGATGCTTCCTTGTTTTATTAGAAATTAGTCACTGAATGTATTTCACATTCTGAATCATCCATTATTGATGCTGTGACTAATACCAGGATCAATAGCCTGATAGTACCTTCCTTGAATGCAGCTGCATTAATGTCTTGCTTCTTGTGTGAACAACCTCATTTCTGCCTCTGCCTGGTATAGTCATGAATGTTTGGCTCATCTCAACTTTATCAAACTTGTGCTTTTTGGAGTGTTTGAGGGTTGTTTTGGGGAGTAACAGCTTTGTTTTCTATGTTGTTAAAATGTGATGACTTAAAATAGTGCTAGTATCAAAAACGCGTGGGCAGTAAATTACAAGTTAGCCAGAAACTAGTGCTTTTTTCAGTGGATAAAGTTTTGACCATTTGATCAAATGAAAATTTCCTTAAACTGAATAGGTATGCGGCCCTTCACAGTCTAAGCAGTTGCAGTCTTTAGAACAATGTCTGTATTTTGAAAACAAAAAGAAACCCAAGCAATTAGTTGGCCAGTACAACTGCTCCAACCATCTACCTACAGATGAAACAGGCAGCTGACATCAGTCAGGTGCACAAGTGACGATGCCTCACCTCCCCTTTCTCTGACTTCCCAAGACTGATAAAAGACTAGTGAACTGAAATGCAGACTGAATGTGAGTGACAGGGAAAATGATCGTGGCTTTTTACCCAAGATAGGAGCTTGGAGGAGTTGCAGGCAGTACTGGGAATGGAAGGGAATTGATGAGTAGTAGATAAACTTCCAGATGAGGAGAGAAGGATGTCTAGAGTTAGTGGTCTATGTAATAAACTCAGACTGCGAGAGGAGCAGAGCCATTAACAGATTAGATTTTTGTTTATCTGTTAACAAGTTACCATTTTTGCATTAATATCAAAGGTTCAAGGCCCTGTTTTTCCAGCAGAGATGTGACATCTCATCTTGAACATGTGAGATGAGACAATGTGCCCTTTCCTTTCCTGTTCTTAGCAGTTCTACGGCGCTGCTAAGAAGACGACATATAGGCATTCTTAATACTCTTAGAAGAAAGCAAGCAGAAAAAGATGGTTCTCTCAGGTCCCTGTTGTCTATCAGAAAGTAAATAAAAATATTCCTAACTGAGTCTGGACTGGTTACCTGGAGGCATTGTTACTGTTACACAGGTAAGGACTCATAAGAATAATATCATATCTAAGCCACGTAACATTATGATGTACTGTTTCCTCAAGTGTTATTAAAGTATCTCGTATAGAAAGCAGTTGTAGTAGCTGCTTTTGCTGTACATTATTCTGTATGTAGCAGACAACAATGAAACATTTCTCTATAAAAGCAATGTGAAAAACTTTTCTATATTCATTTTGCATTTTGTGTTTGTAGAAGAAAATAAGTTATAAAACAAGTACCAGCAACTAGTCTGCATTGTCATAATTTCTTTGTGAGCTGGCAGGTTCGTGTTTTCTTAGAATAATTTATGGTGTGTGCTTTTGAGTATTTAACATGCAACTTTTTTGTTACATTGAGAATGTTGGGTTTGGTTGGTTTTTTTTTTTTTTGGCATTGATGATGGAAATGTTTTTGCGCTCAACCAAAGATACCATAATAGCTCCAGGGCTCACCCTCTTGCCATGGATGTAAATCATAATATACTTGTCAGTCACCTTTCCTTTCAGTCTAGCTCAAGAAATGTTTGACAAACTCAAGAGGAAAAAAAAACCAAACCTGTCATGGTGAGATTAAGATGTAACCAAACACCTCCTACAAATCACCAAAAAAAGGCTCAAAGAGAGGAGTTACTGATATGCACAGGCTTGCTGAAATGGTTCTGAATACCAAGTGAATAGCCTCTCACCTGGATTGGGGGACAGTCTTGTCTACAAAGAGGAATATTGCTTTCTCGGATGGCAGTTGAATCCTCTTCCTGATGATCCACATGAACTGGGCCACAGTGATGTCAGATGGAACTAAGTACTTCCTCTTGTCAATATCAACAATCTGAGATCCTGAGACCTTCTCCACTATGACCTGTAAAGCACAGGTGTGATGGTCAGGCTTTCCAGGATTGGTATGAACAGACAGCTTCGGTAAATCACTTGCTGATACAGGCTTACAACAGTGAGCAGAGGGAAGGAACAGCACACAGTTCTTGACAGCAACCAAATGAGAGGTGGGACTGGCTCAGCACTGTAAAACCTGATTTTACAACTGCAGTGAAACCTACATTCATATACACAATGGCTCAAAAATTCTATGCCCGAGGTTGACAGTCATGGGGTAAAAAGATGCAATATGTCTAAAAGAAACCTGTGACAGGAAAGTATACACATCTTTTAACTTTTTGTACACAGATAATACAAAATTACTGCATTGTGGCCCCCAAGTTGAAAATGAGCCAGCAGTGTGCCCTGGCAGCAAAGGCGGCTAATGGTATCCTGGGCTCCATTAGGCAAAGTATTGTCGGCGGGTCCAGGGAGTGATCCTTCCCCCCTACTGGCACTGGTGAGGCCACAGCTGGAGTGCTGGGTCCTGTTCTGGGCTCCCCAGTACAGCGGACATGGACATAGTGGAGAGAGTCCAACAAAGGGCCTCAAAGATAGTGAAGGGATTGCAGCATCTCTCCTGTGAGGAAAAGCTGGGAGAGCTGGGACTGTTCAGCCTACAGAAGAGAAGGCTTGAGGGAAGAGAGAGGGGATCTTCTCTGTATATAAATACCTGAAGGGAGGGTGCAAAGAACATGGAGCCAGGCTGTTTTCAGTGGTTCCCAGTGACAGGACAAGAGGCAGCTGGCACAAACGGAAGCACAGGAGGTTCCTTCTGAACATCAGGAAACACTTTTTTTACTGTGCGGATGACAGAGCACTGGCAGAGGTTGCCCAGAGAGGTTGTGGAGTCTTCCACCTTGGAGATATTCAAAAGCCATGTGGACACAGTCCTGGGCAGCTGGCGGTAGGTGGCCCTGCTTGAGCAGGGAGGGGTTGGGCCGGATGAGCTACAAGAGGTCCCTTCCCACCTCAACTGTTCTGTGATTCTGTGATTTATTCATACCAGGAGAGTCATGTCCTGTTGTGTTTAAATACAGCTACTTTTCAAAATGTGCTGAAGTTTACCGTGTGCACTATCCAAAAATAGTGTATTCTGTGACAAAAGCTTAGGGGGCAGGGGCAAGAGAGGAATTTGCATCTACTGAGACATTCAGAGCACAGGCAGCTTGAAAACTTCAGGTTTAGGAAGGGCTTGTCTGCGCCATTTCCCTTAAACTAACTGGTGATTGAAGGAAGGAGTCCAGGACTTCTGTCTTCTCACTTACTTCAGTTGATAGTAACAAACCGAGGAATCCATTTAACTATGTTCCTTCCTTGCCTCGTTCAGCTGTAGTGGAGTCATGAAAAAATTCAACTAGACTGTAGCACTGGTATCTGAGCAATGGCAGGTGATCTGAGGAAGTGCATTCCCTCTGTACAGATGGTGCTTATTTTGTTTTTGTCACTATCACAATGTAAGAAAGTAGACTAGAACAGAATAGTTAAGTTGCAGAGGACCTATAACGATCATCTTGTCCAACAGCCTGACCATTTCAGGGCTGACCAAAAATTAAAGCATGTTATTAAGGGCATTGTCCAAATGCCTCTTAAACACTGACAGGCATGGGTCATCGACCACCTCTAGGAAGCCTGTTACAGTGTTTGATTACCCCCTCAGTAAAGAAATGCTTCTTAATGTCCAATCTGAACTTCCCCCGGTGCAGCTTTGAACCATTCCCAGGCATCCTGTCCCTGGATCCCAGGGAGAAGAGATCAGCACCTCTCTCCCCACTTCCCCTCCTTAGAAAGCTGCAGAGAGCAATGAGGTTGCTCCTCAGCCTCCTTTTCTCCAAACTCGACAAAGCTGGAGTCTTTAGCCACTCCTCATGCAAGTGTGACCATCATTGCTTGAAATCTTGGGTTATACAGAATTCTAATTTGCAACAAGCATGCCCTATCCTCTTTTAAATTGTTATGTGACTAAATAAAAATCCCACAACATGAAGAAATACAGGTTTAATAAACACACCACCTCCACCCTTCCAGTTTAACTATCTTCTTTAAACAATGTCCCAAGTTGCTCCTAACAGATTACAGAACCAACTTCTTGATATGGCATATAGCAAAAGAGAAAAGAGGGGAAAAAAAAAAAAAATATTAGAAATACATTTCAGTAGCAATGAAGCTAAAAAAAAAAAAAAAATCACTACTTGGGTAAATGGGAGCCACCAGCCTAGTCTAGTATCTAATTTGCCATTTCACCTATTGTGCACAAGCCAGAGATGCCAAAATGGCTCTCAGGCTTCCCTCAGAGTATTCATTAACACTCCCCCTCCCCGCCCCCTGAAGTCTCTTGTATTCACCTGTGCAGCATACTGTACCATTACACAATTCCTACCAATATGTCAGAAACAGCCATGCTAAGTAAAGGCACATGCATACCTCAGGTAACTCAGTGCAGAATTGAAGAAGCCATGTTATATCTGAATACAGTCAAAAGTTGCAGTGTGAACTGTGGTATAATGCAAGGTTCTAGCTGGCCATAGACTGACCACGTGTTCATTTTTTTACAGTGCTTTGCACTACTGCTTTTGATTTGACATCCATATTTGATCAAATCATAGATTTGATTATTCTACAATTAATCCAGCAATGATTACTGACTTCTCACAGCTAGCCACCAAGCATTTCAGCCAGGTTCAACAATGCCTTAAGGAAGAGAAATGAAGCACGGCTGCAGTATGCTCTGGAATACCAGCTGGCCTACCAAGGATGCCAGTTGAGTACACCGAAGCACCAGAAAGGTGTTGTGATGTAATCTTGTTTGTATGCCTCTGCTGTACCACATTTATACTGCCAGATAATCCAGCAATGTATGCATCTGATGTTAAAAACTATATGATTACAGCTTCAGTTGATTGGATGAAGTTACAGGATGACAGTGAAGCCATATTAATAAAGTGTAGGTTTTAGCTGTATATGAATGAGAGCCAGATGGGATATGTAGGCTGTAAGGAAATAAATAAATAAATAAATAAATAAATAAATAAATAAATAAAAATCACAACCCATGCCTACGCCACTAGGCCACCATAGGAACTTGGCTAGTCTCTGCCTACACCAGGGTCGTTTGGTAACAGAAAGCAGATATGAACTCACGCAGAGATGCCTAGGTAAGATGATGTTTGCAGCATCAACAGGCTTTTGTTTGCAACTTTGAAAAAAAGACTGCCTATGTTAATTACTATTTTAGGATGTCTGTAGATTCAGATCTGCAATAACATACTGATTTTATCACTGGAAACCAGATTTTTTTTTTTTTTTAACGTGTTATTCTGACTATAACTGTGCTCTAAGGCATATTGTTTGTGCCACTGTGTTATGTTGTCAAGGTACGACTCACTGATGCTATTCTCTGTATTATGCTGAACTGACATTAGAGTATCTTATTACATACCGTAGGAAATTAGAAATTGACTACAGGAAGGAAAAATGGCAAGATGGCCACAAACAAAACGAAACAAAAAGCAACAGATACAGGAGAAAGGAGACCTAAGTATTAAGTGTGTAAAGGACCTGATGCTCATTGCTCCACGCAAGCTAGTTCTTGAAGGAAAAATGCAGCACATGAGGGAATAAGGCTTACAAGAGGTTCCAGTGTCTTCAGTCCTTAGCTTTGCATTCCTCATTGCTACAGCAAACAGGTAATGCTCAAGTAAATTTACAAAATATGCTGTCTTACGATCTGGAGAGGCTTTTCCTTATAATTGCTCTGCCTACAGAAACAAAAGGAGGGCAGAGTAGCTGCTCTTTGGAATTTAGCATGAGGGAACTGTAAAGAGGACCAAGAACAGCCTGAAAAGAATATTGAAGCGTTAACAATCGATACGTTTTATTTAAAAGATTACAGTAACACACTAGGCATTTTAGCTTCATAATGCAGAAACTGTCATAATTGGAAATCAAGGCTGTTGGTGAACTGCTTCTAGTAAAACTTAATAGATACCTTTAACCCTTAAACCATTTGATTCCCCAGGCAAATTTAAAATTGCAGTGCTTAGCAAGCATGAATTTCTTTCACCTCCCATTTTTATTCCTAAAAGGTCTAGCCTTGGACAGCAGCAGGCTGTTCATACATTATCTTAATCACTTAAACACTGAAACATCTCTAAATCCAGGTACACAGATACAGCGGCTGAGAACTGAAGTTACTGTGACCTATGTCACTCTGGATGCAGGCTATAACCTGGAAAGCAGGAAACATACATTAAGTCTGAAAAACACTTTTGACTATTAAATACCAAAAATCTATTTGATACCAACTATTTTGTGAAAGGTACAGGGCTCAGTCTGAATCATCAAACATGTATCTGCCCAAAGCATCACACTGCAATTTGAGATTTAATTCCTGTATCCATCCACACCTTGCTGTCCATTCCTGATACACATCATGTAATTCTGATTCACACTATGCGTTTCAATGTCTCTTTTTCCCCTAGGGTTATGAAAGTTATTCTTGAAATGGACAAATGGATATCTGTGGAGATGTATGGTCATTAACATGCTACAGTCTATATATGAGGGGGTAGTTAATCAAGCAGAGAATGGCAAGCATCGAATCAGCTTACTGGACTGCAACTGGAGAAGATGCTTTGACTAGGTGCAACTCAGCAGCAGAGAAAGTCAATGGGATTAGAGGGTCGTCTCTGGGTTGCACTGTCTAATGGATAAGTTATTTATCAAGCGGTCAGACAGGAGTGGCACTAACTGGCATGTGGTCAGATGAGATGTGGGAACTTTTACTCACAAGCAGATAAGTTGAGAATGTGGACATGTTGCTAGCTGTTACATAAAGATGAAAAGTGTGGTCATTTCACTGACTGAAACATGATAAAAAAGATTGTAGAGTGAAGAGAGGTCATTCACTATTTAGCAGATAGGTATTAATGCAGAAAGGAAGCCTCACCACTTGCACTGGCTCTTCAGACAACAGAGTTTGCATGGGGAGATTCACCTCAAGAAGACTGGTTATAGGCATGGAATAAATGAAGAAAAATCACCTTCCTCCTATAGCCAGGATGGAAGATTGTCAAGGTTTAAATTTAAATTTAATTTCTTGAGATCAGGCACAGAATGAATGCTCAAGACAATGAAGGTATTTGCTGGGATATAATTGCCATCAGAAGAAATCAGGACACTGATAAACCATAAACTTGCCTGGAAAGCATTTAGAAAGTCAGGCACTCTTGCTTACTTGTCAATATGCACTGGGGCAGAGGAGGGAATGGTGGATTAGTTAGATGTGTTTGGGGCCTGTTTAAAACATCTAAGGACACCAAAGGGGAAATGAATTTACTTAGTAGGATCTGATCGAAGAAGAGAGGGCAGGATGGAAACAGCTTATCCACCTTTGCCTCTAAGTACTCGGATGAAGCTGGCTTGGTTACTCACCGGGACACGGTCAGGGTATTTGGCTCGGATTTTGGCCGACTCGACACATCTGTGCTCTGTGAACAAAACTCGTAATTAGTCATTGCATAGTAATAGTATCGCCAGTGTCCTAGGCAGAGAGGGCAGCACCCGCAGGTACGAGAGCCTGCGGGGAACGCGACTCTTGCCCCCCCACAAAGGGGTCTCCAGCTGTTCAGGGAGGCCGTCCCCGGGCATCGCGCCACCCTTCGGCCAGGGCCGCAGGCGGCTGTCCGCCCACAGACAAGACGACAGGATCGGGGAGCCGGCCGGGGTACACAGAGTCGGGAGGCCCTGGGGCAGACGGCGACACAGGAGACGGAGGGCGGCGGGGCCGCCGGCGGGCAGCGCCTGGCCCGGGCCCACCCTTACCCAGCGCGTGGTCCTCCTTGAACATCCACTTCATGGTGCGGGCCGGCGGGAAGCGGAGCCAGCAGTGGCGAGGCCCGTGTGCGGGCGGGAGGGGGCTCGTGCCGGGCGGCCGGGCCTGTCGCTGTCACGGTCCCTGTCACAACAACAACAGCCACGGCAGGCGGGACTTCCGGCTCGCCAGTTCCCTAGCAACCACCCGAAACGCAGCGCTTCCGGCCGGGGGATCGAGGGGCGGGGCTGTTGCATCCGGGCGTGCAGTCACTTAGCAGGCGCGAGGCCACGCGTGGGTCCCGCCCGCGGCGTTCCCGGGGTACTCGAAGCTGCATCATGGGCTCCGCTGCCACAGCAGGCGTTCCGTCGGCCGTTCCCGGGCGCTCTCCCGCCTGACTGCAGTCGTCGGTCCTGGAATGTAGCGGTACACGCTTATTGGCTGGCGCGCCCGTTCCCTCTCGGCGCTCTGATGTGCCGATAGGATCGGCGTCCCGTCAGTCTGGTGTCCGGCGGTTGCCACGGTGAGGGCGCGGGCGGTTCGCGATGGCTGGCGTGGAGCTATTCTCGCATCCCGCGCTCCACACGCGCTACCGGGCCGGGCTCTGCTCCGCTGCGGCGCTGGCGCTTTTGCTCATCACGGTGCTCACCTATGTGCCGCCGCTGCTGGTGGCCTACCGGAGCCACGGTGAGCGCCGCTCGACCCCAGGCGGCCCGGCCTGGCCCGGCGCGGTCCTGAGGCCTCACGCTATCTCTGCCCGCAGGTTTCTGGCTGAAGCAGAGCACGTACCTGGAGCAGCCCACTGTGCGGTTCCGGTACGAGGTGCTCTTCGTGGCCACCATCGGGCCCGGTCCAGGCAGCTTCTTGGCATGGAGCACGTTCCCGGCGTTCAACAGGCTCCAGGAGGACCGGCTGCGAGTCCCACTCCTGTCGGTAGGCCTGCCCGGGTGAACCCGGGAGTGGTGGTGGGAAGCAGGGCTAGAGTGGGGCTGCTGCCTTCAAGTGCACTGCTGCCTTCAAGTTGTAGCACCTTCATGCATAACCTCGTGCCTTACAGCAAAATTTGCTTAGGGCAAGTGATTTTTAACCAGTCCAGTGTTACTCCCTCTCAGCGTTACAGAGTCATAGAATCATTTGGGTTGGAAGAGACCCTTAAGATCAAGTCCAACCATTAACCTAACACTACCAAGTCCACCACTACATCAGATCCCTGACTGCCACTGGTGGTTTGCATGAACACGTCAGCTTACTTTCCTCAAATTAGTTGTTACCCCCTCCTCCCCCGGCTTATCATGAACTGAAGTTTGCAGGGGTTGGTAGATAGACCCTGGTTTTGAAAGCAGATATGTCCTTTCTAAAGCACATAGCCTCTGCCCTGCCGCCATTATTCCTTTTGGGATTCAACAGTGGCTGTTATTTTTCTGCGTTACCTCTGTCATGAGTCCTGTTACGCTTGAAAATAGCTGAAGAAGCAGGCATTTGTGGCACTGAAGTGTAGCAGGCCTTGGCTCACAACCAGGAATTGGCATACAGGGGCCGTTAAGAGGCAGGCTGCAATGGCAAGAGGCAAAAGCCTGACAATCAGTCACATTCACACAGGAAGGGACAGAAGATCCAGCTTTGTAGCATGCAGGGGAGATGGTTGGAATGGCATAGGGCAGAAGAGACCTTGAAGAGTCTGATGAGCTTTCTGTTCCTGGGGGGGGGGGCATATGAGACATTTTATTACAGACAAAATTGCAGGCTTCTTGCTTGTCTTTAGTCTTGTGCCTATAAAGTCAAGCAGCTTTTTATTGCTTTCCTAATTATGCAGTTTATTTGCTTCCTTAGTATGTCTGTGCTGCAGTTGTGGAGATCCCCTGGGGTTTTACCTTTTGTTTTCTTTTTAACAGAAGTTCCCATCTTTGGAAAAAAAAAAAAAATCTTATTGATTCTTTTAGACTAGAGAAGAAGACAAAAATCAAGATGGCAAAATGGATCAGTTGCATTTTAAATTGGAACTTCCGCTACAACCTACGGAGCATGTAGTTGGTGTTCAGCTGATTCTACTCTTTTCCTACGAGCTTTATGTGAGCATTTTGAATTTGATTTGTTGTGACACGTAGACCCAGTGTAATATTCCAGTAGTGGTTATGCAAAGGATGAAAGAACCTTTCCACATCTGAAATTCCTATCTAAAAGTTTTATTTTACTAATAAATATTTAATTTTCTCCTGCTCTGTTGGGTCATTCCTAGTCTAGCTCTGTTGTGTATTTTCATATGTTTTGTTGGTTTTGGTTTTTTTTTTAAGCTGTGCATTCTCTTGGGCTGTAGTGCAGCATACAGGACAGAGATGCACAACAGTGGCTGTCACTGTAGGTGGCATCAGGAAATAACTGAGACCCTTGCAGTAGGCAGAAGGATGTGCATTCTTACGTACTGCTGTGTCTTGACCCACCCAGTTAGTCTTCTGAGGTGGAGGGGCAGGCTGTTGCAGCAGCCTAAAACTCCATAGGTTTTGCTTACTTAACAGCTCTTCAAGCAATGGTAATAATTTACCAGGATCTTCTGTGTCTTTTAATTGGGAGGGGGAAGAAAGTCTTATAGGGAGACAGGAAAATAAAATTCTGCTGCCATTGTATCTCAAGTGGCAGTGCAATTATTAACTAAAGCAGTGAGTAAAACACTAGTGCTCAGAGAACCCATGCATGTATCTGAAAGGAGCCATAGTCTAGAGCTGTGTTGGATGTAGCCACAAAGACAAGAAGTTGTTTTACTAGGGAGATTAGGCTTAGTTTATCCAAGAAACTCTTGCTGATTGCAGATGGACAAACTTAGCAAGCATAGCTGTGTTGTGTAGAAAACATTCTGAAACCGATGAGACCCAGAGTAAAGGACTGATAGTCCTGAACTTGTGCTGAAGTATTAGGTCAGTGATTAGTATCGCAGAGAGTTACGATATTCACACCACCTTTGTTTTACAGTAAATGTGAAGATTTTCCTTCAGATTGAGTGGCTGATAAGGGCTATGGAACTTCTTTGGTTTTTTATTGCAGAGCAAGAGTGCTTAGCTGGCTTTGACTGCTGGGTATTTTAAAGTGTGTCTCTGATTAATGTGTTTAGTGATCTTGCTGCTTTTCACATGTTATAGCAAGTTAAATCTTTCTGCCACTGTCGGACTTCACTGAATTTCCGGTGGAACTTTGGTTTATAAAGTTAGTTAACTAATAACTAAAGTAGTTCACTTAAAGTAATTCATATTTCTTATTTGGTATTCCCTTGTTTAGACTAACGTGATGTTCTGAAACTTGAGAGTCAGAAAGAAATCAAATCCATGCAGAAAATCTGTACATACAAAGAGGTAGAAAAGCGTGTTGTGTCATCCCCCTTGCTAAATTCTCTTTTCTCATGTTCACCATTTCAGAGAATGTCAACACTTGTGATGCAGAGCATGGCTTTTCTTCAGTTTTTTTCTCCTGTGCCAGGGTCTCAACTCTATATGAATGGAGACCTGAAATTGAACCAGAGACAATTACTTAACCATTGTGGACTGGATACCAGATACAATGTGAGGAAACTTTTTTTCCTTCCCCATCAATTCCACTCGCCCCACCCTTCTCCTTCCAGTACCATAAGTGGCACCCTAATTATTTGTACTCCTGCCCAGAGTGGACCCTAGAACTTTGGAACTGGTGTTTTCTTGTTAGGCTGAAAGGTGGAAGAGGTTATTCTGCCAAGATGTTCAGTCTGATGTTTCTGTGTATTCCTTCAAGGGCATGGATGCTTTGCGTAAGAAACTTGGTAGAATTACTTTCTTGAAGAGCGAACAAATAATGCAAGTATTTCCTTGTTGTAACAGGTGTCTGTGGTGAATGGCACAAGTCCTTTTGCGAGTGACTACGATCTAACAAACATCATTGCAGCATATTGGGATAGAAATGGTAAGCCTGAACGTATAGCTGCAAATTACAGGACAGCAGTAATTAGCATATTGGCAGCTGTTCTGTGAGGATTTGAGTTCTGTATTAAGACTGAACCTTAACATCCCTTAACCTGGATGTTTCCTTTCCCCATTTTAGTGACAACAGTATTTTCAGATCCCAACCCTGTTTGGATGACTGGAAGAGCAACAGATACACCATTTATCATTAATGCCACTATTCGTTACCCAGTGGAAGTTATCTCATATCCTTTGAAAACTTCATAAACTGTGCCATAACTAGCTTGCGTGATTTGGGCCTTCATATATTGGCTAAATGAAAACTGTTTACTTCTAGACTTGTTACTAAACTTTTCCTTTGTTAGCTAAGCAAATGCTATAGTTCTGGAGCTAACCAAATACGTATTTGCTTGTTCCTCCAGATGGTTCTGCTTGCATAATCACTTTTTGCCTTTCTCTACTGGGAACCTGTGTTGCTTTTCAGCATTGCTAAACTGGCCTTTAAGGCAGTTTCTTAGCTATTCACAGTGAATACCCTTAGTAAGTCTTGCTTGGCTTGTGCAGCACCTGCCGTCCCAATTTATCATGGATGCCATTAGTAAAGCATGATACTGTGTTCTTTGACCTAAAGCTCTAAAGCAATTCATTAGAAATCTGTATGCAAGGTAAGCTCACCAAATAATAACCCCCGCAGTGGATGTGATGAATCTGTTAAACGTGCTGACAGACCCGAAATTTTTTTTTTCCTACAACACCATGCTTCATTCATTATGTTCTTTACTCATTTTCTCAGACAAGAACAAGCCTGTGTTTAAAGGAATCTGTATGGAGCACACTTCTTACGAAGTTTGTTTACTTGCCTGAGTATTACCAATGACTACTTTCTGGTGAGTCAGGGACGAAATAGGCACTTTCCACAGAATTGGTTTAAATGTCTTCTAGGACAAACATTCTCTGCAGCTTTTGTTACAAACTACGGTAAAGGCTTCTAGGGGTTTCCATGGCTCAAAGGCTTCGCATTTGCCACACAAACTGATGTCTTAATGAGTTTTGTGCCTGTCTACCTCAGAGTTCCTTTGTTTCATTATTGCAGTAATAGTATCAGAAGCTTCTTCATTAACACTCCTTGACTTTCTTTAAATATCAGCCAGGATTTTGGGAAATTATTAAATTTGCCTGGATTCAGTATGTCAGCATTCTCTTTATCTTTCTCTGGGTGTTTGGTAGGATTAAAATGTTTGTGTTCCAGAATCAGGTGTTGACTACAACTCCAATATCACCCATTCTGCCAGTGTCTCCAGTACTGTCCTACAAACAGCACCTGTCCTGAGGAGATGCCTGAGAACACTTTTAAGAAATGCGGTTCAAAAATAGATACCTGCTTTTATTCTCTATACACTTTTTACTTTGGAAGATCAGAACTTTCTAAGTATGTTCCAAGTATGCTCTGTTCGTGCTTCCTTTTTAAATGCATGTTCATTTATCTATTTCTCTGGGAACACTGCTTTGGGACTGGAAATTTTAATATTTTTGACAGTTAAAGAACCTAGTTATTTTTTGCAAGGAGAACACACTTCCAAAACCATTAGAAAGCAGTGAGACTGCTTTTGCATGATCTTAATTTTGCTAAACCTTGAAGACTGAAAATAATATGCTAACAGTAACAACATAAGCCATTTTTACTGTCTGGTAAATTAATTCACTGCTGAGTTAGAGTTCCGTCAAGAGCTTTTGTACGTGCATTTGCGCACTATGATAGGAAAAGGAAGGAATGTGGAAAAAAAATGTATGCATGAGTTAAGGTCAGAGCCACACTTCTGTAACTGTGGTTATACATGCTCACCAATTTAGTTATTGGATGATGGATAAATTCAAGGTTGATGTGAGAAACTGGGTTGTGGGCGATAGTGTCTGCAAGGTTTTCACAATCATTTACTATTGGCATTGTAACTGTAGCACTAAACCATTAATTGTTAATAGAGGACAGTAAAACAGAGAAGCCTGGTATTTAATTAAAGAAAATGAACAAAAAAAAACTATCAGAGAAGCTTCAGAGTTCCAAGGCAAGTGAGTAATTACTTTCAGAACTTAAATGATAACTTAGAGCAGATAAAAATTATATCAATTATAATCACCTGGTGAGCACTGAAAGACTATGTCCCTCATTCTGGATTAGCAGGAGGGAAAGTGGTAGGGAAGATTATTTATTTTCTCTTTCTGGACTTACTTTTTATGGCAGACAAGCTTGCATTTCTCCCAATTTTTACACTCTGGATGGACTCCAGTCTATCCTTCAATGCAAGTGAAACATTAATGTGGGGAGCTCTGTCTTGGTTATTCAGCAAACTTTTGTGCTTTTGAAACTTACGTATGTACTTGTGAACTGTAAATTATTGCAAGGAGCATTTGCTATTTATACATCTATATATTTTGGGTTGAAATTTCCAGTTTGCTCTTTGAAGTTTGTACCTGGCTGTCTAGGACCACTGATAATTGGCTTCGTATCAGAGTGCACAGAGTCAAAGCAACCGTCTACTGTTTTTTAGTGTTTCTAGGCACTACACAAGATAAATGAAGGGGCCGGTGAGCTTGTTTCCCCCATACCTCAAGCTGATGTACATCCAGTCTGCTGTAGTCCCAGCTCTTCTCTTTTGCAGTGGTGATAGTGCTTGTGTGACTGCATGAATTAATCCAGGGAGTTCATTATGGTGAAGATCATCTTTACCAAATATACTCACTCTTTCAGACAAGTCAGTTCCCTGAATGAACTTGATATGTCTCTGCACAAGCATTAGTGTGGGCATAAGCAAGGGATAGAAAGCTCTGCAGAGACCACAGAACTCCCATTTTAGGGGTTTGAGCTGTTGCACTCCCATAAAAATGGCATGCCTGACATTCCTCTAAGCTGAACAGAAGCCCGTTTAAGGTAGCAACTTGAACATGAAAGAGGGCAATGTCAGAAAACAACAAGAATACTGGGAAACCCTATCTCGCTTTTCTCTCCTATTGTATCCTTCCACATTAACAAATGATGCTGCTCAGAGCAACAGTTCAGTGAATGCATGTGAGAGAAAAAGTGGTGAATAGGTCTGGTTTAGGAAATACAGAGAAAATTTTCCTTACATTCTATTTTCCTTTAGAAGAAAGCTGGAAAAAATCCTCTACAGTAATTTAAGAGGACAACTATTTAACTTAAATAGGAGGAAATCAAAGAGTTAATTGCTTGCAGGTGGCGTGTAATGGTTTAGTATGACCTGAAGCAATCCCTCCATTTCTTTTGAAAAGAGTTGTGTTTCACAGCTGGGACTAGCAAGCGAATGCAGTGTAGAAGGAGCAGTAAAGGCATATGTGACTATAGCAGGGGGAAAAAAAACCCAAACCCTGTTTGTGATACCTCTGTTATGGTAACTTCCTGGATCACCTTTATACTGACCATAGTTCTTGGTTCATATTTCTGACTCCTATTTTCAAGCTTGGAGAGGCATTCTACTTCTGTAAGTAACCAACCAAGAGAAAAAAGGTAGGTAGGATTTTATGGCTGTGGCAGTAAATTGACAGACAAGGTATTTTTTCCTTGTACTTCAGTTTACTGCTACAGCCTGAGAAGCCACTGCAACTAGCATTAAAGGAGGTGTAGGAAGGAGGAGTCTTTTTTGGAAGGCTCTCTGTAAGGACACTTCCTTTAGCTTGCTAAGCAACAGAAAATAAAAAGTAAAAATACCACTGCAATCCACCACAGTGCTACTACGTGGATCTTCTGTGTACACATATGCCAGACAGCAATCTAAATGCTGCTCATTGATGAGGATGCAGAGGCATGTTAGGATTAATCAGGTGTCTGTAAGTGGCTCTGTAAGAGGAAGAAGAAGTAAGTAGCTGGTTAAAAGTCCTGTGTATAAATGAAAGAGGGAATGTGGACATGCGAGAGCCATGCTTCAGGAGTTTTTTAAGGGGTGATGCTGGGACGAAAGAAACCACCCCTATGTTTATTTGTTAACTAGCCAAGCAGCCTGTTTGTGGGGGTAGGTCCTTTTAGTTACCCCTTGCACGACGTAGGCAGGATGCGGCGGGGCCGGGGGCGGGCCGTGAGGCCTGCCGGAGGGGGAGGCAGCGGCGCGGCGGGCGGGCCCGAGGCGCTGGGGAGGGCCGCGGAGGAGAGGCCGTGGGGCGGCGCTGGGCGCGTGCCGGATGGCGTAGGCCGCTGGGAGATGCAGCGGGCAGGCGACGCTGCAACGGGACGGCTTCGGTGAGGCTGCTGGGACCCTACGGGCCGGGCGATGTCCGCCCGCGGTGCAGCACCCGAGCCGTGGGCGGGGCCGTTTGCAGAAGGCTTTCCGCCGTCTGCTGGTCCTACTCGAGTGGCCGGGTGCTGGGCGGGGCGGCGCGGGCGGGCCGCCCCTGCCAGGCTGCGCCGCCTTTGCTCGGGGATGCTCCGGGTGCGGGGCGGATCGGCTCCTTCCCGGGCTCCTCCCGCTGCCCCGGCGCCTCGGCCACGTCTGAAAGCGGCTCATTGTCTCCGTAGGCAGCTCGGATCCGTGGCGGTGCTGGGAGGCAGCGGGAAGGTACGGGCAGGCCGGGGTAGGGGGGTGTCCCACAGGGCAAATCGTCCCGGTCGGCGAGCTGGGCGATGACAGACCTTTTTTTCGGTATCTAACAACGGTGTTTGTAATCACTTGCGCTACCTTTTAGGGGGTGTTTTTAAACCGTTCGCACACTCCCCTACTTGTGCTGGTGAAGTAGCGGTAATACCCGGTGCGGCGGGAGCCGTGGAGTCGCGGCGCCGCGGTGCCGATGTCGCACAGTCCCGAGCTGGGTGTTGCTTGAGGTGTAGTCAGTGGACAGAGGTAAAGCTGTTGAAACTCTGCCTTTTTTCCACCACCACCGCCCCCCACCCGCCCCAGAACATGGCTGATTCGGATTAAGGTGGTTTTGTTTGCTGCTGTTAGATGGAATCAGGTGCTTTAGAGAACATTTCCCGTCATTCCGGGAAATCTCTCCCCACTTTCCTACTGTATCCAGCCTCTGTTTCTAGGTGAAAGTGACATACTGGACCAAAGAATTTGTCGGTTTTTTGTAGTTGCAGCAGTTGCTCCAGTGGGGCAGAGAGGGCAGACCTTGGCCCATTCATCTTCAGACTGAATTTGAGGACACTGTTGTACCAGTGCAGGCAAAGTCTCAAATAAATGAATAGCATCCAGTCACTGTGAATGACTCTTTGCCACCCCAGTTTTGCCATCCTTAAAAATAGTAAAAATTCCTAACCAATGTTGCAATTGAGCAGACCTCATTTCTTGAACACGGGTAATTCTAGTAGCTGAAAACACTTTGTGATCTTCAGCTGCCTTGCGTGGAGAAATAGGGCTATGCCTCAACACTGCCATTTGTTCAGGCTGGACAACTTTAACTCAAAACAATATAAAGAAAAAGCGCCCAGTAGCTTTATTTTAAATAATTTTTATGGACGATCATGGAATCTATGGCATGTTTCGTTGTATTGTCAAGTATTTAAGCATTACCTGGAAGCAACTCTTCCAATCTTATTTTCCACTAGGTTGTAAAAGGAAATACATTTTCAAAAGCCAAATTAACACTATCAGCTGAAATGCTAATACAATGTCAGAATTCAAAATGTCTGATTACAGTACATTTACTGGACTTTTATTATTTCTGTTGCAGTTTCACTGTTGTATTAAAAATTAAGCAGGCTTATTAATTATTCCAAATACTTAGCAATGATCAGCTATTGGAAAGACTTTTTAACTCTTTTGGAAGTACCAGTGGTTAGAGAAGGCACCCTCCAAACCAACTTTTTCTTTCCCCATTCAAAGACCAATCTGCATATTGTTGGTGATACGGTAAGCTTTTGCCTTGTGAAGATGTGTTGTTTCTAGCTGTGGAGGAACACTGGAAAGTGACGTTTTGTCAGCTGGGCCATTTATAGCACAAATTACTAGTAATATTGTTGTGCATTTTTCTTGGACTAGCTTTGTCATGGTCCTGGGTTTCACTTTTTTGAGCAGCAAACTATGTTTCTAATGATAGAATCTTATAAGCCATTCTGGTGGTGGTTGCATTGGTGCGATGTCTTATAGGTGAAGTATGTAGTAAGTAAACTTTTCCATAAAGTATAGTAGACCTTCATGTGATCTTTGCTCCGTTTATCATGCCATGCAGAAACATTTTACTATTAATTCTATAAAATGCATGATGACATTTACCATTATCAATCTTTTCATAGTCAGTACTGAGGTGTTTTGGTGAATTATAAGTACACAATTGATACTTATATTCAGCTCATATGATTGCTCTGAAAGTCAGCATTTAGTGTATGACAAGCATACAGGACAAAATAATTTTTGGTCAGGAAAAGACTGAGCACATAATACAGCATTAGGTATTCATTTTTAGTGGAAGAGATCAATCTGGGAAATTAATTGAATGTGTATTTTTGCATTTTCTGGAAGTTGAAGTAATTTCTGTGTAATCTATAACAACTTTCGCTTTTAAAAGCGAAACATAAACTTTTAAATGAAAGTGTGCTGGAAATTTTCTCAGATGCAAAATGGCAGGGGAAGACTTTGACAAAGACAGCTAAGATTTGGTTGCTCAGAAATCCTTTTACGGGAGTGGGTACTTGTAATTCTTCACTCAGTTGTTTTGCTTTATTCCAGCCAGATTTTTCAGTCTTCCCGTAACAGACCCAGACCTGTGTGTTCTGAGGGAGTCTTTCATCCCAGCCTTTTGTCCCAAGTTCAGAGACCCCATGTTTCTTTACAGCTCTAATGCGAGTTACTCTTTTTCTACAGTTTTTTAGTATCCCAGGAAAAAATAAGCAGTGTAATAGGAGAGTCTTTTTTTTTTTTTTTTTTTGCTACAAAGTTAATTTTTATTAATTTACTAGGTCTTTTCAGGTTGACTTCTGTACTGAAAGGAAGTTTACTGAGTGATTGTGCTCCTTTCAGTGCTGACCTGCAAAGATCTGATGACTCGATTCCAACATTACTTGTCTTATGTGACAAACAAAAAAAAGTCCCTGAAAGCAAGAATGATCATTCACTGCACAATTTATTTCTTTCCTCCTTCTCTATTTTTTTCTAGCATTCTGGGTCTGAAAAGTGCTCTGTTTAGAAAACAAGCTAGCTGGGATCAATACTACCACTCACTGTATTTTTACCCTGCCTTATAAAACAGGATAGCTTTCTGTAATATATCTTGTCTCTTGGCAAGCAATGGCAGATGCTAGTGGCCCTGCAGCTCAGCATTCCCTCAGAGCCAGTTTAAGTGATGAAGAAAATCATTGCTCTGTTGGCCAGTTTGTATAATTAATTTCCTTTGCACAATATGTAAGAGTAGTTATTGAGGCAGACACAAGGTTCATCTAGTCCAGAATCTTGTTTCCGTTAGTAGCCATTAGCAGACAAGCCCAGTGACAGAGCTTGACTCCTGACTGTCAGCTAAACCGTATGTGCAGATGCTTTTCAGATCGCATTATGAACATTTGCATTGGCTTGTGAAGAGATGATTCTGCCTCGAGAATTTGTTAGTATTAGATTTTTGATTATTCTGCTGTTTGCCAGAGTTCTTCCTGAAGAAATAGTATCACCAAAGAAGTAATGCTACCATCACAGAAAAGGAATAACATTGTACCTGCTATTAAAATAATTTATGCTTAGCAGTATTCATTATGTACAAAAGCACGTATTGTGATACCACCAAGTACTGCAATACTTTAGACGTCTCAGCTGAGCGATGCAAGAGGTGTTGGAGTGCTCTGTGCTGCAACTTGATGTCCCTCAGTCTGATTTCATGAGTCGATGAGGAGGTGCTTGCTAGAGGGTTTTGTCACTGAGGTGGTAGCTGAAGTGGCAGTAATGCTGTGACATCTGGCCCCTCTGGTGCTTCTCCCTTCCCCCCCGCCCCGTGTTTTTAGTCAGTAGGCCTGCTCTAGTCAGGCAGGTGCAGCCACAAGGAAGCAGTGCTGTGAAGCAAAGAAGGAAGAAAGGAGGCAGGAACAAGCCCCTTTTAGCTCTCCTGAGGGGAGCTTAGGCAGAGGAGGGTGGCACTGGCGAAAGGAGAGGCGAAGCAATGCAGAGCAAGTCACAGACTAGTGTTTCACCTAGTAACTGACGAAGTTTTGGCATATTGCCTTTCTGCGCTGAAAGAGCGAGCTTGCCTAACAGCACCCTCTGCCGAGTCTTGCAATGGAAAAAACAGATGATCAGAAGGGGCAGCCTGTATAGAATCATAGAATGGTTTGGGTTGGAGGGGACCTTAAGGATCATCTAGTTCCAACCCCCCTGCCAGGGGCAGGCACACCCCCCACTAGACCACGTTGCCCAAAGCCCCATCCAACCTGGCCTTGAACGCTGTCAGGGAGGGGGCATCCACAACTTCTCTGGGCAACCTGTTCCAGTACCTCACCACCCTCACAGTAAAGAATTTCTTCCTAATATCTAATCTAAATCTACCCTCCTTCAGTTTAAAACCATTACCTCTCGTCCTGTCGCTACATGCCCTTGTAAACAGTCACTCTCCAGCTTTCTTGTAGGCCCCTTTAGGTACCGGAAGGCTGCTATGTGGTCTCACCCGGAGCCTTCTCTTCCCCAGGCTGAACAACCCCAACTCTCTCAGCCTGTCTTCATAGCAGAGGTGCTCCAGCCCTCTGATCATCTTTGTGGCCTCCTCTGGACTCGCTCCAACAGGTTCGTGTCCTCCTTACGTTGGGGGCTCCAGAGCTGAACACAGTACTCTGGGTGGGGTCTCATGAGAACAGAGTAGAGCGGGAGAATCCCCTCCCTTGACCTGCTGGTCACGCTTCTTTTGATGCAGCCCAGGATACGGTTGGCTTTCTGGGCTGCAAGCGCACGTTATCGGCTCACGTTGAGCTTTTCATCAACCAACACCCCCCGAAGGGCTGCTCTCAATCCACACTCTGCCCAGCCTGTAGTTGTGCTTGGGTGTCACAAGGTCCTGTCCCGCACAATTAAGGCAGCGATATAATGTAATCTCTTCAATATATTTATAAATATATATGTGTGTCTATATATATATTCAGTAACTATGAGACAGTGATTCTTCAGGGTATTCAAGAGCTGCTTTCTGCCTCAGCTACCATTTGTCAAAAATCGTGAAAGAGCTTGTTGGGCACATTAAAGGGATGTAAGTTTAACCCGGGCTGTAAGCACCTTACTGCAGAATGCAATTGCAAATGGTAAAAGGGTAAAATGCAAATAGAATTACATGTGCCCAATATGAAAAATGCAGAAATAAAAGGCACTGTTTACAGAGAAAATCCAGTAAACTGGATGTGTGTTTGGCCTCACGCACTGGAAACTGCCTGATAGAATACTCTTAAAGATGCTGCATTTTGCTGTGTAATTATTCATTTCTTTGTGGTGTCTCTGTGTGTGTATATTCCTTAGATACATCCCAGCTTTCCCAAAAGGGTAGAAGATGAATCTTAAATACTGAAAATGAGTATCTACTTAGTGCTTTACTGTGATATCACACTTTTTCTTGCAGTGTATATCATAGCTTATATCATACTGAAGAATAGGGAAATACTTTAGCTACAGTCATTTAATGTATTATCTGTAGTGCTTATGGTGGGCAGACTACTTCAGACACAAATTATGGACTAATACTCATGTTAGCTGGTTTTTCATCGTCACCGTATTGTCTGCGACAGTACTTGGGTGGGAATTGGAGCGAGGAGAGATCCAGGAGGCAGTCAAGGCAGATGCGAATTTAAAAAAACCTGGCTTTTGGTTTGACATCTAGATGTTTTTATTCCTCATTTCCCCACCCTTGCCAATAAGGTATAAAGAACAGTTAGTGTTTGCATTTCTGCAGAGTGATCTTGATTAGAGTGGAGCAGCAGTTCTGCATAGCTAGAGGAGAAACATTAATTCTTTAAAAAGCATCATTGAGTCTCTTAAAGCTATGCGATGGGTTAGACTGTGAGCAGCTGCAGAATGCAGTCTTAGTGCAGAAAATGGCTAACATTTTGCAGACAAGAAAGATTTGAGGTATTTACGGCTGGCTAGCTTTCAGGCATAGAATCTGTTTCAGGAAAACTTGAACTAGCAAATGCAACTACTCTTCAACTTTTGCTTAGATTCTTTCATCACCTCTGTGTGGCGAAGCGTCAGTGCAGGCTACTGGATTGCTGATAATCCTCACCGCATAGAGAAAATTGTAGGTGCTTCTGGTGCCATAGTATGCGAAAATTCAGTATTTGAACAAGGCAGATTTTATCTATGAAGAATGGCCATGCTGAATTAAACCAAAGGTTTTTATCTGTCTGCTCTCGTGCACGACAGTAGCAAGTAGTGGATTGCTAGGGAAAAAGTTAAATAATACAGGAAATGTGATTTCTCCTAGTATACCTCCCAGATGCAGGCGTATACCTCGGGCCATCTACAGTGTAGAGAATTGCTAAGCCACTGGCTGTAGCCTCATCTTTGCATTTAATAGTCCTTGCATTCGTCCTTCCGCTAATTACTTTCAATTGATGTAATTGTTTGTTGAACTCTTGTATGGTCTTGCTGCCACAGCATTTTGAGGCAGAGTGTCACATATTTATGATGCGGTGTACAAAAAGGTTTTGTCGTGAGTGGTCATTTAATTGAGTTCTCCCAATTTTCCTGTTTTGAGCAGCTGTGAGAGAACGTTTTTGCAGTTGCTCTGTCGAGGCCAGTTGTGACTTCCCTGTCCAGGGAGCCCCTCTTCCAGGCTGAGCAGTGATAGTCGCTTCAGTATTCCTTTTACGGAAGTCGTTGACTGTCCTTGTGCTTGATCTTCACGCCTTACTGTATTATGCTGTATTGTCTTGAAGAATTATTGTGGGCAAATTAGCACGATGCTCTTAAAGTCATTGATCCCATATAGAGTCAGGACTTGTTGGGATCCAATCCGGAGATCTTGGAGCTATGCCAAGGGCCAAATAATTTCATAGTTAACATTTCATGGTTTAGTGCAGTGCCAGGGTATCAGTTTATAGACCAGACTACACCAGTCATTCTTCAGCTTTCATAATGATTGTGCATCAAAATACAAAGGCCAACTCACAGTCCATTTGGTCCACAGACACCCCTCCCCCCATTCCACTGCCAAAAAATTGGTGGCATATTTGTTTGCTGTCCAGAGCAAAAAGGGGAGACTGGGCTACTTTTTCCATGCTTGTCTGTCTGTCTGTATTAGTAGCGATTTGAGTGAATATATTGACATCTGTGTCTTGTAAAAAAGTATGCTCTTTTTGTGGCTTTGAATGTGCTTATGAAGCTGGACCTGAAAAATAAGTTTATTGATGAACACTGTTACATTTGTTATTTTGTTACTATCCTTTCAGATAGGAATATGGAAATCTACCTACACATTTTTTGTCCCATTTTGCTATTGGAAAAAAAAAAAAGGCGTCTTGAAGTGAAAACAATAAAGGTTACTGTGTGGAGAAGCTGGTGAAGTATGGACTGGATGAGCGGACAGTGAGGTGGATTGAAAACTGGCTGAAGGCCAGGCCTGCAGGGTGGCAGTCAGTGGAACGAAGTCTACTGGAAGGCCAGTAACTAGCGGTGTACCCCAGGGGTCCATACTAGGTCCAGTCCTGTTCAACATCTTCATTAATGATCTGGATTATGGGGAAGAGCGTACCCTCAGCAAGCTTGCTGATGATAGGAAACTGGGAGGAGTAGCTGATACTGGGAGGCCTTATCAATTTTTATAAATACCTGAAGGGAGGGTGCAAAGAACATGAAGCCAGGCTGTTTCCAGTGCTTCCCAGTGATGGGGCAAGAGGCAGCTGGCGCAAATGGAAACACGAGAGGTTCCCTCTGAACATCAGGAAACACTTTTTTACTGTGCAGGTGATGGAGCACTGGCACAGGTTGCTCAGAGAGGTTGTGGAGTTTCCCACCTTGGTGATATTCAAAAGCCATCTGGACGCGGTCCTGGGCAGCTGGCCGTAGGTGGCCCTGCTTGAGCAGATGGACCATATGACCTATACGAGGTGCCTGCCAACCTCAATCGTTCTGTGATTCTGTGAGACAAACCAGGGTCCTTTAATCACTACTTGGAAATGACAAAAGAATTGTAGCAGCTTGATGAGAAAGATTTGGGTGGGTTTTTTTCAGTTTGTTTCACAGAAGTTGTGTGGGTTTATCCTTTTCACTGTTTATGTGTATTTTCTAAGGTTGGCAGTTAGCTACATGCTTCTGTAATGTGAACAGTGACCCAGTAGGCTTGAGTGATCGATCATAGGGGAGGTGTAGAATGACTCCACCTGAAAAAATCCATGTAAATGATTTTGTGACATGATTACACAGTAGATGGCCAAAAGGTATAATACTGATTAATTTAAAGACCTGTGTGCATGGCTCAAGCTGCATTCTGTTGACAGCCATGGTCTGAGGCTCCCCCGCTCTCTTTCCTTTCTATGCCTTTTCGTTCCCTACCTTCTTCCAGCTCCAGTGCTGGTCTGTGCTGTGCTGCGAGTTGTTTCAACACTAAAGAGCTAGGTGAAGAAAAACGAGCGGGTAGCTTTCTAGTCTAGCAGACTGAAACGGCTTGGCAGAGTGTCTGATAAGCATTGGGACTATGCAAGAGAGGCTTAGGGGCCATGGGTTTCATCCTAGAAGGCTCTATTGCAGTCATACGTCATGGATACTTGCACAGAGTTGATGAGAATGTGGTTCCCTCAGTGGGCAGCACAACCACTAAAAACTCATTGATAACCAGAGTTTGAGAGATAAATAAATGCTGTTGCTAAGCTACAGAAACAGGTTGTATGGTGAAGTAGGAAACAGAAAAAAACAGTAAAAAGGCATTTTTTGCTGAGTTGGTATAGAGCAGATGTAAAGAGTATACAGAACTTTGTGTCCAAAGAAGAGCGACGCAGCTGGTGAAGGGTCTAGAGAACAAGTCCTGTGAGGAGCAGCTGAGGGAACTGGGCTTGTTTAATCTGGAGAAAAGGAGGCTGAGGGGAGACCTGATCGCTCTCTACAGCTACCTGAAAGGAGGTTGTAGCCAACTGGGAGTTGGTCTCTTCTCCCAAGTAACAAGTGACAGGATGGGAAGAAACACCCTCAGATTGCTCCAGGGGAGGTTTATATTGGATGTTAGGAAAAATTTCTTCACCAAAAGGGCTATCGAGCATTGGAACAAGCTGCCTAGGGAAGTGGTTGAGTCACCATCCCTGGAAGTATTTAAAAGATGCGTAGCTGTAGCGCTAAGAGACATGGTTTAGTGGTGAACTTGACAGTGTTAGGCTTACAGTTGGACTTGATGATCTTAAAAGGTCTTTTCCAACCTAAGTGATTCTATGATTCTGTATCTTACAAGCAAGAGGTGGTACTTTGGGGGAAGAACTTCTGCAAGCGAGTACCTTACTCATTTGCCTTGCTCTCCTTACAAGATACTGTATGATACCGAAGGCAGATGCTTTTATTGACTCCTTTTTCCTACTCGGCTCATATGTCTGCTGGTTTTCTTGTCTTACAAACAAAAGTTTAGTAGCAAAAACTGTGTTCATTTAAGATAGAACGCATGTCTTTATATTGTGAAGAGACATTTAGGCAGTCAAAGGAGCCAAAACTGTCCGTTTCTGCTATCTCTTTCATTTGACCATTTATTTCAGCTTTTGGTACTAATTAATAGTCTTTTTCATGTTTCATTAGGCTAGCACTAAACCTTAATGCATTTATTTTGTCAAATGAGTATGCATTTATATTCGCTAGTCTGCCTGGTTTACTTTCAAGAATCCAGAATGTGTTGATATATGTACCTTTCACAGTAACAAGAAGAAAAAATGTCTAAATGCAGCTAGATAGCAAATGCTTATATGTAAAACTCTCGAGATGATCTTCATACAGGAGGATTCTTATTTTCCTAATACCATGCCTGCTAACACTGCTTACAAGTGGAGTCTGCAAAAGTGAGAGCACAAAGGGGTAAGTGCCAAAAACCTCTAGTAAAAAGTTGAGGCATGCATGTGGCTTGAACTTTGACTTCAAAGTAAAACACAAATCCACTTGGGGTCGACATGCCTAAATTTTTCTAGGAGTTACATGCATACTAATTATAACTCAGAAATGGATAATTCCTTAAATGAAAGCTCAGGGTATTCAGTCACAGGGTATATGCGCTCCAGCCCGAAGACACACATCAGCTGCTTTTTCATTTTAACATGTGTGACCAGATGCAGCTTCAGGTTGTGAGTTTTTACCCATCTCCTGCAATTTGGAAGATAGAGGGTTGTGCACAGGCATCATCGGTGTGGCGCCCTACTGTCGCTACAGGGTACGGTGCTCGGATTAGATAAGAAGATTATTTTTATTTCAGTAACCACAGTTACTGATGTTCTCGTCTACTCCTTTGAAGGGACAGAAGCCCTTGTAATGTTAGATTGAAAAGGAGCAATTCAGAAAGGTGGGGGTTGGTTTTGTTTGTTTTTTTTTTCCCCCTCGGCAGTATTTACCAGAGTTCAAGTTGAGGGCTTTGTGTATTTTGTAGATTTATTTTTTTTTTCTCTAACAGTAGAGCTGCATCAACCCAAGGTTTCCTTCAGCATCCAACATTTACTCCAAACTTATTTCTGCTGTGATCTTGCTGCTATGCGTTATTTTCTTTAAGTTTCAGACAGCTGTCATCTGCAGATGATCGTCTCCCAGTGCCACTGATTAAGGAAGCAAATAGCGCCAAATACATACATGCATATTTTCAGAGAAAGGTTTTACTAATGCAAGAGTTTGTATTGTGTAAGTTTTATTATTATTGTTGTGCCACAGGAGCAATGTTTCACCAGCATTTTCCTTCTCTTTTTCAGCTTTTTTAATTGCTTTTCCTCGGTGAGAATGGCAAGGATTCGGATTCCTAGCACAATCGTTATACTTTTTGTTACGGTTCAGACTGGATTCTTACTCTTCATGTATGCCCGGTACAGTAGCTTCATGCCTCAGTCTGAGGAGAAACCATCTCAAGTCCACATCCTCATTCTCTCCTCTTGGCGGTCGGGATCATCTTTTGTCGGTCAACTTTTCAGCCAGCACCCCAGCGTCTTCTACCTGATGGAGCCCGCGTGGCACGTGTGGGTTACAATGTACCAGAACAGTGCCAAGGTCTTGCACATGGCAGTGCGGGACCTAGTCAGGTCGGTCTTTCTGTGTGACATGTCTGTGTTTGATGCTTACATGCCTTGGAAAAGAAACTTATCCGATCTTTTCCAGTGGGCAGTGAGTCGGGCTCTGTGTTCAGCTCCTGCTTGTGACTCTTTTCAACGTACTGACATAACCAGTGAAATGGCATGCAAGACTCTTTGTGGACGGTACCCGTTCAGCAAGGTGGAGGAAGCCTGTAAAACTTACAGCCATGTTGTCATCAAGGAGGTTCGATTCTTTGACTTGAAGGTCCTCTACCCCCTTCTCACTGATCCATCCCTGAATCTCAAAATTATTCACTTGGTCCGTGACCCCAGGGCAGTTGTCAAGTCACGGGAGCAATCGGTCAAAGCGTTAGCCCGTGACAATGGAATTGTTTTGAGTACCAATGGCACTAAAGTGGAAGACAGCAAATACAAAGTAATGCAAGAGATTTGTAGAAGTCATGTTCAGATTTATGAAACAGCTACTCTAAAACCACCTAGTTTCCTTAAAGATCGCTATTTAATGATCCGTTTTGAAGATCTGGTCAGAGATCCATTATCAGAAATCTCAGAAATGTATCAATTTGCAGAGCTTAGTTTGACCCCCGTGCTCAAAAGCTGGATCTATAATATCACACATGGACAGGGACCAGGAAAAAAAAAAGAAGCCTTCAAAATCACATCTCGAGATGCAGTTAGTGTTTCACAGGCCTGGAGAAATGTTCTTTCCTTCCAGAAAATTAAGAAAATACAGGAAGTTTGCAAAGGTGCTATAAACATGCTTGGCTATCAGCTGGTGGATTCAGAAAAAGAGCAAAGAGATCTGTCCTTGGATTTAGTGTTGCCAAGACGACAAAATCAATTCAGTTGGTCATCATTTAATCCAAAGCACTGAGACATTATTTTTGAGAGATCGGGAGTGGGGGGGTAGGGGGGTGTAGACAGTTGAGTATTTGTCTACTGTGCAGCATATAGGTAATTTGAAAATCCTTGGCCGATGAGTTTAGCTATCTTCCTGTCTGCTGTTTTTCCATAAGGGAAGGAGTTTTTTTCTGAGTTTCTTACACCGCAAAAACAAAACATGAGAAATCCTGCGAGATGCTTATCAGATTACAAATTTACAGCTGAGCTGTTCTCAGCATCGTTTTAAAAATATAATTTAAGTACTTTCTATTAAAAGGTGAATTGTCAAAGATGTCTTTGTTCATTGATAATAGTTCACTTCTGTTTTCATGCTTTAAATATTTAAGAATTTCAGTTCTTAATTTGTATAAATGGAACAAAGTAGAAACTAAATTCCCTCACTTTCTCCCAGAATCGCTTGACTTTCTTCTTTTGTTTAAATGTTGTTGTGCAGTTGTGTGGTTTTTTTAGACTTCTCTTGATGTTTTGAATTTTAACATAAAAGTTCTCCAAGAGCTGGAGCAACCGCAGGAGTTCTGTTGTAAAAGGCTTAAGCAGGAACATCATTTATTGATAGATTTCTTAGTGCTTTCCCTGGAATGGCAAAGTTTGCAACCAGGTACTCGAATGCAACGTTGGCATGGAGTGCAAAAAGCAAGAGAGATGAAGAAACTGTGAGCGGAATCGCTGTGAAAACAGCTTATTAATGCCGCCCCGATCGTGTGTTCTAACGCTGCGGCACAGACTAGGCACGCACTTGCTCCTGCAGCGTGATTCATACCATTACCCTCTCTCTTCAGAACTACAAGTTGCTGTTAATGAAGGTAACTGAAAAATTTAAGGTGCCTTGGAAATCTGCATATTGATTATACTGCTGTATGGCAGTGATTCAAACAGGTCTGTAGCAGAGATAGACACTTGTGTACGGGGTTTTTGTTTGTTTGAGTTTTTTGTTTGTTTTTTTTTTTTTTTAACATAGCACGTCTCAGGATGGACAGTACATATTTGATCAATACCAGATAGTCCTGTTAGGGCTAATTGAAGAATGTTATGCTATTGCTTATTTAGGATGAGCACAAAAGCTCCTCAGTGCCACTACTGTGATCTGCTGTAGGAGGCGGACGTTCCTAGCGCTCTAGATGCTGGGAGGTGGGCCTGTCGACGCTGTGTCTCTTTGGGGGAGGTTCTCTAGGGCCACACCCATTACTTCTGGGGATTTTCCTAAGTGTTCTCAGAGCTATTGTGGGGCCTGCGGAGCCACATTTTTTTATCTTGGTTGCTTTTCCAGGGATTCAGAAGTTGTGCTGGCATCTCTAGTGCATTTATCAGTTCTTTGGGGGCCATTTGCTTACTCCGGTTATCTGGGGCTTCTTCCCTGTGTCAGGGAATTTTGGGGTGGGAGGGGTATCTGGGCTGTCGTCGGTAGTACAGGAGGTCTTTTGGGCTCCCCAGTACAAGAGAGGCACGGACATACTGGAGAGAGTCCAGTGAAGGACCACTGAGGTGACAAAGGAACTGGAGCATCTCTCACCTGAGAAAAGCCTAAGAGAGCTTGGGTGGGGGGGTGGGGGGTGGAGTGAGGGAGGGGGGAATGGGATATCTTATTGATGTATATAAATACCTGAAGGGAGGGTGCAAAGAACATGGAGCCAGGCTGTTTTCAGTGGTTCCCTGTGACAGGACAAGAGGCAGCTGGCAGAAACGGAAACACAGGAGGTTCCTTCTGAACATCAGGAAACACTTTTTTTACTGTGCGGATGACAGAGCACTGGCAGAGGTTGCCCAGAGAGGTTGTGGAGTCTTCCACCTTGGAGATATTCAAAAGCCATGTGGACACAGTCCTGGGCAGCTGGCGGTAGGTGGCCCTGCTTGAGCAGGGAGGGGTTGGGCCGGATGAGCTACAAGAGGTCCCTTCCCACCTCAACCGTTCTGCAATTCTGGAGTCATTACTGTCACATCCAGGGCCCTTAGCACAAGAAACTTGCCCCAGGCTTCAAGGCCATCCAGAGTGCCTGGTGCTTTACTCCATCCACAGTGCTCTTGAAGAAGAGGAGCAGGTAATTTTGCACTTATCAGGTCTTTTAGGGCTCAGTGGTCATGTTGGGGCAGGGTTGAGTGGTTGGGGGGTTTGGAGCGACAGTTTGAGAGGGCATCTGAAATGCCCTTGCAGGGTAGAGCGAGGCAGGAAAAGAGGTGGCTAGAGTTGGCGGGGGAGGGAGGACTGCCCTGGTTGAGGTGCTGTGTGCACGTGGGTGCCAGAACCTCAGCTGCTGTATGTGTGGCTGTCAGCGTTGCAGGAGCCATGGGGGTGATGGACTTTACTATGCCTCCCCCAGAAAGCTCTGGCTGAGGAAGTTATGCCGCTAGAGAGAAACTGCAGCCATCGGCGCTACTGGATGCCGATACTGACTGGCACAGGTGTCGTGCTGCGCTGTTGTTTCCCCTGCTACTTGCAATGGATCTGCAATGGCAGATTGCAGGGGCCTTACAGATCCCGCATATCCCTAAACCCTGCCCCAGACTCCCAGATGCTGCCCCAAAGCTGCCAGCAGCCCCCAAATGCTCCCAAACCCTTCCTCAAAGCTCCTGCTGACCCTCAAACACTCCTCAAAGACTCCCTGAGTCCCTCTTTCCATTCCTCTGTCTCCCCATGCCTCTTTTCTTCTTCTTCTCCTCCCCATCCCCTTTCTGGGTGCCTGTTCCTCTATCAAGCTGAAGGTCTGGCATTATTTGTGTTTTGTCAGGCCTTTGAGGTGCCAAGGGCTACTGGGGGCTCAGTGGAGTCGATCAGCAGTGAATGGAAGGTGCTGTTGATCTGCCTCATTCTGACTAATGACAGAGATTTTTGTTGCTGGGGCATGGGGCTGTCGATGTGCACTGGGGGAGCACCAGTAAGCCAAAATGCTATGGGGAGGGTGTGGTTGATAGTCAAGAGGTTCGTGGGGAAGGTGTCAGGAAGAAGGAGATCAGAGTCTCTGAGTACTCGGGTGTTAGGGCAGGTGCCCGTAGCAGGGTAGTCTGGAGTTGCTGTTATCGTCTGTCCTCCGCATTAGTGCGCGGGTTGTCGTCCACATAGGCTGTCATTGCCTCTTGCTCGACTGTGCCCAGACGGGGCTGTCACGTGGTGCAGCTTCTCTCATGAACGTGACACTGGCACGGAGCCCGATTTCCTGTTGGATCTGCCTTTGTGTAAACAGGTATCTTCCTTGCATCAGCCTCTTTCTGCTCCTCTTCCACCTCTCTGCAGCAGCAGCTTGCACTTCATTCAGCCTTCGGACACACCATTGAGTCACGGGGCTTTCTAGCAGGGTCTGTTTGACTTCCATAGGCTGTGTTAGGCAGCCTGTGGAAGTGAAACCTTGCTTCTCTCATTGTCCTGGCTGCATTCTGTTTCACATTAGCTTTGTCTCTCTAGTGCTTGGAGTTTTAGATGCTGCTTTCCAAATGGTTGGAGACCAAAAGATTCAGGTGCCATGGGTGTTGTGTGCCTGATGTTTCTGTCGGAGAAGGGCTAGAGCAGTGCTAAGCAAAGCAGCGCAGGCGGGGTGTGGGAGACAGAGGGCTGGTGTGCAGGCTGGCTTCCTTGCTCACGGGTGAATGAGAGGGGTGTTTCTGGTGGCAGCGCGCTGAGTAGGCAGTGCTCTCGGGCACGGCGGTGGATGGTTGCTTGAGAGTCTGAGAGGTCTTAGCTTTCCTTCTCTTGCCTGTGTTGAATAAGAAAGTGAATAGGTGAGAGGACTGCTTGTTCCCCCTTTTATGTGTTACGTGTTTTTTCACACCAAGACAAACAGTTCTAACATTGCAGTGTCTGTCTGCGCTGTGGTTTCCCTGAGGACTACCATCTGCCAAAGGCTGAAGACAGACGGGTGCCTGAGCGGTTAGGTAGGTTGGACTAGAAATGCTCACAATGTGGTTTAATAGGCTAAAAACATGTCTAGTTTACATCGTATTTCCCCGTCTGTAGTGTTTTGGACACTCTGCCGTCTTCTGGATAACCTGGATAACACGTTTGTCAGTACTGCACGTGAATTAGTGCTCACAGCGTGGCAGGTAGGTTCAGTGGAAGTGCAGCTTAGTACAACCCTATGTATCGCTTTTTGCCTGTGGTCACATTTGAACGGTGGCTAAAACCAAGCTTATAAACAGCAACTGTAAAGTGTTTGTGATGTGTCTTACAGTTCTGCTGCTCTCACAAATGAAGGGGAAGTGTTTTAAGCTGTGGGCAGACATTCCTTGGCTTCTCTGTACTGTTTTCCTGTTTGCATGTGCTTTGTTTTTTCTTGTGTAAGACTGACGGTTTGGAGGTTTTCTTGTGCAGTTTTTTGTTTAGAATTTCTTACTGAGCATTTTTCACTCAGGTGTTGTGGTTTTCTTGTTAAATTTTGTGGGAGTCGGTATTTATCGGTCAGGATTTGCAGCTTACATGTTTACTGCTCAGGGCATAGGTTTTAAAATCTAACCTCAGCCGTAAGTTGTAAAGCCCCAACAACCATCTGGGTTCTGAGATTTGCACTTATTCAGCTAGCGTTCAGGGTTTGCAGCTTACAGTTAAATAGGCAGGTCTAAGTCCTGAAATAATAAACATTGGGCTATTGATTCCAGAGAGAAAGGCACTCACACTCCACAAGGTATTCATTAAAATTCCATTTATTGAACTTAATGCCAGAAGGAAAAAGAGTTTAGTATGGATAGTTCTGTGACCATCAGATGCTGGGAACTCTGATTTGCACAGCACCAGAGGGACCTTCAATCAAGGCACGGCGTATCATGCAAATCCCCTCTGTAGGGAGGTTCCACCAATGTCTTGATCTTTAGAGCTCTGAGAGGATTTTCTTAGAAGAAAATAATTCTGTCCATCATTTCTGTCGTCAAACAAAAGGATGTTCACATGGGAGCCTTCAGCATCACTTTACAATAAAGACACGCAAATACTATAATCACCAGCGCCAAGTGGGAGCTGCCTACGGGCTCCTTTGTTACAGTTAGCCAAGTAAGTTTACTTGGTTAGCAAGGGATATGCGCAGCAGGGCACAACACAGGCTGGAAGGCGAAGCTAAACATGCAACACAGCACAGCTCAGGCCTGCACCTTCTCAGGTTAACTGTTACATGGATCGCTAGCTCCTCGATCGTACAATAGCCGTCTGGTTAGGATCTCTACAGTAATCTGCGCTCTGATGCGAGGTCTCCGTTTGATATGATGCAGGCATGACATGCTGAGCCAGACTGCTGGGGTGGCGGACAACCTGAGACCTGTGCGAGTTTCTTGCAGAGTCCTAGTCAAGGGGTAGGGCAGAGGAACAAACAGGTGAGGTTAGGGATCTTCCTCTCAAATACCAGAGCTGGATCCTATCTCCAAAGGAAAAAGCAAGAGGGGAGGCTCACAGCTGCTCACTGATTTGCTGCAGTGGGAGCTGACTCTTCCCCACCAGACTGATGAATGCTGCTCCAGTAATGACTCTTAAGGGGTCATAGGGGAAGGGTGAGCATACTGGCACTGAGCCCCCTTGCAGGTGTTGGGGGCATTAATTAATAATTGCTTTATTCTTTACACTTGTGGATGTTGGGCCTGCAGTCCCTTTACATTCAGTAGGAAGTGCCGGAGGACAGTACCCAAGGGAGGGAGGCTACCTGTTGCTTCTGAGGGAGTGGGAGCTGATCCTGAAGTCTCTTAGGCCATTTTTGGGTCACTGGGGGAGTCCCGGAGAACTCCAGCACTGCTCACAGGGCTGCTGTGGATTTATGGATATGCAGGGCTCGTGGTGGCATTTTCTATTATCCCAGGGGCAGCCAGGGCCCTCCCAGGGCTGCACGAAGTCCCCAGGCTGCTTGTGACTTTGCCTACAGCACCCTGAGATGTCCCCACTGTGTCTCAGGCAGAGGGCTGGGGCTTGTGTGGATGGTGCTGGGAGACAGGGATTCTGTGTGCCACTGAGCCTTCTGCTTTTGGCTGGCTGTGCCTCACAGAGTCATCAGTTTGCCCTGTCATCCTCTGGTGTTTTTCTTCTTTTCATTGCACTCCATAGCTCTCAGTTTGTTCTTTTTCCCTTAAAACTCATCCTTTTTCCTTTTTGTGCACCCCAGGGCTTTTCCTCTTTTTTTTTTTTTTTTTTTTTTAGCAGGCTGCTCTCGGGAGCTAGGGCACACTCTGCTGCCCTGGTAGCCCCAGCTGTTGGGGACTGATGGTGATGGTTCCTGTTCCTCACCAGCTACAGCTGTGGGTTGGAAGGCTGGGGACAGAAAGCCCCAGGTGCAGCCACTGGGGCTAATGGCGATGGCCCCTCTATGTCCAACGTGCTGTAGTTGAGCAGGGGCTGCACAGCTCGGGGTGGCTGCGCTGGAGTCTTTCTGGGACGATGGAGCCACTGCCAAGCATCGCCTGCTGGGACCAGGACTGTGACTGCAACTGCAGAGAAGGTGAGCTGGGACTGGGGGTTTGCGCTCAGGGCTGATGGGGTCCCTGCAACGGGGAATGTCCTGGGCAATGTGAAACAAATGGTGGGGAGGCCAGCACGCTGGGACAGGGGGAGCTGCGCTGGGGCTGTGAGGTGTTGCTGGGGCGAGGGGTAGCCTGGAGCTGTGAAAAGGGGAAGGTGGTGCACCGGGGCTCACCTATGACTGACCCCAGTTCAGCTCCTACTCTGTCCCAGACCCCCTCCTCGGAGGTGGGGGTCTGGTCACGTTGGATCCTGAAGTTTCAGAGGCCGGCATGCACCAGGCTGAACTCAACATCTGAGGTGGACGTCTGTGGGGGCTGGTGTGCTTTTCAGACCCCACGTGCCCTCTTTGCGTTCAGCTCTTCTTTGTATGCTGCTTTAGAATAGTTATTAACTAAATAATAATACAAAATAATGTTTATACAATGTACAGCTATGATGTTTAATAGTAATACTTAAGTTGTGATAGCAATTGATTTATGACCTTGCCAAAAGCCCAGACTATTGCAAACAGATGGAGCTTGTAAGGAGAAGGAGCTGAAAAACAAATGGAGTTTCAGTGCAGGGCTGGGGCCTTCAGTTAGCCAGAACTGTAGCAAGCAGGAGCATGTGTTAGTCGGAGCCAAAATTACCTGCAGCTGTAACGAGCAGGAGATGCAGTTAGCTGGAGTGTCTGTTCACTGGAGCATGTGTTGGCTGGACTGCACTCCCAGCACGGCTGAAGAGTGGTCAGGCACAGGCAGGGCTGTCCCCAGCAAGGACCTCTGAGCAGCGGGGAGGTGAGTTGCCCTTCTGCCAGCAGGAAGCCTGGCCTCTTCCTTGGGGATTAAATCTGTGCCACGTGCCTCTCTCTGCGTGGAGGGTCTTTCCTGGTACTGTTTCTGAGGGCAGGAGTGAGGTGGGGGGTCCCTCTGTTACCAAAAAACCAGAAAAGAACTCCTTAACTCTAATGTAGTATTAAAGAGCAGGCATTCGCTCCGCCTATCGTGCATACCCTTTACATACCTTGAAGACGAGAATATGCATGCATTTTCCAAGAAGTCTCCGCCTATCTACTACATTTACATAATGCTGGCATTGCAAAACTACGCTACGCATGGGCGGGGGTCTCGGGTGGTTGTTGTCGGTCGTTTGGGGGGTTAGCCCCCCACTCCTTTTTCCCTTTTATGGTCACGAGTCTCGAGGACAATTTCTTCTCCTTGGATGTTTCCCAACTCTGTTGTCCGGCCAAGCTGTTCTTCCTTATCGACCCTGTTTGGGCAATCCCACTGGGATGTTTCTATTCTCAAGGTTAGGATATCTTCTTTGTAGACATCAATCGCTCATAGGACTTGTTAAATTCAAAGCTAATCATTGTTTGGTAAATGAATTTCTCAACACCTCGGCTCTCCAGGGGCAGCCCCACTGTGAGTGGGCACAGGCGAGGCGGCGTCATCTCCTCGGTACCTGGCGAAGGGGAGAGAAACAGGCCAGTCAGAGCTCCTGGGGCCCATGGCCTGGCCCTGCGCGGCCTCTGGCAGAATCCTCCCCTGTCTTTTCACCATTGGCCGGGTGTGACAAAGGGGTTCATTTTTTGCCTCCTGTTTTCCCAGTGTCACCTTCTGCATCGCTTGAAGAAAATCCTGCATGGATTATTTCACCTAGTGCTCAGGTAATAGCACACAGGGGGCCGGGGGAGCGGGGATCAACAATTGCAAGTTGAAGGACACTACAGATACTCCACGTGAAACCCACAGAAAAGGCAAATTTGCTGCCAGTGCAGAAAAGCTGATGAAAAATTGCAGTTAACAGAGCACGTCTCATTCCTGAATTGCTCCCTTGGTAGTTAGAAATGTTTTCAGGTAAAAGAATGAACTTTCATCTATGATCAATTAACAGCTGCCTGTTACCTTCTTTAGGGTCAAGTGTTTCTCTTCTGTTTGTTCATACTAATTTTACGGGCAAGTTGGAAATAGCCTTTTATTTTATATGCATAACTAAAATTTTAGTAATATGTGGTGTCAATATTGTTAATTTTTGAGTATCTAGATGCCAGTAGAAATGTAATGAATGAAATGTGATGGAAACTGATATTTAAACTTGAATTTTTTTTTAAATTTCATTACAATGTTGATGGCATGTTGTCCCGTGGCTCAATCCACGTTTTGTTTTGTGGAGCCTTCAATCTAGGACATAAAAGTCATACATAAGTTACATAAAAGTTTGTCCTTCCAAAAAAGGACTCGTCGTTCACAGGATTGAGGTGTGTAGACTTGCAGAATCTCTTAAGTACACAATCAGAATTAAAGCCAAATTTCACTTAATGTTGCTGCTGTTTGTCTTCACTTTCATTAATTTCCCCACCGCTCCAGCATGGTTGGTAGCGCCGAATCATTATTTTTTTCCAGTCTCTAACACATTTTTCCCCAAGGAGATGCTACATTTAAAAGTTAATTAGTTTCCTCACAAGTGTGTGTGTCAATAAATTGAGTTACGATTATTAAAACCACAAAAATTACACCAGTCTTAAAGATCTGGACTATTTCTGAACATGTATTTGTCACATGCACGTGTCCTTTGAATACAGATCATCTGCACTTCATGCTCTGACAAGACAATATGCTGAGACAGGGATGAGTTCCGAAGGTGGGCGGGGGAGGGAAGGGGGAAGAGATACAAGGCCATGGTGGTTTTTGGTTGGGGGGGGGGGGGGTGTGCGTGGTTTGTTTTCTGAGGGTTTTTTTGTTGTGGGTTCTTTTTTTAAAAAAAAAAAAAAAAAGTGCAATGTTGACTGGTGTCAGCCTGCAGAGCTCGCTTGCTGTGTGACTTCTCCTTTCCTTCTTTCACTCCTCTTTCATGGCTGTAATTGTCATCTGGATAACTTTAGAAGAGCAATTAAGTTACTTGCCCATGTAAATGTGCTGGTAAGGTAAATGTTGGAAGCAGTAGTGAATAACTTGGCTACAAGTAGATTTTCTGAAGGAAGAACAACAGGAAGCAAATGGCAAGTTAACAAAAATTTGTGTGTGTGTCAAACTGTCCTAGTTTCAGCTGGGATAGTTAATTTTCTTCCTAGTAGCAGGTATAGTGCTGTGTTTTGGATTTAGTATGAAAATGACATTGACAACGCACTAAGTTTTAGTTGTTGCTAAGCACTGTTTACAACTGAGGACTTTTCCGCTACGCAGGCCCTGCCAGTGAGGAGACATGAGCCTTCCCCAGGAAGCGCCCAAGAAGCTGGATGGGGGCGCAGCAAGGACAGCTGACCCAAAGTGGCCGAAGAGATATTCCAGACCATATGACTTTATGCTCAGTATATTAGCTGGGGGGAGTTGGCCAGTTTCTGGGGCTCGCGAACTAGCTGGGCATCGGTCAGCAGTTCACAGAATCATAGAATGGTTTGGGTTGGAAGGCACCTCAAAGATGATCTAGTTCCAACCCCCCTGCCGTGGGCAGGGACACCCTCCGCTAGAACAGGTTGCCCAAAGCCTCATCCAACCTGGCCTTAAATGCTTCTAGGGACGGGGCCTCCACAACCTCTCTGAGCAATCTGTTCCAGTGCCTCACCACTCTTAACAGGAAAGAATTTCTTCCTAATATCTAATCTAAATCTACCCTCTTTTAGCTTAAACCCATTTCCCCTTGTCCTGTCACTACACTCCCTGATAAACAGTCCCTCCCCCTCTTTCCCGTAGGCCCTCTTTAGGTACTGGAAGGCTGCAATTAGGTCTCCCGGGAGCCTTCTCTTCTCCAGGCTGAACGATCCCAACTCTCTCAGCCTGTCCTCATAGGAGAGGTGAGCAATTGTGCCATGCATCGTTTGTTTTGTATACTCTTTTATCATCATTATTTTCCCTTCTGTCCTGTTAAACTTTTTATCTCTATGAGTTTTACCTTTTTTTTTTTTTTTTTTTAATATTCTCTTCCCCTATCCCACTTGGGGAGAGGGGAGCGGGGGAAGCGAGGGAATGGCTGTGTGGTTGTTTTAGCTGCTTGCTAGGTTAAACCAAAACATACACACATCGAAGTTCTATTGCCAAATGTTGTTTGGCAATATGTTCCAAATGGTTATTTTTGGTAAACATAAATTTTCAGGAAATTCAGGGTTGTGTGTAGCAAAACATGTGTCTCTGTTTATGTGTCCTGATACATAAATAGCATCAGTCAATAGCATGTCCAGTGGCAGGGCTGTTGTTCCCTACTCTCAACATTGCCACAGCAGTGCTGTGATATTTAGACCTAACCGATGGGTTTAGGAATAGAAGGAGAATGCCTGTTTTCTCTAGGAGCTATGAATGCTGATGCTTTTCTCTGTCTGCTACTTCCCTGTGTGCGTGATGAAGCTGTTTTATTTTTTTCCCTTGTTCCTGGTCTAAATATTTCTGAAGCTGTTTCTGCTATGTATTTGCAAATTGTCTTACTACATTTTTGTAGAATTCTAGTTCTGGATTGTTTCTCAAGTGGCAGAGTGTCAAGATACGGTTTTCAGTTTAAAGCTTCAGAAACTACATTCGTTGACATCAGTAAACTCGCAGTGTAGGTGAAACTAATCTTGCACGTGCTGCTATGTTCACAGGGATGCTCAGTGGCTCCTCATCAAAACAGCAAGTTGCGTGCGAACATCTGTAGGGTTGTGCTCTGGGTCTGAGACCGTGACGGTTTTTTGCCATTGGAAGATGGAATAGACCGTGTGCCTGTTAAATCTAAGGACAGCAAAAGCTGGGAGGGGGACCCTAAGCAAGTTTGGTGGTACAGCTGCAGTTTTAAAAGATCTTGACTGTTTGGAGAAATAGCATGAAAAAAATCCTAACTTTTTTGCAAGGAGGCAGTTCACAAGGACAGATGGGTTGTCGTACTCTTTAACAAAAATATTCAACTTGGGATGTATAGGGTGAGGAAATCTTGGCTATATGTAGACCTGAGAAAATGTATGTAGGTATCTGTGTCTGTCATCTCTGTGTATCTAGGAAAGCGAGCTCTAGTGAAACTAAAGCTGCCAATGAGTCAAAAAAAAGCACGGTTGTCTAAAAAAATGCAAAAACTCTAGTGGCCTGTGTCAACAACCGTACCAAAGATGATGCACAATACTTTTTCCTCCGCTCAGTTGTAGTCTTCATAAACCTTCACAAAAAAAAGGAGACAGCTTTAGATTCCTACCCAGCTTTATGATAAATGGTTTTTTCCTCTCTCAGCTGAATGTCAACTGCCACCATTTCACCGTGGCAGCCCTTTCTTCTGCCAAGAAAGTACAAGTCAGATGGAAAGGATCCATAATGGTCTGCAAGTACAGGGTATGTCTACAATGTGTGTCTGCGTTTTTCCTAAGGTACTTGTAGTATGGACTTTAAAGTTATCTTTAAGAACGTGCCAATTCTCCTTCTGTAGTTTTTGTATGAAATATTTTAACACAAATACTAAAAATAAAATAAGGTCTGTTCTGGAGCGTGTTACACCTATGCAAAGCGTATTCCCTCTGTTCATTTTCTCTTCCTGAAAGCATAATCTTCTGTTTCTGTGTGCTTACTATTAAATGATACTGTGAAAAGAATTTTGTACTAAAAGAGGAACGAAACCATTCAGATGTTCATGATAAAAGCTTTATGCTTTTTTAGTCAATAAGTTTTTAAAATATCTTATAGTAGTTCCAGAAAACCTTACTGAGATACTAGCATCTGTACTAAAACCAATCAAGATCGAAGAAGAGACACGGACAAAATAGGACAAATCAGCGTCAGTTCTGCATGTTTTCCAGGCTTTCCCAAGAAGCATTAGCACCCTTGTAACTAGTGACAGCGAGTCCTGATGTGTTTTTTGGTGAGTTATTGCTTCATTAGTGTCCTTTTTCCTTAACCTGCAGTGTGTAATTTTTTACTTCAGTTGGAAAGAGATTTTCCAGAATGGAGATCTTTCTCATTCAAAGAAGTTGCATTTTATGAACTTCCCATTAGAGCGGATCTTCAGAGACAATGTACTTGGCAGTAGAAGTCATCCATCAGCAACAAGACTTTTCACTCTTTTTTTTTTTTTTTTTTTTTTAAAAAGTCATTTTCCTTCCAAAGACCCAAGCACAGCACGTCTTCCAAAAGTTCATGGCATCACTGGACTTTGTATTCTCAGTTGTAATAGTTGAGATATAAAACCATGTTCCTCTGCATGCTTCGGTACAGGCAAAAGCATTAACAAATCTGCCAGTCCTTTTTCGTAGCCTTATGTATTGCAGCACTGGTTTGGTTTTGGTGGAGTTTTTTGTCCAAAAGTAAAACCATACGGGGGATCTCTTATCTCTCTGATTTTTCTATCATAAATGAAACTTTAAAAAAAAAGTTTAAATTGTATAATTTACAAACTAACTTGCATTGTTTAAACCCTAACTGCCAAATAGCTGTAGCCTACAATTTATTAGGTGTATTTAAGCAGTTAGGTATTTGTTCTAAATGTTTAAAAAGAGAGGCAAGTGAATGTTAGAATCTTTTTTTCCCCCAATATTTTGACGGCGTGCTCTTAAATACTTTATTTCTGTCTCGCTTTCAATGGCGTGTTTCCCTGGCAGTTCAGTAGCATCTCTCTTGGGCAGTGCAGCTGGCCAGACATCCCTCCTAATTACGGAACACAAAAAACACCTCCTAGTCAAATTATAACTGTGTATTTTGGTGTGCTGGTTTTGGCTGGGATAGAGTTAATTTTCTTCACAGTAGCTAGTATGGGGCTACGTTCTGGATTTGTGCTGAAAACAGTGTTGATAATATAGAGATATTTTCATTACTGTTGAGCAGTGCTTACAGAGAGTTAAAGCCTTTTCTGCTTCTCACGCCACCCCAGCAGCAAGTAGGCTGGGGTGTGTACAAAGTTGGGAGGGGATGCAGCTGGGACAGCTGACCTCACCTGACCAAAGGGATATCCCATATCATATCATGTCATACTCAGCATATAAAGCTGGGACAGGATGAGAAAGAGGGGGATGCTCAGAGTTAGAGTGTTTGTCTTCCCAAGTAACCATTACATGAGATTGCTGAACACCTGCCCGCTGATGAGAGGTGGTGCATGAATTCCTTGCTTTGCTTGTGCATGTAGATTTTGCCTAACCTATTAAACTGTCTTTATTTCAACCCCTGAGTTTTCTCACTTTTACTCATTGCTTCTCTTCCCTCATCCCACTGCGGGGGGGGGGGGGGGGGGGGGGCAAGGGGCAGGCAGGGAGCAAGCAGCAAGCAAGCGGCTGTGCAGTGCTTAGTTGCCAGCTGGAGTTAAATGGTGACATTTGAAGATGGATAATTTAATGGTATCAATTCACAGCCATGCAAGTTAAATTAATGCAAAAGGACAATAACATACTTTAATACTGTAAGTATTTTTAATATAAACATACATACACCATTTTAGTATAAAGTGAATTACTGAAACTTGTTCTGTATTCTGTATCACGGTACAACATCGTCTTGCAGCCTCACAGACTTATCTCCATGCAGCAGTGCTGTAAGTAAGGGACAAGCCTTACAACAAGGCTCACCAGCAAGAGTGTTTACTTTTATGCTAAGAATGTCTTCAAAATCATATCAATTAGTCTTAATACTGTTTTTAAGTGTTCAAATCACTGGCTTTGAAAGGATGAGTATTTGAGCTGACCTCTTTACGTAGACTCCTCCTGCTCAATGACTATCCTTTACTTTCTTCTGTGCTATTTGTTTAAATATGCCGAATTACAATTTGGGATTTTTGTTTTTCAGATGTCTTCTTGTAAGCATCTCGTGATGCTCAGTAGATATTCCCCAGGGCGGGTTTGCCTGCCAGTCGTTAGGCATACTGGCAAGTAAGGTGCCGGCCCCATGCCCAGAGGCTCCGGGCTCTGTCTGCAGCGGCGCCCCGCCGTGTGGCAGCGAGGGCTGTCTGCTCGGGAGAGTCCGGCGCCCCCCGCAGTACCCACGTTTGGGGGCGGCAGCAAAACAGCGTCCCGATCGTCAGTTCTACGAGAAACGCCTTAAAAAGGTTCGGTTTGTGAAACGCCGGGATTTTTCCACCTGTGATCGCTGCCTGAAGGCTGTTAAAGAGTAATACATTGATCGTCTCTCTCTCTCTGTGTCATTTACTTTGCTCACTACAGTTGTTATTCGTGAAAGCACCCAGCCTTTTATAGAGGGCAAACACGGACTTTTTAAAAGCTTTTAGCGACTCCACAGAATTGCCTTTGCTTTTGATAGCTTGCCAGATTCTTCAAACCACGCTGCAAGAAACATTCTACCTTCAAGGCAGAACCTTTTGCTCCCCCAGGCAAATCTGCCTTTCACTATTTTTTTTTTAAATAAAACATAAGTGGTAAAACACTGTCCCTTACCTTGTCACTTTAAAAATTATCTATGTCTCCTTTTATGAACCTGCCAGTCCCTATTTTTAATTGTTCTTTGTTGGTCATGTATGCCATTGCTTTTAAAATATTTTAGTTCGCTGTCCCTAAATTTTAATTTTTTTCCTTTTTTCCCCCATTCGCTCTTGCTCTTAAGATGTTCATTGTCTACTCTCCCATTTGCTGTGTTTAGTTTTTAATTTTATTCTTCTTTCATTAGTGCTGACACTTTTTACATTTTCTTTCAATGTCTCCATTTTAATTAATTGTCCTTATTTGTAAATGTTTTTCCTTTATTTCCCTAATCTCTCGCTTATTAAATCTTTCATCAGTGTACCTTTTCCCCCGTTCGCTGTCTTTATTTCTGAAGTATTTCTAATCTTTCCTTAGTGCCCTCACTTTGTAAATTTTCTTTCTATGTCTCCATTCTTTGGCTTTTAAAAATTTCTACTTTTATCCTGTTTGCTGTCTTTATTTTAAAATTACTTTTTGTTTTTTATTAGTGCCATTGCTTTTAAATTTTTTCTACTTCTGTTTTAAATGTCACCACTATTTAATTTTTCTGTTTCCTCAATCCCATTTGCTTCCTAAATTTTCTGTCTACTTTTATTGTTTGCTGTCTTTACTTTTTAATCATTTCCTGTCTTTCCTTAGTGCCATCACTTTTAAAATTTTCTTTCTACATCTGTTTTAGTATGCCATCGCTGTTTTTTAATGTTTCTGTTTATTTGCCTACTGCCTATTGCTTTTTAAATGTTCTTACTATGCCTACTTTTATTCCCTTCCCTGTCTTTTAAAAAATATTTCTTGTCTTTTCTTAGTGCTTTTGTTTTTTAAATTTTCTTTCCATGTCTGTTTTAGTTCACTGTTGCTATTTTTTAATTTTTTCCTTATTTCCTTAATCACCGATGCTTTTAGGATTTTCTGTCTACATTTATCCCCACCACAGTCTTTATTTTGCTGTCTTTATTTTTAATTATTTCTTGTCTTTCCTTTGTGCCCTCACTTTTTAGATTTTCTTTGTACATCTGTTTTACTCTCCCTATTTCATATTTTTTTCCTTATTTCTTTAATCCCTGGTGCTTTTAAAATTTTGTCTCATTTGCCATCTTTATTTCCCTACCCTTATTTTTTAATTATTTCTTGTCTTTCCTTAGGGCCCTCGCTTTTTAAATTTTCTATCTACATCTCTATTTCAGTTCGCCATCATTTCCTTAATCACTGTTGCTTTTAAAATTTTCTGTCTACTTTTATTCTGTTAGCTGTCTTTGTTTTGTAATTATTTCTTGCCTTTTCTTAGTGCCCTCCTTTTTAAATTTTCTTTCTCCAACTCTCTTATTTTGCTGTCCCTGCTTTATATTTTATTCCTTTATTTTACTAATGCCTATCACTTTTAAAATGTTCTTTCTATGCCTGCTTTTTCCCCTTCAATGTCTTTTTCTCGTCCCTCCTTAGTACTGTACCTTTTTAATTTTTTAAATTTTTTCCTACTTCATTTTAGTTCAGTGTCACCATTATTTAATTTTTCCTTATTTCCTTATTCATATTTGTTTCTAAAATTTTCTGTCTACTGCTGTTTGCTGTCTTTATTTTTTAATTATTTCTTGGCTTTCCTCAGTGCCATCCCTTTTAAAATTTTCTTTCTACATCTATGTTTTAGTTCGCAGTCCTTATTTTTTAATTTTTTCCCTTTATTTCTGTAATCCCCATTTTTAAAATTTTCTACTTTTATCCTACTCGCTGTCTTTATTCTGTCTTTTCATTACTTCTTGTCTTTCCTTACTGCCGTCACTTTTTTAGATTTTCTTTCTGCATCTCTGTTTTAGTTTACTGTCCCTATTTCATATTTTTCCTTATTTCTTTAATCTGTTGCTCTTAAAATTTTCTACCTTTATGCCATTCGCTGTCTCGATTTTTTAAAATTATTTATCTTTCCTTAGTGCCCTTGCTTTAATTTTTCTTTCTACATCTCTAAATTTTGTCAAGCTCCTTACCTCTATTTTTAATTCTTTCCTGTACCCCCCGCTTTAGATATTTACTTTGTCTATCTCCACCTATTTAGTTCGCTATCCCTATTTTTCTTTTTTCTTTACTTTTCCTAGTGCTTGTTGCTTTTAAAACATTCTATGTCTACTTTTATGCCATTTGATGTCGTTAGTTTTGAATTATTTCTCGTCCTACCTTTTGCTGCCTTTTTACAAATTTTCTTTCTACATGTCCATTCTAGTTCGCTGTCCCTATTTTTTTCATCTTATCTCTTAATCCCTTGGCAATTAATATTTTTCTCCTATGTCTGTTTTTATCTACTTTGGTGTCCCTATTTTAATTTTTTTCCTCTCTGTCCTGTACCTCATTGCTTTTTAAACTTTCTTTCCATGATCACTTCTACCAACAGGCCTATCCTTATTTTTTATTTCTTTCCTGTTTGTCCTGTAACGTCACTTTTAAATTTTCTTTCTATGTCTGCTTTTATCCAGGTCACTGTATTTGTTATTATTTCTTGCCTTTCCTTAGTGCCCTCGCTTTTTATATTTTCTGTCTATGTCTTCGTCTAATTCGCTGACCCTATTTTTTAACTCATTCCTCTCAATCCCTCGGTTTTTCAAATTTTGTTTCTCTGTCAACTTTTATCGAGCTCCTTATCCTTATATTTTATGTCTTTCCTGTCTGTCACGTACCCTGTCACTTTTGACATGTACTTGTTAGGTCTACTTTTATCTAGTTCCTTGTCTTTATTTTTTAATCTTTCCTTCTTAACCCCATGACTTTTAAAATTTACTTTCTATGTTTCTGTTTAGTTAGCTCTCCTTATTTTAAAATTTTTTCTTTACTTTCCTTATCCCCATTGCTTTTCATACTTTCTATGTCTCCTTTTATCCAGTTCACTGTCTGTATTTTTTAAGTCTTTTTATTGTCTGTCCTTTACATCTTTGCTTTTAAAATTTTATTTCTGTCTGCATTTTACTTTGCTACCATTTTTCAAATTCTTTCCCCTTATTTTCTTAATCCATTTTTACCATGCCCTTTCTAGGTCTGCTTTTATCCCGTTCAGGCTTCATTTTTAATTTTTTTCTTGCCTTTCCTTAGAAAGAAAATTTTAAGACTGATGGCACTGTTATCAAGCTCCCATCCCTGTTTTTTAATTCTTTCCTGTCTGTCACTTACGATGCGCTTCCGCGCTTCGCTTTTTAAATTTTCTTTCTATGCCTACTTTTATGTAGTTCACTGTCCCTATTTTTCAGGTTTTTACTCTCATCATTCTTTTCATTTTGAAATTTTGTTTTTCAGTGTACTTTCATCTCATTTTCTGTCCTTAATTTATTTTCTCTCCCTATTTTTTAATTTTTTCCTCCTCTGCCTCATGTCCTTTTCTTTTTCCAGTTTTCATTCCGTATTTGCTTTTATCAAGACGTCTATCCCTATTTTTCAGTTTTCTTGTCACGTACCCTGTGCTTTTTAAATTTTCTTAGTGCCTTTTGGGGGTTTTTTTTGTCTTCTCTCGGTTCATCTCAAGGCTTTATAGGGTCACCTCCGCATGCTTTTATCTCCAGAGCGCAATCGGTACCCTTCTCATTTGTCAGAACATCTCCTCAGGCCATCCCTCTTCCTCAGAGCAGTCTTTTTGTGCTCACCTCCCATCAGTCAGCATCTCCTCAACGACATCTGTGCTCTGTTCAAATCCTGTCCCGAGTACCTTTGTGTCCTCCATCCTTCTTTTGTGTCTCCAACCACCTCAGCACGCCTCTATTTCCATCATGAAGCTTCCTGCGAGCGACCTTGTGTTCCATGGCCATCCTTTAGCTCTGCAGCAGGCTTTGTATCTTTCTTACTCAAAGACAACTCCTTCTCAGGCCATCATCATGCTCCAGAGCACCCTAACCTCCCCCTTTGCCATGTCGGATGCCTCCGTTCGGTCCCCGCTCTGCCGAGGACATCTGCGCTCTGTTCAGATCCCCTCCCGAGTACCTCATTGCGTCACCAATCCTTTGTTTGTCTCTATGTCCATCTTCCGACCCCCCCCGTAGCCCTTTCATTCCTGTCACAACGATGCCTGAGGCTGTCCTCTTACCCCATGGCACCCTTCGAGCTCTGTGGTCCTCTTTGTATCTCTCTTATGCAGACGGAACCCTTCCTCAGGCTTTCTTTGTGCCCGAGAGCTCTCTTACCTTATTTGCTCCCATCTAGGATGTCTCCATTCAGTTGCTTGTCCCCCAAGGACATCTGTACATTGCTGGGGCGCCTTCCTGAGTTTTGCACTGTGTCCCAGAGCTGCCTTCTGTCTCTCTTTCACTCTCAGCACTCTTCTCCCATCATTGTGTCTATCCTTGTGCCCCACGGTCCTCTTTTGGCTCAGTAGTGCGCTTTGTGCCCTTCTCCCTCCCCGAGAACCTTTTCTGATGCCATCTTTCATCTCCAGATCACTCGTGTTGTCCTCTGTGCTACCTAGGATACCTCTGTTCAGTCCCTGGTCCCCTGAGGACATCTGTAGTCCATTCAGATCCCCCCGGACTATGTCATCAGGTACTCGAGCCTTCATTTGTCTGTCCTTCTCAGAACCCCTCTGCTACCATCACCATGCCTCTCAAGGTCTTAGATGTTCCTTGCAGCACACTTTTAGCTCCGTAAGCCCCCTTTGGACTCATTTTGTTGCAACTGCGCCTCTCAAGATCCCCGTTCCCAAAAGAGAGCATTGTTTTTCTTCTCTACGCCATCTAGGATGCCTCCTGAGACCTTCCTTGCGCTCCACAGCATTTTCCTCGCACTTTACCTCCCTTTCCATCTCTCTTATCCATCTGAGCTTTTCACGATCTCTCTGCTCCTGGGCACCGTGCCTCCCGAGACCTTCTCAGTGTCCTACAGCCCTGTTTTAGCTCTGTTGTGGACTTTGATCCTCTCTCGTTCTCTCAGAAACCCGTCCACGTGTTTGTCTGCGCCTCAGAGTGCTCTTATCGTCCGTCCTCTCTGCTGTCTTGGGCGCCTCCATTTGGTCCCTGCCTTCCCGAGAACATCTGTACTCTGTTCAGATCCCCTCTGGACTTCCTCCTTGTGACCCCGAGCTGTCTTTGGTCTCTCTGGCACATTCAGGACCCCTCTCACGGTGTCACGATGCCTATAGATGCTGTCGAGGTTACCCTTAGCACACCTTTAGCTTTCTAGAGGACCTCATGCCCGTCTCGTTCCCTCAGAAGACTTCCCAAGTCCAGATCTCTGACCCAGCCCAATCATTTTGTCCTCTCTTCCCTCTAGCCGTGCCTCAATTGGTTTACCGGCCCTCCAATGACACATTTACTCAGTTCGGATCCCCTCTGGATTTAATCGTCATATCCCCAATCATTTTTCTGTCTCTCTGGCTCCCTTGTCTCACAATGCCTCCTGAGGCCCTCCTCGCACGCCACGTCCACCTCGTAGCGCTTTAGGTGGGGCCATCCTTGAGCTGCAGAGCACTCATTTGCTCCTCTACACCATCTAAAATTCCCGTGTTCAGTCCACAGCCACCCCAGACCACATGTGCTCCGCTCACATGATCACCCAAGATCTTCCTTGTCATCCCTAAGATCTCTTATCGTAGCCAGCCCCCCTCGACATCCCTCTCCTCACAGTCACAACACCTCCTGAGACCTTCTTCCTTCTCTGCGGCACCTTGTAGCACTTTATCTCCCTTTTTCTCAGATCCTCCCATCTTACTTAAAAGCGCTTACTTAAAGCGCTCCTTTATCTTATTCTCTGCCATCGAGGGTGTCTCCATTCAGTTCCTCTCTCGCTTAGTCATCTGTCATTTGCCTAGGCGCCCAGCTGAGACTCCAAGGCCCTCGCTCTGTCTCCAAGCCGCCTTTTCTCACCCCGTCCCCTCATAATTCTTCTACTCTCTGTAATAACATCTTCTGAGTCTTTTTTCATACTCCACAGCGGTCTCGTAGCACTTTAGCTCTGTTTTGGGTGCTTGAGGGGTGGGTGTGCACTTCAGAGCGCTCATCTTGCTCTTCGCTGTTTAAGATGCCTTCATTCAGTCCTCGGTCCCCTGACAACATGTGTACTTTGTTGAAGTCCCCTTCAGAGTTCCACATCATTATGTCTGAGGCTTCTTTGATCTCTCGGGCCGCTTCAGGACTCTTCGCTCCTTTTTCTGAGCTCTTGCGAGACATCCCCTGTGCCCCGTGCAAAGAGGACACTTTGCACACCTCTTTTCCCCTCAGAACCCTTCATGAGTCCGCATCCGTTACGCCGGTCCTCTCCTCCATTCTGCACACCTCCGTTAGGTCCCCAGAGGACATCTGTACTTTGTTCAATTCCCTTTTAAGCTCATTGCAGCCCTGAGACTTCTTCGGTCTCTCCAGCCCCTTTGAGACCTCCCCAAGTCTTGCAACAATGTTTCTTGTTCTGTCAGAACCTTTCTGAAGCCATCTTTCTGCTCCAGAGCAGTCTTTTTGTTTTCTGTCTTACAGTATGTTTCTACTTGTTTCCTGGTACCCCAAAGATGTTGATCTTTGGTTCAAATTTCCTCTTGAGTTTTTCAGAGAAGGCGACAGCCTTCATCTGTTTATATTGACACATCTCCCATGGTGTTTTTTGATGCATTTTGCAATTCATTTTTGTTCTAGTCACTTAAGTGCTAATTAGGCAGCTTCATAGAGTTTCTGATAGATTTCTTGTATTTCTATGGGGTTTTTTTGTGTTTTCTGTCCTTTGGGACTCATCTAGTACTGTTAAGGGAGTCAGTCAGAGAGACCATTGAGGTTACTCTAAGTCATCAACAATTTACAGTAAATAACTTACAACTGGCAGTATTTTTGAGAAGGGATTCTCAAAATTCCACCTGCAGCCCATGGAGGACCTCACACCAGAGCAGGTGGAGGCACCTGAAGGAGGCTGTGGCCCCATGGGAAGCCCACACTGGAGCAGACTCCTGGCAGGACCTGTGGAGAGAGGAGCCCACACCACAGCAGGTTTGCTGGCAGGACTTGTGATCCTGTGGGGGACCCATGCTGGAGCAGTCTGCTCCCAAAGGTCTGCACCCCATAGGACAGACTCACATTGGACTGTCTCCTGTGAGAGGGACTCCATGTTGGAGCAGGGGAACAATGAGAGGAGTCCTCCCCCTAAGGATGAAGAAGCAGCAGAGACAACATGTGATGAACTGACCATAACCCCCATTCCCCATCTCCCCATGCCGCTGAGGGGGACAGAGGTTGAAGCCAGGTGTGAAGTTGAGCCGAGGAAGATGGGAGGGGTGGGGGGAGGCATTTTAAAATTTTATTTCTCATTGCTCTACTCTGTTTTGCTTTGTAATGAGTTTCCTCTCTAAGTTCAGTCTGTTTTGCTTGTGACAATAATCAGTGAGGGATCTCTCCCTATCCTTATCTTGACCTATAAGCTTTTTGTTATACCTTTTCTCCCCTGTCTAGTGAATGAGGGAAGTGATAGAGCAGCTCTAGTGGGCACCTGGCCCCCAGGCAGGGTCAACCCACCCCAATACCATAGTAGGGTTTTTTTAATAAGAAACTAAACCACATAATTTTCAGTAACAATATTGTTACTGTATTTAACAAACTGATTTCCTACATAGTTTAGTATGATATTTATTTTTATCTATCTACATCCCAGAAAATTAAGTTTAATTACCTACCCGGTCATGTTGCTGATACAATAGATGTAGTTGCAGTAAAAAAGCAGGTATTGTTGCTTTCTCCCTTCAGCACTTCATGTGCTATAAACTTAAGGCAGCTCAGAAAACCTATTGCTGCTCCTCGGGCTGTCTTTTAAGTCTTGCGGTGGTCGGCCCCTCCCCTTTCCCAGGGGATTGTGGGAATTGTAGTGGGTGGGGCCCGGGGTATATGAGCCACAGGCCTCTGCTAGGGGGCTAGGTCTGCTCCTGGGCTTCTCTGGTGTCAGTTCTGTTTCTTCAGTTGATGGCAGCTTTTGCACTGGCTCAACTATTTGGGCAGATGTGCTTTGACATTTGGAGGCATCTGAAGTAAGAGCTTCTGGACTGGTGAGGATGGTGCAGCATATAGAGTACAAAGTGTACTTGTGTACAGCTGTGGTGTTTTGTGTGGGGCTTTTTTTTCCCCCCTTCCACTCTAGGTCAGTAATGTTGTATTGAGTGTTCAGGGGTTTGTAAGGTGACTTAATAGTATGCATTTTTCTCTTCTTTATTTCTAGGTGTGGTGCATTTTACTGGAATTCTTGCCTTTATTGGAGATGGAACCTTGTCTTTCTTTCACCAGTTCTGTTGTTTACTGTGTAAGTTGCTAATATAATCTCTTTTAATAAGTCTGATGCTAGATTATCTAGCAGGGGTTGGGGTGAGCATCTTGTATGCATCTGTACATAGAGCCTTAGCATTTCTCAAAAAGGCAGTAGAGATGTAAGGTGTAGCATCTTTCAGGGTATAGGACAGCTTATTGCTTTTCCTAGTCATTCATGGAGTACCATGTTGTTCCTAGAACCTTTGTAGCTTGTAGCAGGCCCCTTGCAGACAATAAGCATTAGGACTTTGCTTATTTTGTGGGCCCATAGCAGAGGCCAGAGTTCATGGGAAGATGGAAGATAAAAGCTGCATGCAGAACACAGGGCATGGCTCAGAAGAGCAGCTCCTGAGGAGTGGCTGATGCGGAGGGTTTGGGTGCAAATACAGGGAAGGAGCTGTCAGGGAGGAGTGGGGTGCTCTCCTTCAGAGTTCAGGAGAAGAGGCTTCTAAAGTTTTGGGACTGAGGGATGGCTGTGAAAGAAAGGAAAGCTCATCACCTTTTCTCAGATAAGTTTTACAGCTGGATGTATGTGAGTTCTGTATTATTTTGGTCTCATCACAGCTGACTGCAGGTGTGATGGTCCCAAGACATGTGGCGCAAACCATCTGGGCCTCTGCGTCACAATAAGCAGACCTGAATGTTGGAAGAGTCTCATCTTGTAAAGTGTTAAGTACACTAAAATATAGCCTTCTGAACTCTGAGGTCTCTGCTTCTCTGTATGTTTTATTTTCTTCATTCCCTAACTTAATTTTTGCATCTGTTCCTTTGCTGTCCATCTGAATGTTGCAGTCATTGTTACTTAAAGACATGGATTAGGCACTTATTTCCAGCACAGGTTTCTGTCACTGTCCTCGCTGGAATTTCTTGGAGAAGAGGATGTGTATTGCTTGTGTTCATAACAATCTCTATCCAGGGGTCTTTTTTTTATTGTGGTCTTGGGCACGCAAGCTTTTTCTCTTATTCCAGTTTTGCCTTTTTCCTTAAGCGTGCAAGGAGCTTTGCTCCAGTATCAGTTATGTTCTCTTGTTCTTGTTGATCTAGTGTGCTTTTCAGCATCAGTGTTTGTAGTTGTAAGGTGCCCGTTTTGGATCTTTGAGTCACTGCGTCACAATCGTCATGGCTTTTTGTCAGCTGACCACCTCTATAATTCCCTAAGGGGCTTTGTAGGTAAGGAGGTAGTTTGTGTCATTTGTTTTGAGTGTACTACACCATATCTTACTCTGGTCTCGATGGTCCCATTTTTTTGTGCTAGGCGGGCATGTTGGTAGCCATACAAAGGATCTTGTGTGCCTTGACTCATCAGCATCATGCTAACCGAGCGCTTCCTCTCTTGCATTAGATGCTAACTGCACATATTTCTCTTATGCGCATCACTAATTAGATGACGAGGCATTTGGCTATTTATTGAACATATATAAAATTATACATGTTCCTTTTCCGGGTTAAGTATAGGTGGCCCGTCCACCTTAGTCAAATCAGGTAAATTTAGATATCTCATTAAGAGAGAAGACGCGTCATGACATCGAGTCCCAAATCGTCCCTACATACTAGATAGAATCCCTCCCTAACCGTCGTGAGCAGGTTAGCTATACCCTAGATGATGGCCCCTCTTTATTAATTAATAGTCATTACAATACACAGTATAAGTACATTACAATTTCAAGATCTTACAATAGACCGCGCTTGACTCAAACACGTGTATAATGTCCACAGATGTAAATAATGCTCGATTCGATAAACGACGAGCCACTTTATCCTGTCGGGAATTTGAGAGTCCCAGCTCTGCAAGTAATTCATAATTGCCATGATGCCACTTCCCACATGCACCGAGAGGAAATCCCATGAATTTGATATTATTAGTATTCGTCAGTTCTCACCTTGATTTCGAAGGTGTTGATATTTTCTCACTTTTTCCATTGCCGCTTCTGCCAGCGAAGTGTCTTTGCTTTCATATCTTACGGTGACATCTACCACGATAGCTTGACCTTCTTTTACAAATATTAAATCTGGTTTAAATAGTTGGGGAAAAAGAAAGGAGATCTTTAACTTGGACCAACAGAATCACACTGTTCTTCGTGCAGTGCCAAAGCAGTACAGTGTCATAAATTTGAAAAAAATGAGTCTTACCACAGGTTTTATGAAGTGTTACTTTGATGCAGTGTTTTGTAAGCTGAGGGTGCAGTGTGTTGATAACCTTGTTGTTTTAAATTTTTTTTATAATAATTTTTTATTTCCTTTGTTTTAGTTCTGGCAAGGTACAAGGTTATATGTGAGACCTAATTAAAATCCATTCCAGATTAAGCTCATTAATACTTCTATGTTGACAAGTACTTGGGTTGTAAATATACTGCTATTAGTGCTATGCGAGAGAAAATTATCTCAAATGAAAATACAGAGTATGGTAATAATAATGATATCTAAGTATTTAGAGGGATACTCTTTGAATGAATAATATTAAAGACCAGCAAGTATCTAAATCTAACCTAATCTAAACTAAATCTAACTAATCATCATTGGAATTTCCATTCAAAGGCAAGGAAATTGTGTTTTTATTCCATATTGCATAAAGGACTTAGAATATGGTTCTTCTGTATTAAAAATAGTGTTGATTGACTAAAAACTTGGCCTTTCAGGTTTTTTAGATATAAGTGGTTAGCATTTTCTTTAATTAGCTTGATTTCCTAAGGAAACCAGGCTTTTGAGCAGCCCTCTGCATGCACGTATGTTTGTGTTTGCATGTATGTGTATCACAAAAAGAACAGGAACAAGTAAGAGTCATTACATTTGGCACCGCTTGGAATAATTTTGAGACCATTAATGGTTATCGGTGAAGCTAGTCACCTTTGCTATTTAATTTTCTTGCTTACCTAAGAACCACACAGCTGTAGCTGAAAATCTTGCTGTTCATATTCATCAAAAGAAATTTTCACTCAGACTGTGTTTCACATGATATGAGAACTAGGACTATATTTTAGAATACTCTAGTTTTTTTCTTCTAAACCTCCCCCCCCCCCCACAGTTAATGATGGGAGTAATTCTCTCTTAGCCACTCATAAGAGGTCACAAGTGAATTGAATAGAATACGAAATATCTCTATCCCCAAAGCAAACAAAGCACACAAATAAATAAAATTTCAGTCTAAGATATTTACCTAAAATTGCTCATTTGTAAAAACAGAAATTTGTAAAATACCCACCTTTAGTAGGTAGGTACTTTCCAGTGTCACTGGAAACTGGGGTTGGAGTTCATTGTATTCTGGATGTATATCTACCGTCACCACCAATATGTAAATTTACCATAGTCAAGTAAGATGTATAACAAAAGAGCATAAATTAGAGTGCAGTCTTGTAGAATGTTACTGTTTGGCCTGTTTAAAGTAATTATATATTACTGTGTAAATGTTTTACAAATTAATAATCCTTGTTTCACTTTGAGACAATTTCAGGGTTTTGTTGTTAGGACAATAGGGACTTGTCTTAGAGATACTTTGACATTTTTATGGGTTTGATTTTAAAATTTTATCACTCTTCTAGACCTGTTGTTCTCTGAAATACTCCCATAGGCAACAGAAAACCACCATTTAATGTAGGGAAATAATCAAGGAAGAAAGCTTTCTGAGATGAGTGGTATATTAGGGACTATGATTTTTTTAGCATCTTATTACCTAAAAATGAAAGGATATGAAAACTCAGAATGAATAAGCTTTGACTTATGTGCACACTGGTGGTTCCTTCATTTTTCTTTTGTGGCTTATAATGCTTTGTAAAATGTCCATACCGTTTTCCAGGAAAAAAAAAAATCAGGTTTTGATTTAAAAGATATTTTTAGTATGTAAGATTTTGGTTTTATATTCATTATGTTTGTTTTACATCACTAAATTAATATATTCATGCATGTCAGCATTTCCATTATTATTCTCTTGATTTCACTATCTACTGAACTTTGTTCTGTGGAAAAATTTAAAGTTCTATTTTTAGGAAAAAAATCAAATAAATAATAAAAGAACAATGTCAAAGATGCTCTTCTAGCTATGCTAGACACAATTTTTCCCCCAAGACAGATTCCAATACTTATTTTTAGTCCCTAGATTTGGCATTACTGTACATCAAGGGAGTTACACTGCTGTACATTACGGGAGTATTTCTCCTATTATTTGCTGTTTTGGTAGACCACAGTAATTAAGTAAGAGCCACTGTGGTCTCTTGGGGAGACAGGGATTGGATTTTTAAAAAGCTTTTGAATACAAGTGTATTTGATAATGTCCTGTATATAAATAATTCATATACTTGGCTGAGTGGTTGTTCTCTTTTGAGGAAAACTTTGTCATCTTTTAATGCCTGTTTCTAGTCTGAAGGAGTGGAAGAGACATGAGAGGAGACGAAAAAGGTGCATGAAAGAGAGATAAATTTACTCTTAGTTACACTAGTGACCAACAACCCCAAAAAACCCTGTGAGTTATACTTTTGAATTTTTATTCTATTTTTACTTCTTTTTGGGTGCATGAGGAGCTTATTAGGAATGGACATCTTTGACCAATCTCTGTTCCAGTGTCCAAGTCATGTTATTTTGTGTCACAAAAGTTCTCACAGGAATCCTGGGAAAGAGCTTTTCATGCATCCACAGCTTGTATGTACAGCATTTGTCAGAACACAAAGGTAACTGGTTATACTGTTAAAAGCAAAGGTATATTGGAATACTGGTGTCAATATTAGGTCTGTCTTCTGTGACTGCTGTTTAAATCCAGGATCATGCTTCTCATGCCTCTTCAGACTACATCTTTGCTGACAGAAGTCTCTGCAGTAGATGTAGCTTTAAAACTGTGCTCTTTCAGAAGTTTGGTACCCTTTCATTTTTTTATCTTTCAGTCTGTCCTCTCTTTGTCTGTAGCTACATCTAAAAGAGGTGACTTTAACAAAAGCAAGATTTATCAAAATGAGAAAGTGGATTTAATATAAATGGTTTCTTCAAGGCTATTACATCATTATTTTTTGTTACTCACGCTGGATCCTGCATTCTCAAGTCTGCTGGTTTACAGAGGAGAGAAAAGTGGGACTTTCAGCTTTCTGAAAGTAGGCCTCTAGCTAATTACTTTGGTAATCAATTTTCTCCAGTTACCTGTATTTATATCTAGGTCTTAGTTTACTATTTTATCTAAAACATGCACTGCTATAGGTGCAATTCCTTTTAAAAACTATTTTTCAAAGGCTGTATGACATCAGTTCAGCCCTTCACAGGTCACTTGAAACTTCTAGTTTGTCAGACCTCTCACTAGAATTCCTTGAACAATTTTTCTTCTGGTATAAGACAAGAATTATGAGTGTCTATCCTGACTTTCTGACAAAATGCAGTAATATCCATCCTTGATTTTGGAATTTTCAGTGCAGCAGGTACAGTAAAGAGAGCACAAGAAGATCGTCATGCAGAACCTTTGTGCGTCTTGTGATTGACCTCTGCCTGTCTAACAGCCAGCTTGCAGTAAGGGTTTACTGTCAGAACCAACAAGTAAAGTTTACTGCAAGAAGCCGAAATGATTTGTGTTAAATTTTACACATACTGGAACTCCACACAGTTGTTCCTGATGTAGACGGGCTGTTCCTGCAGCAGACGGTTGTAAAGACAGGTTTCTAGTAAAAGTGGTGGGTCACCCTTTTCTGTTGTATTATCTTTAAATATTACTGAGATACTCCATTAATCCCAGCTGTAAGTTTATTGTGTGGGAAGTGTAATTTTTTTTGTACGTAGAGTAACTGGGGGAGGGAAAGAGAGTTTAATGTGTGATTAAAAAGACAACATAATTATATGCTTTATTATGATCAATTTTTACAGAAATGTGAATGACTAGAGACCTCTAATGACTTGTAAACAAAATCATTGTAGTTGAGTATTTCACAGAATTTGTCAAAAGCTAATTTTTTTTTTGAAGGAACTTCATGTTGGTGTTGTTTATGCCAGAACATAGTAAGCAAGGCAAATTAACTCCAGCCTTGTGTAAATGTTTAATTGGCCAACACAATGCAATTGAGTATGAATTCCAGGTGGCTTTGGAAATGAAAGAGAACTGAGATCTCTGGCTGGAAGCTGAATGTGATGACGGCCTGGTCTATGGTAGGGAAGCTGAAAATGGAGAAGAGGCACTCCAGAGAAGACAGAAACGTGGAACAAGATGCTGGGGAATGCAGTGCTGAATCTGAGGAATGGACGAGCTCAGAAAGTGAACCTGAGCAACCATACTTCAGAGGCAGCTGTAGCAATACTCAGTGGAGAGAAAAGGAGGTTTCCACTAAACCGCACCGGCCACTCTGTCGGTCCCCTTGTTTGGATCGCCCAAGTTTTTCACAGAGCAGTATCACACAAGACTTGAAGCTAGATAAATGCAAAACAAATTTGGACAAGGAATACCAAGCTAAAATGGATTTTGCTTTAAAGCTTGGGTATGTGGGAGATCAGATCCAGGCTGTACTGAATAAATTGGGAGCAGATGCGCTCATCAATGATGTTCTGGCAGAGCTTGTGAGACTTGGCAACAAAAGTGAATCAGAGGGACAAAGCAGTGCCAGCGGTACCACTAGTACTGTGGTGCCAAGAGGCCCTTGCCCAAAGGAAATAGCAAGCCCTGAATTGTCACTTGAAGATGAAGTTGTGGATAACAGTGATAACTTGAGGCCAATTGTCATTGATGGAAGCAATGTGGCTATGAGGTGGGTCTCCCTGTCACAACATTTGAAAAGAATAAATCACTAAAATATTTATGAGAACAATCAACATTGATGGCAAAATTATTTTAAGTCATGTACTGTATTTACATGGATAATATATCTTTTTTTTATGGACTTTTTAGTCCAGGCTTTTAATTATGCTGTTACTCTAATTCCTCTCCCCTCCTTTTGAAACAAAGTTCTCCCCTCAAATCTTTTGTTTTAGCAATCTAGCTGTAGTGTGCTTTTCTGTGGATGGGTTTAATCTTTTGAAGTACTAGAACAATATTGAAAATTATTTTTCTTTAACGTCCAGAGGCAACCAAATATGGGAGGAAAACCTGGTTCTTCCTAAAATGACATGCAGTGTATGCTGATGATATGCAGTGGACTTCAGGGTATTTGAGCTCCTGCTGATGCAGCCTGCTCAGAATTCAAAGCAATTTAGCTGTATCGGTACAGGGATGTGCATGAGCTAAACATGCTGACTCACACAGATACGGTGCTTGTAATTTCAGACGTGCGTACACGCATGCGCTTGGCTGCTTGGGCAACATTAACTCAAGTGGTATCTGTCCCATGCCACTTTTGAGCGTGTCTGTAGAGTAGACAGTTCAGCTAGCCAATGATTTGTTTATCATTGAGAAAGCATGATTTTCTATGAGGGAGTTCTTTAAACAGTCTCTTTAGCCATCAGTGATATCAAGATTTCTTCAGGTAGTGTTCACAAAATACATTTCCTTTAGTATCAGTTTTCTGCTCTGAAAGAATTTGTGATCTGAATTAGGTTTTTAAATGTATTAAGAAAATTCAGATTTTTATAGATGTGTCAAGTACTCTGAGTTTTGAAATACATAAACATCCCTAATCCTATCAGAGTATTTTATATACAGGATTTTCCAGTGCCACATTGTGGTTACATCAATCCAAAAGATGTTTCTGTAAAGCAACATCACCAATATTTGATTTAATTTCTTTCTTTCCTTTTTTTCTGTACCTGTGCTTAAAAATACTGCAATTATTGATGATGCAAATTAAGCCCTTGCCTTTATGGTAAAATGTATATGTTGTAACTGAAAGGTGGCTATATATATGGAAAATAGAGCCATTTGCATTTTCAGTATTGAAATTTTCTTGAAGTAAACAGTTTTGGAGGAAGCTACACAGAACTAACAGCTTGGAACAGGACGGTGCAGCAGCTTGGTGCCACTTTGTGTACAGTCAAATGCCAGCAGCTTTAAGTAGCGGGAGGAGTACCTGGTGTTACATAGCGACACAAAGCCTCCTTAATTACAGCCAACTGCGTGGACTGCCCACGCGCTTCAGGGCTGCTACGGAGAGTCCTCTCCTGCGTTTTCTGCCCAGCGCTGCTAACTAGACCCCTTGTCTTTTTTTCTAACAGGGAGTGTCATTGGTGCGCGTGGCCTCCCCTGCCTCTACAGCGTTGTGTAACCTTCCCTGACCTGGCCAGTCAGCCACTCTTTCGTAGTGAGGGTCTTGCTGATGTGAATCAGTTACCAACTTTTGCAATGAATGAAATGATTTGAAGAAATAAATTATTTTTTTCCCCTTTCACAAATTAATATAGAAGTCTCTCCAGAAATAATGACTGGTAGGTGCCAAAACTAACTGGACAGCATATACGAACACGCGGCTGCTGGTTGGTCATAGTGGCTCGCTGGAGCACGCCGGGAAGTGTAGTCTTCCAAACTCCGCCCCTGTTGCACGTTAAGCCCCGCCCCTCATGCGAACTCCGATGCCAAGCCCCGCCCCCGACGCATACCAAGCCACGCCCCTCATCCAAACTCCGCCCTGATGCACGCCAAGCCCCGCCCCTCACACAAACTCTGCCCCTGATGCATGCCAAGACCCGCCCCTCACGCAAACTCCGCCCCTCACGCAAACTCCGCCCCTGATGTAAGTCAAGCCCCGCCCCTCACACAAACCCCGCCCTGATGCAAATCCCGCCCCGGTTGCACGCCAAGCCCCGCCTGTCACGCTAACTCTGCCCCCGACGCCAAGCCCCGCCCCTCACGCAAACTCCGCCCTGTCACACGCCAAGCCCCGCCCTTCATGCAAACTCTGCCCCCGATGGAAACTCCGCCCCTGATGCAAACCCCGCCCCGACAAAAACTCCGCCCCGATGAACGCCGAGCCCCGCCCCTCACACAAACTCCGCCCCAATGCATGCCAAGCCCCACCCCTCATGAAAATTCCGCCCCCTGATGCACGCCAAGCCCTGCCCCTCACGCAAACTCTGCCCCCGATGGAAACTCCGCCCCGACGCAGGCCAAGCCCCACCCCTCACGCAAAGTCCGCCCCGATGCAAACTCCGCCCCTATGCAAACTCCGCCCTCTGCAAACTCCGCCCCCCGCAAACTCCGCCCCCCGCAAACTCCGCCCCCCCGCAAACTCCGCCCCTCACGCAAACTCCGCCCCCGACGCAAACTCCGCCCCCCACGCACGCCAAGCCCCGCCCCTCACTCAAACTCCGCCCCCGACGCACGCCAATCCCCGCCCCTCACGCAAACTCCGCCCCCGACGCACGCCAAGCCCCGCCCCTCACGCAGCCCACAGCGCATGCTCGCTCGGTCCTGCCGCCTAGCGACCAAATTTCGGTACTGCAGCGGCAGCGCCGCGCATGCGCAGTGCAGCGCCACGCCCCCTCCCCGGAACCGGCTGCCGGCAGCCGGTGTGCAGGGGCTGCTGTGAGCCGAGGGAGGAGCGGAGGCGTCGCCGGGCTGCGGCTGCACGGAGGGAGAAGGTGAGCGGGGCAGCGGGACGGACCGGCGGGTCCCGGGGAAAGCCCCGAGGAGGGCGGCGGCAGCGGTGCCGCCTCCGAGGAGAGGCGGGGGGGCGGCGGGGTCCGTGTCACAGAGGGGAGGGGGGCTGCCCGGAGCCGTGCGGCGGGTGGGGGGGGTGCGCGCCGTGTCGGAACCGGGCGGGGAGACCGTCCGGAGCCGCGCGGCGGGGGCTGCCCGGAGCCGGCGGGCGTCCGCGCCTTTCGGAGGTGGCTGAGGGGAGGCGGGGGCGGGGGCGGGGGCGGGGGGGGGGCGCCAGCCCGGAGCCGCGCTGCGGAGCTCGGGGCTGCCGTCGCGGCTCGGCGGGGCTTTCGGGTGAGTCGGCTTTGGGGTGAGGGCACGGGACGGTGTCCCCGCAGGGTCAGGAAGCGTGGAAGGCTGCCTCCCGCGGCACGCCGGCAGTTGCAGTCTTGGGGCACGCGGCTGCTGGTCGGCCATATTGGCTCCCCGGAGCACGCCGGGAAGTGTAGTCTTACGGCACTCTAATGGCTGCCACGCGGCGCTTGCCAGTGCGTGCCGGGAGGCGTCGTTTTCGCGGACGTGGCTGCCGGACAGCCCGACTTGCTCTCGCAGGAGCGCGAGGTTGGGGTTTTTTTGCCGGTTTCGAGTGGTTTTCTGCAGGCTTCCAGCCGCTCCCGAGCAGCGGTGCGGCCGTGCTACGAGAGCGCGCGCGCGGCGAGGCGTTGCCCGGTGTCCCGAGACGAGCGCTACCGGTCGGACTCTCCGGAAGCCTGTCCGGCAGCCCCAGGCCGCCCCCGAGCCCTGGCGTGAAGGCGGCAAGCTGGCCCTCGCCTGTGCCGCTTTCTTCCTGAACGGGGGTGCTGGCGGCGGCGGCAGCGGCAGCAGCAGCGCGGGGAAAGAGCGGCGTCTCCGGAAGCCCCTGCAGAAGGAGGAGGGTCTCCGGCCAGGGCCGACCTCCGGTAGTAACGGCCACTGCTTTTTCTTTCCCTCTCCCAGGCCGCGCTGAGGACGTGGTTGCCCGTCCCTCCCTTGGGGATGCCGTCGACTGCACCCGCCTCGCCTGTGCCTGGCCTGGCTCGCCTCGTGGCGTGGGGGCGAAAAGGGACAGGCGGCGGAGCGCTTACCGGCCGTGGACAGCAGCTGCCCTAAGGGAAGCTGGAATGGCCAGAGAAAGGTGAAGAAGAAGAAGAAGAAGAGATGGAAGGCTCTCCGGCCGGCAGCTGCCTCCCGCTGCAGGCAAGAGAGCGCCTGCCTCGCCGGGTGAGGAAAGATCCCTCGTTGCGCTCCGCAGCAGGTCAGGCTGCCGACGGGCACCGCAGGGTCGCCACGCGTAATCCAAAGCACGGTGCGGCCGCGTACCGAGGGAGGCAGGGAGGCAGGCTACTCATCTAGGCAGACTCGTCTCCTCGGAGCTGTAAGACGCCCGTGTATCCTCTTAGGCGGAGGACAGCCGAGCGACCGGAGCGACAGCAAAGGAAAGGCGGAGAGCGGGAGAAAGAAGCGTCTGCGCTGGCAAGCTCTCCCGGCAGCGCCGAGAGCCAGAGCTGCGGTGAGTCCTGGGCCCGCGGGGCCCCATCGCCTCTCCTCTGCGTCGCGGGCCCTCCTCTGCCCCCCTCGCTTTCCCACCCCGCTGTGGGGTTTTTTGGTTTGCTTTCTGCTCCCCGCTATGTTCTTTTTCCATCTCGCTCTGACGGGCTGCCTGTCCCCACCTTTTTTAGGTCCTCGCTCTCTCTGCCCCGTAGCCCGTGGCTATTGTTTCCTTCTCTCTCTCCCTGTCTCTCTGTCCGGCCCCCAGCCACTGTTTCTGCATTCCTCCCCCTCGGTCCTGTAGCCTGTCGGTATTTCTGCCATCTCTGGCTCTCTCTGTGCGGCTCCTCGTTCCTGTTGTTCGAGGTCTTCCTTCTCGGCTCCGTAGCGAGTCGTCGTGAGTCTCTCTCTTTCTCCGTCCCTCTTGAGCCTCTTCCCTGCCCCTCGTTTTGAAGGCCCGCCTCTCTGTCCCGGCACCCGTCGCTATGGTTCCTTTTTTCGGTCTGGCTCCGTCTCGCTCCCCGTCCCTGTTTTTCTAAAGTCTCCCCTCTCTGCCTCCTAGCCCGTCGGTACCTTTTTCTTTCCCCGTCGCGGTTCGTCTGGCTCCCTGTCCCTCTTTCTTTCTTCCTTCCTTCCTCCCTGTCTGCCCCGCAGCCCGTCCCTTCGTTCCTTTCTCCTTCCCTCTCTGTCCCTCTCCCGGTCCCCGGCATTAAACTCTGCTTCTCTGCCCGGTAGCTCGCCACCGTCTTACCTTTCCCCGTCTCTCTCTCTGTCCAGCTCCCTCTCTCGAATCTTCAATTCCTCCCTGTCGCTGCAGAAGCCTGTCGGGACTTTTTCCCCTGCCCGGCTTGCCTCTCCCTGTCTCGCGATTCCTCCCTCTCTGCCCTCTTAGCCGCGACCGTTTTTATATTCTCCGTCTCTCCCTCGGTCCGCCTCGAGATCCCGATTGTTTTTTAAAGCGACCGAATCGTCGAGGTTGGCAGAGACCTTTACGATTATCGGGTGGAACCGCGAACCTGGCGCTGGCAAGTCCCCCTCTGCCCCGCAGCCCGTCCCTTCCCTTCCGACGGCCTCTTTCTGCACCTCCCTCTGTCCGGCTCCCGGCCCCTCTTTTCCACTTCCACCCTCTGTACCCTGTGGCTTTCCCCCTCTTCTTTCTCTCTCTGTCTCTATTTGAGGAGGAGCAGCTGCCGCCCCAGCGTTCGCACCCCGTTCACGGTGTCGCGCGCACGCTTCTTCTCGGGCGCGCTTCCTCCTCCTCCTCCTCCTTCGGGCTCGACCCGAGGCTTCCGGCGGCAGCAGTCTCCGGGTGTCGGATTTTGTAAAATAATTAACGTAACTGAAAGGTGCAGCAGCGGGATCGGCCCGGGCGGGGCGCCTCCAAAGAGAGGGACCCCGAACAAAGAAATCCCGGGGCCGTTCCACGCTTGGGTCCCGGACACCCGCCCCTCGCGCGCTGTCCGCGCGTCCCTTAGTCCCGCGGTGACTTTTGGTCTGGGGTCTTCTACCGTCGTCTCGGATTCTTCTTCTGTATAGCTGTGGGCGGTGCGTTATTCCACAGGTGCTGCTGCGCCGATGCTCCGTACGTTCGCAGTAACGGGTAGAGCGGAAGGCTCCGTGGCCAGGGAAGAGCGGCACGGACGCGTTCCTGCTCGCTCCGTTGCACCGGAATTTCGACGGCTGGGTTCGGCCGCTAAATTGATGGCGCTACCGGAAGAAATTTCACAAAAGTGAGTACTGTGCTTGTCTTTAATCTTTTAAAGTAATTTTTCTACGGGCGCCCGGTCCGTGGCTTAGATATTTGGTTTGCGGCGAAACAGACCCGGAACGTGGCTCCAAGTAGCGTTCCGATTCGCTGAAATTCCCCGTAGTCAGAGAGCAAGAATGGTGAATGTTGCTTGGCGGTTTGAAATCTCAGGCTTTCTCTGAAAGCTGACCTGCCAGAATGAGCCGAAAGCAGGCCGAACGCCAATAGGGATGCCGCAGAAAAGGTCCTCTTCTTGACAGGAGAAGAGCTTGGCGAAACGTCAGCGCCGTTTCCCGTAGGGCCTCCGACGTACCGGTTCGGCAAGCGTGGGCTTTGTGCGATTCCCTCGGGGACGATGGCGAACAAACCTTGTACGGCAGAGAGCATCTTAGCTTACTTTCCATCTCCTGCTCGGTTACTTGCAGAATATTTAATTTGGCGTCGCACGGACCCAGAGGGACGGGTCCCCAACTCATGCTGGTAGGGCAACCCCAGTACCAGCCGGTAAAATCGGAAAAGAGTGCGACGTTTTGAAACGTTTGCCTTGCGAGGAGAAGGGCCGTCTCTCGTTAGGCAACTGAATTCTGCGACCGATTTCCACGCCTCACGCGCGTGCGTGCGCGCACACGCGCCCCCCCACCCCCCCCCCCCAACAGGCAGGCTTTGAAGGAGGCAGTCCCTAAGGCAACGCGATCTAAAACGTGGAAGTTTTTTTTCTATTTTTAATAGTTTCTTACGGATAGGAGGCTCGTGTGAGCGTTTAGCCTGTCCCGTCCTTAATTCTGAACCCACTGGCTGGTGCAGAAGGACGGTCGTGTGACAAAAACAGCATGAAATTTGTCCCTGTGCCGGCTGCGTCCCGTGGTAAAGGAGTACATCTGTTATTCCTGCGTGAAAGATGTTTGATGAGCGTACCGCATCGTCAGAGCTGCTCTTGGTCTGCCTGCAAGCCGTGGGTTATGATTTAGAAATACGTTCGCCTACCGTTCCTTAACTGTGTGGTTTTGGTTTTTATTTTTTCAAAGAAAGGGTGGCTTTTTCGTCGATCTCTTTGTGAGAGTATCAAATCAGGCGGCGGTAAATACGTAGAAGCAACTAGGCGTACTACGGCGTGTACCGGACAGCGTTGGCGTGCCGCTCTGCTAGCAGCGGAGAGCCAGATGAGGATGCCCGTGGTAAGTACTCGTTCTGCCTCCGGCTGAACGGAAAGATTCTCATGTGGAGGGTTCCTGGGCTTGTCTGTGTGATTAGCATTACTTTTTTTTTTTTTTTTTTTTTTAATATGAAACAGGGTCAGATAATTGTTGATGAGTGGGACTTTGCGTACTCCTTTAGGTAGTTTTTCGTACTGAACCTTAGATCGGTTACAAAACTTAATCTTTGTGCAGTTTACACGTTTTGTAGCAACTACAAAGACATTTATCCTGTAGGTAAGCTGAAAATAAAAATGCGGTTTCTCACCTGATTTTTCTTTCGGAGGAACGCTCGCCCCCAGCGGCTGGTTTTTTTTGCTAGTGTTGTCGGGGGGAAGGAACGGCGGCGCTTGCCTGGTTTCTTCCCCTAGCCAGGGACCTGAAACTTTGTTTTCCTCAGCTGTTTCACTAGAAATTTACAAGTGTCGGTGGTCAACAGTGGCAGAGAATTGGGTGGCGTTTTCAATTTCAAAGGGAAGGAACGTGTTGATGTTAATTCTGTTACCAAAAGCGAAGTACCAGCTGCTTCCTCTTTCTAGATCTTCTCTCCTTTCGCCGTCCTCCCCGAGGGGTAACGTGGCCACGCCGTATACCTTTTCTGCTCTGGTACCGTTCGTTTGATACGCAGGAGCGCTGTGAAATAACTAGAAGGGCTACGGACAGACATCTGCCATCGTTGCGGCTGCCTTAAATCGTGTATTTGTCCCTTTAGCCCGTCATTTCCTTTCCGCTCAGTTGAGTTACGTGCAGCGTTAGGTTCCAGTCGAGAGCGGTGCCGCCGAACAACGCTCTGGGAGCGTGCGCGGAGGAGGGCGACCGAGATGGCGAGAGGTCTCCGAGGCAAGACTTAGGGGGAGCGGCTGAGGTCACTTGGTTTGTTCAGCTTGGAGAAGGGAAGGCCGAGGGGTGACCTCATCGCAGTCTACACCTTCCTCGAGGGGGACGGCGGAGGGGGAGGCGCTGACCTCCGCTCTCTCCGGTGACCGGCACTAGGACCCGAGGAAACGGGACGAAGCTGCGTCAGGGCAAGTTCAGACCGGACGTTGGGAAAAGGCTTTTCACTGAGAGGGCGGTCGGTCAGTCACGGAACAGGCTCCCCAGGGAAGCGGTCGCAGCCACCGAGCCTGTCAGGAGTTCAAGGAGCGTCTGAACGATGCTCTTAGTCGCACGGTTTAGTTTTAGGTAGTCCCGCGTGGAGCGGGGGCTTGGTCTCGGTGATCCGTATGGGTCCCTTCCAACTTGAGATACTCTATGATTCTGTGAAATCTTCTGGGTTAGAAACGACCTTATTGTAATAGAGAATTCGCTGAAGGTGGCTTTGTGCAAGGACTGTCGTCTTAGAATATCTTTTTTTTTTTTTCTTCCCCCCCCCCAGATATGAGAAAAGCTCTGTCCAGAGATATGGAGACGAAATCAGTTGTACCTCACCCTGTGACACCGGAAGACATTGAGTAACTGTAAGCTGTGATGCTCAGTGAAATTACTAAGAGCGTTAAGTTTCCCGTGCCTTTGCTTTCACTCTCCCATTCTCTTGTCTTGCGGCACGTCGCATTTGTTGAGGCCGTGGAAGCGACACCGGGAGCGATGGGTTGTCAGAACCAGGTCCTCCTGCCCGTCGCTGGTTTTGCTTACCTTCGCCGTCTCTGTGTACCAGCCTGCGTCTCTCTCTCTCTGTTCCTCGATCCCTGTCCTCTCTTCTCTGTTCTGCTTTGTTTCGCTGCGTATGTCCCGTTCCCTGTCCCACCTTTATCCTTCCTTCCTTCTTCCTCGCCTTTTTCTTTGTCCTTTTGTCCTGCTCCCCGACCCTGTTTCTCGCTCCATCTGACCGTCCTTTTCCTGGCACCTTGGTGTCTCTGCTCCTTGCCCCCGTCTTTCTCTCCCCTCTGCCCAGTCCTCGTCTCCCTCTTTTGTCTCTCTGTCCCTCTGTCCTCCTTCTGCCTCTGCCCCTCTGTCCTGCTCCCTGCCCCTCTTGTTCTCACTCTGCCCCAGCGTCCCGCTCCCCGGTCCTCTTTCCCTCTGTTGCTCTCTCCTTTTATCTCTCCTTCTCCCTGCTCCCCAGCCCGGTTCTCTCACGCTCCCGCTTCCTTTTTTTATTCTCTGTTGCTCTGTCCTGCTCCCCGTGCCGCTGTCCCTCGCCGTACCTCTCGGTCCGGCTCCCTGCCCTTATTCTCTTTTCCTCCCTCGCCGTGGCGCTGCCCGCCCAGGGTCGTTTCTGCCTCTCTGTCCCGCTCCCCGTCCTGGTTTGTCGGTCGCCGTCCCGCTGCCTCTCTTCCTGCCGCTTCTTCCTCCCTCTCTGTCAGGCTCCCTGTCCCCGTCCTTCACTCGCCGTCCCTTTCCTTGCCTCGTGCTTTCTCGCTCGCCGCCGCCGCCCCCCCCATCCAGCTGGCTGCCCCTTTTCTCCTCTCTTCTAGCGTCCTGCAGCTGGCTCCTCGGTTTTGGCGGCAGCCTGCACATAGCAGCCCAGCTCTCCAGCAGCCTGACGGACCGACCGTGTGTCTGTTCCACGCCGGACTGGCGAGCGTGGCTCCGGGTAGGACAGCCGAGGTGCCCCAGGGCCGGGCCCCCGAGCCCCGGTGCGGAGTCTCTCCCGGAACCGGCTCTGTGTGTGACTGAATAAACGCTTGCGGTCTCTTTTGCCGTGCCGGCTGCGTTGGCGCTTCCTTTGCGGGGGGGGGGGGGGGGGGGGGGGGGGGGGGGGGGGGGGGGGGCCGGGGGCCGTGATGGAGGGCAGGGGAGGAGGTGTGTGTGGGGGTATTAACGTATTCAACAAGGTCACATTGCTCGCATCCTCGGGATCCAAAAGTGATGCTTCTTGGCTCCGCCCCTGACCCATGCCGAACTCCGCCCCCTACGCAAACTCCGCCCCCTACGCAAACTCCGCCCCTCACGCAAACTCCGCCCCTACGCAAACTCCGCCCCTACGCAAACTC